>NC_135966.1:35672870-35995870 GCF_053455715.1 Rhinoraja longicauda | reverse complement strand
AAGAGTTGGTTTTGGCATCATGTTTGGCACAGTCACTGTAGGCCAAAGAGCCTGTCCATCTGTTGTACGGTTCTAAGAAGAACAGGATTACACTCTAGGGCGGCATTGTGGTGCAGCAGTGGATTGCTGCCTTACAGCACCAGTGACCCGACTACAGGTGCTGTCTGTACAAAGTTTGTGTGTTCTCCCTGTGACCGTGTGGGTTTTCTCCAGGTGCTACAGTTTTCTCCCACACTCCAAAGATATTTACAGGTTTATAGGTTAAATGGCTTCGGCAACATTGTGAATTGTCCCGAGTGTGCGGGATAGAACTAGTGTACAGGTGATCGCTGGTCGGCGCGGACTCGATGGGCCGAAGGAACTGTTTCTGCGCTGTATCTCTAAAGTCTAATCTCTAAACGTTTGTTTAAGTATGATTGTGCTTTAGACGTTTTTACAGAATTATCTGCATAAAAATAATCTTACTGCACCTAGTTACATGTGACAATAAAGTATAATTGAAGCATTGAAGCATTAAGATTTCATGCTTCCCGGGCTAATATTCACCATTCCACCACTGTCGTATTAGGTTTACTGGTCATCTATCTCACTGCAATTTGTAAGGTATTGCTGGCAGCAAATTCTCTACTGTATATTCTAACAGGAAGTTAATGATTCCAGCCCTCTCTCTGGCCAAAGACCAAGCCTGAGACATATTGCTTGCTGCCCTGGTATCCTAATGGGCTCTTACTTGAGCTACTGAGCCCATATGTTTGCTATCATGAAGACCACCTGGCTGTCTCTGTGACATGTTGGCCACCTCAGCCGACCTGCTGTGGCAACGCTCACCTTTGCTTCTCCTAGCTCCAGGTTCCACCTTTGCAATACACTCGTCATCTATCTTTCTGGTGTATTAGTTTATTATCGTCACCTGTACCGAGGTGCAGTGTAAAGCCTTTTTTGTCGCGTGCTATCCAGTCAGTGGAAAGACTATACACGATTACAATCAAGCTGGCCACAGTGTACAGATACATGATAAAGGGAATAACGTTTAGTGCAAGATAAAGTCCAGTCAAGACTGATTAAAGATAGTCCATGGCTCTCCAATGAGGTAGATGGTAGGTCAGGAGGGCTCTCTAGTTGGTAACACGATGGTTCAGTTGCCTGATACCAGACTTTTTTTCAAGGGATCAATGGATTTTTATTGTCACGTATGCACAGCACTGTGAAATGACTTTGCACAACTCACAAACGCACCATATTTTGGTGCTGTTTACAAAGATAAAGTCCAATGGTTGAACAGTTCAATGGTCCTTTATTGTCACGTGTGCCATTTAAGGTACAGTGAAATTCGATTTAACATATAGTCATACCAGAAAAATGCAACAAGACACACATAAAAGTTAACATAAACATCCACCACAGCGGATTCCCCACATTCCTAACTGTGATGGAAGGCAATAAAATCGAATCTTGTTCCCTCTTTATTCTCCCGCGGTCGGGGCAGTCGAACCATCCGCAGTCGGGGCGATCGAAGCTCCCGCAGCCGGCGATCGAAGCTCCCGCGTCGGGGCGGTCGAAGCTCCTGCGGCTTGGAGCTCCCAAAGTCGGTCCCTAACTAAGGGACCGCGAGCTCCACGATTTTAAAGTCCGCAGGCTCCTACGGTTGGAGCTCCAAGGTTGATCCCTGACAGGGACCACCAGCTCCATGATGCTGTCCTGCCAGCTCCTCGATGTTAGGCCGCATTGCGGATGGAGATACGATACGGAAAACAAATTTGCATCTCCGTCGAGGTAAGAGATTAAAAAAAGTTCACCCCCAACACCCCCCCCCCCCCCCCCCCACATAATACAAAGCCAAAGAACACCAAAGCAGACATTTAACACATACTAAAAAAAAACAAAGAAAGAAAAGGAGGAGACAGACTGTTGGCGAGGCAGCTATTAAGGAGCCACCTGATTTTGCGACCCACTTGTCTAGTCCATATGTTGGAAGTACTGGTACGCCTCCGGGTTTTTTATTGTCTATTATGGGTTTTAACAGAGTACTATGTTTACATGTCTGTTGTGCTGCTACAAGTAAGAATTTCATAGTTCCGTTTCGGGATATATGACAATAAAACACTCTTGACTGTTGAGAACAGCTGAGATGAAACTGTCCCTGAATCTGGAGGTGTGCGTTTTCACACTTCTGTACCTCTGGCCTGAAGAGAAAGGGGAAAAGAGGGAATGACTGGGGTGAGACAGGTCCTTGGTTATGCTGGTGGCCTTGCGGAGTGTAGACGGAGCAGCATGGAGTCTCGGCCCTAAACGCCACCTATTCCTTTTCTCCAGAGATGCTGCCTGACCCGCTGAGAGACTCCAGCTGTTTGTGTCGACCTCCCATACACTAGTTCTGTATTATTCCCACTTTTGCATCCACTCCTGACACACTCGGAGCAATTTACAGAAGCCAACTAGCCTACAAACCCGCACATCTTTGGGATGTGGGAGGAGACCGGAGCATCCGGAAAAACTCCACGTGGTTACAGGGAGAATGTACAAACTATGTACAGACAGCACCCGTAGTCAGGATCGAACCTGGGCCTCTGCCACCATGAGGCAGGAACTCTACTGCTGCGCCACCGTTCGGCCCCTTTCTCAAGTGCCGTGCATGGTTCCCGGTCTTTCACACACCAGCTAACCCCCTGCATTTTAGTTTATTTTTGCACGTGTTTCCAATGTGGATTCAGTCCGATGGCAGATATATAATTCAGTTTCTTTTGAAAGCCAGCTGATAAAAGAATCTTGTATTGAATGTTATCTCTTTACAAACACCCAGAATAGATAAAAAAACATGTGATTTCGTGTTTTTTTTCTCTGTCTTTCTTCTTTTCATCTTTGATTCTCACCCACCCATTAACATTTTTAAGGCGGCGGTGCGATAGATAGGTTCCCACCTTATCTCTGCTGAATGTGATGGAGCCTGTCTCCCACTGTGTGTTTTGATTTGGTGGTATTGATGTATCATCACTAGTGGCTTCCCCGGCATGCAGCTCACAGACAGGAGGATCAGGGGGTCCACTCAGGGCAGCACGGTGGCGCAGCGGTAGAGACCCGGGTTCAATCCTGACTATGGGTGCTCTCTGTACGGAGTTTGTACGTTCTCGCCGTGACCGTGTGGGTTTTCCCCGGGTGCTCTGGTTGCCTCCCACACTCTAAAGACGTACAGGTTTGTAGGTTAATTGGCTGACAAGGCCAACTTATAATTTCCTAACGGGAAAGTGATGGGCTTTAGAATCATCATCTACACTTGGACTGAGGCAATCTTTGCCTAGCATATAAACAGCTGAAATATAGAAACAAGGAACTGTAGGTGCTGGTTTACGCAAAATGTATATTAGAATATAAAATCAGGGATATAATGCTGAGGCTTTATAAATGGCTGGTCAGATTCCGTTTGGAGTATAGTGAGCAGTTTTGGGCCCCATGTCTGAGGAAGGATGTGCTGGCATTGGAGAGGGTCTAGAGGAGGATTACGAGAATGATCCTGGGGATGAAGAGTGTTTGGCAGCACTGGACCTGTACTCATAGGGAGTTTAAAAGGATGTTTGATTGAAACTTACCGAATGGTGAAATGTGGACGTGGGGAGGATGTTTCCAGTAGTGGGAGAGTCAACGTCCAGAAGGCACAGCCTCAGAATAAAAGGACGCACCTTTAGAAAGGAGATGAGGAGGAATTTCTTAAGTCAGAGGGGGTTCTATGGAATTCATTGCCAGAGCCGACTGCGGAGGTTTAAGGTGGAGATTGACAGATTCTCGATTAGTAAGGGGTTATGGGGAGAAGGTAGGAGAATGGGATTGAGATGGAAAAATACTGTAGATCAGCCATGACTGAATGGACTTGATCCTATAACTTGCTCCTATACCTTGTGAACTTATGACATAATTAGTGGAAGTGAAAAGGCTGGGGGTGTCATTGGGACGATTGCTTGGTCAAGGGGGTAACACAGCAGGTTGGAAGTGTGTGTATCAGTGCATGATTTTGAACTAAGATTTCCCAAACCTTTCTGGAGCGGCAATGCTGAATAAGCAGTAATGAGCTCCAATCAGTTAGCGAACATTTCTACATTACCACAAAATAGGCCAATTTCAATGCAATATGTCTACAACTTTGCTCATTGTATAGGGAATTGGCTTTTTAACATTCAATGGGTAACAATGAATGGATGTGTCAATTAATTTGCAAGATTCATGGTTTCTGCTTCCTAATAAACGTAAACATATTGGGTGCATTTGTTGCATCAGAAACAGATCTTCACATGTCAAGTCTGACTGGTGCGGAATCATAGAGAGTGATAGAGTCTTACAATGCAGAAGCAGGTGAACTTACCCATGCTGATCAACATGCCCCATCTACTCTGGACCGTACATGCGCCTGGCCCATAACTCCCTAAAGATTTAATAGGAACTTGAGGGGCAACTTTTCCACACAAAGGGTGCTAGGTATTTGGAATGAGCTGCCATCGGATGTAGTTGAGGCTGGTATTATCATAATGTTTAAAAAATATTTGGATAGGTACATGGATAGGATAGGTTTCGAGAGATATGGGCCAAATGCCGGCAGGTGGGACAAGTGTTGATGGGGTATTTTGGTCGGTTTGGGCAAATTGGACCGAGAGGCCTGTCTGAAGAAGGGTCTCGACCCGAAACATCACCCATTCCTTCTCTCCAGAAATGCTGCCTGTCCCGTTGAGTAACTCCAGCTTTTTGTGTCTACCTTCGGCCTGCTTCTAGGCTGTATGACTTTATGAAAGCGTTCTGGTAAAATGTACTTTAGAAACAAGGAAGGATCCGCAGATGCTGGTTTATACCGAAGATTGACACAAGGTGCTGGTGTAACTCAGCATGTCAGGCAGCATCTCTGGAGAAAAAGGACGGGTGACGTTTCGAGTCGGGACCTTTTATCCGACTGAACGTCGAGTGGCTTTTGAGGAGAGATGGGGATGATTCCTTTCCACGGGAAAAACCCACGGAAGCAGTGGCGCAAGTAGTTCAGTTCCTCAATTTCTATTCTGTACCTCTCTTGATATGCTTAAATATCAGGTATGAATTTTGTATCAACCGTATCAACTTGTCCTGTTCCTTATTCCCATCCACAACCAATTCAGCACAGGTTAAAGATCAAAAATGTCTTCCTCTTGCTTTGCTTGACTCAGAGTTACTTTAATGCAGCCAAGATACCAGGAGAGTGTTACACAGGCACTTCTAACAGAAGAATAGCACACTAAAAATTGAATAAGAATGCGATGTGCAGAATGCTATCTCTTAGTCTCGATTCAGTCCCTCAGGGAAATAAAATGTAATACCTCTCCCTTTTGTTCATTTTTATTCTGCAGCAGCTCAATATGTTGAGACGGTCTTTTCACCTTTGGGTTCAGTCAGGTAATAAAAAAATAAATTTCAGCCAGGAAATCCAAAAGGGAAAAGAGTAATTCAAAGTCTGAACGAATGGTGAGAGCTCATAAGGAGGCCACTCAGCCCTTTGAGTTCTGTGCTGGTTCTGTGCAAGATTTTAGGTTTTTAGATTAGTTTAGAGATACAGCACGGAAACAGGCCCCTCGGCCCACCGAGTCCGCACCGCCCAGCGATCGCCGCACACTAACACCATCCTCCACACACTATTAGGGGAAACATACAATTTTACCCAAGCCATTTAACCTACAAACCTGCACGTCTTGCAGAATGTAAAGAAAGGAACTGTTAATAATGGTTTACACCGAAGATAGACATGAAGTGCTGAAGTAACTCAGCGGGTCGGGCAACAGCTCTGGAGAAATGGGATGGGTGACGTTAAATTAAACTAAACCTGTTTGTAATTAATGACTTAATTGACAAAAAAACCACAGCATGGAAACAGGCCCTTCGGCCCATCAAGTTCACACTGACCATCGATCACCCATTCCATGTTATCCCACTTTCTCATCCACTCCCTGCACACTAGGGGCAGTTCACAGCGGCAATTCACAAACCTGCAAGTTTTTGGAATGCGGGTACTTCAGTATTTATAGTCAACCGAGAATGTTCTGAGTGTCGCTCAATAAAATAATGGGAGTAAATTAACGAGCAGACAATCGAGAGCAGTGCTTCAAAGTGTGAAGAAAGAGAGCAGTATTGAACTGTTTGCATTGGATCGGCAACATTAAGCAGTGCCCAATGCAGAGGGTTGAAGGTTACAAAGCCAAACAGCACAGCAACAGGCCCTTTGGCCCAACATGTTAGAAACATAGAAACATAGTTGCAGGAGTAGGCCTTTCGGCCCTTCGAACCAGCACTGCCATTCAATATGATCATGGTTGATCATCTAAAATCAGTACCCCATTCCTGCTTTTTCCCCATATCCCTTGATTCCTTTAGCCCTAAGAACTAAATCTCTAACTTGAAAACATCCAGTGAATTGGCCTCCACTGCCTTCTGAGGCAAAGAATTCCACAGATTCACAACTCTCTGTGTGAAGAAGTTTTTCCTCATCTCAGTCCTAAATGGCCTACCCCTTATTCTTAAACTGTGACCCCTGGTTCTGGACTCCCCCAACATCGGGAACATTTTTCCTGCATCTAGCCTATCCAATCCTTTAAGAATTTTATACGTTTCTATAAGACCCCCTCTCATCCTTCTAAATTCGAGTGAATACAAGCCCAGTCGACCCACTCTTTCATCATACGACAGTCCCGCGATCCCGGGAATTAACCTGGTGAACCTACTCTGCACTTCCTCAATAGCAAGAATGTCCTTCCTCAAATTAGGAGACCAAAATTGTTCATGCTGACCAAAGTACACAAAGTGTTGGAGTTACTCAACAGCTCAGGCAGCATCTCTAGATGCCCCATCTAAGCTATTCCCATCTGCCAGCGTTTGGCCCATATCCCTCCGAACCTTTCCTATTCTACCTGTCCGAATGTTTTTTAAATGTTGCTATTGTACCTGCCTCCATTACCTCCTCTGGCAGCTCGTTTCATACTGCTACCACCCTCTGTGTGAAGAAAAAGGATGTAAGGTCGTGCACCAGTGTAATGATTGATCGCAGATATGAGTTGAAATGCAAGTGATTTAGGATAGAGGACCTGTGTAATAGGGATGGTGTAACACTTGAACAGCTTAGCAATTGATGGAAAGACCATGGTCTACGAATTTCTTGGAATTGTTCTCAGTCTACCACTGGACAAATGAATTTTCAATATACTTGCAGATGGAATTGATTTTCATCAAAAGTATACTTTATTCATAAAAATAAACAACATTATAATCAGGGCATGATATTATAGAGTCATACAACGTGGAAACAGGCCCTTGGTTGCCCACACCAACCAAAATGTCCCATCTACACTAGTCCCACCTGCCTGTGTTTGGCCCATATCCCTCCAAACCTATTCTATCCATGTACCTGTCTAAATGTTTCTTAACTGTTGCAATGGTCTCTGCTTCAACCACCTTCTGTGGGAGTTTGGTCCATACACCCACCACCCTTTGTATGAAAAAGTTATCCATCTGGTTCCTATTAAATTTCTCCCCCCTCACTTTAAACCTATGTCCTCTGGTTCTCAATTCCCCTACTCTGGGGCAAGAATCTCTGTGCATCGAGCCGATCTGTTCCTCTCACTATTTTGTACACCTCTATTAGTTATCCCTCATCCTCCTGCGCTCCAAGCAATAGAGTCCGAGCCAGCTCAACCTCTCCCTATAGCTAAGGCCCACGTGTCCCGGCTGCATCCTCATATATCTTCTACGCTTTCTGTCCACTCTATTCCTTTTATAAAGTATCATTGTCATGAAAGTTTTGACATTTACTGCTTCTGCCAGGACTCTGAGGGTGACATCCAGTTTGCTATCTCGTCGAAGATGCACACAAAGTGCTGGATTAACTCAAGGGGTCAGGCAGCATCTCTGGGGAAAGGTGACGTTTTGGGTCGAGACCTTTCTTCTGTCTCTCCTGATCGACCAACCCATCGATGATGCAGTTGAAGCCACCAACCCGAGTGAATGGCATTTCCAGCATCTGCTTATTGAATGGATACATAGAACATAGAACAGTAAAGCACGGCAAAAATAAAGAGGCAGATTATTATCTCAATGGTGTCAGATTAGGTAAAGGGGAAATGCAACGAGACCTTGGTGTCCTTGTACACCAGTCACTGAGAGTATGCGTGCAGGTACAGCAGGCAGTGAAGAAAGCTAATGGCATGTTGGCCTTCATAACGAGAGGATTTAAGTACAGGAGCAAAGAAGTCCTTCTGCAGTTGTATAGGTGCCCTGGTAAGACCACATCTGGAGTATTGTGTGCAGGTTTATAGACAATAGACAATAGACAATAGGTGCAGGAGTAGGCCATTCGGCCCTTCGAGCTACAACAAAATTAGGTCTCCTAATTTGAGGAAGGACGTCCTTGCTATTGAGGCAATGAAGCGTAGGTTCACGAGGTTAATCCCTGGGATGGAGGGACTGTCATATGAGAAAAGATTGGAAAGACTAGGCATGTATTCACTGGAATTTAGAAGGATGAGAGACGTATAGAATTATAAAAGGACTAGACAAGCTAGATGCAGGGAAAATGTTCCCAATGTTGGGGAAGGCCAGAACCAGGGGACACAGTCTAAGAATAAAGGGAAGGCCATTTAAAACTGAGGTGAGAAGAAACTTTTTCACCCAGAGAGTTGTGAATTTGTGGAATTCTCTGCCACAGAGGGCAGTGGAGGCCAATTCGGGGCTAGTGGAATCAAGGGATATGGGGAGAAGACAGGCAAAGGTTACTGATTGTAGATGATCAGCCATGATCACAATGAATGGCAGTGCTGGCTCGAAGGGCCAAATGGCCTCCTCCTGCACCTTTTTTCTATGTTTCTATGTAGCACAAGAACAGGTCCTTCGGCCCACAATGTCTGTGCCGAACATGATGCCAAGACCATCATTTATCTACCTGCACATAATCCATATCCCTCCATTCCCTGCATATCCATGTGCCTATCCAAAAGTCTCTTAAATTCCACTAATGTATCTGCTTCAACCACTACCCCCGGCAGTGCGTTCCTGGAACTCACCACCCTCTGTGTAAAAAACATAACCCGCACATCTCCTTTAAACTTTACCCCTCTCACCTTAAAGCTGTGCCCTTTAGTATTTGATTTTTTTCCACCCTGGGAAGAAGACTCTGACTATCTATGCTTCTCATAATTTTATATGGTCCTATCAGGTCTTCCCACAACCTCCAGCGCTCCATGGAAAACACTCCGACTCTGACCAAGCTCGCTAGTGCTCCCTAATCCAGGATCATGCTGGTAAACTTCCTCTGGCCGAGAGTAAGCAATCCAAGAATAGGCACAAAATGCTGGTGTAACTCAGCGAGTCAGGCTGCACCTCTGGAGAAAATGGATAAGTGATGTTTTGAGGCAGGACCCTTCTTTAGGCTCCCAACCCGAAACGTCGTGTATTAATTTTCTCCGGGGATGCTGCCTGTGTCTACCCAGAATCTGTAGTTCCTTTTTATTACAAACAATCCAAGTTCATCTAACCTCTCTTTAGACTTTAGACTTTATAGATACAGCACGGAAACAGGCCCTTCAGCCCACCGGGTCCGCGCCGGCCAGTGATCACACCATTCACCAGCACTCTCCTGCACCCTAGGAACAATTTACAATTTTTTTACCAACGCCAATTCAACCACAAACCTGTACGTCTTTACAGACGGTGGGAGGGAACCGGAGCACCCAGAGAAAACCCACGAGGTCACAGGGATAACGTACAAAATCCATACAGTCAGGAGTGCCCACAGTCAGGATCGAACCCGGGTCTCTGGCGTTGTGAGGCAGCAACTCTACCGCTGCGCCACGCACCTTAAAGATGTGCTCCCACATCTCTCTCACCCCACCCATTCCTCCTTAATGGATTGAATGGGGCTGCCACAGCCCACATCGTGACCCAGGTTGCTTGAGAACTGATCATAACAATGCAGTAGCTGAGTCCTGTGGAGAGTGTTGAGTTTAATGAGTCTGGACAGTTTCCATATACTTCATTCCATCCATGCAGCCCAGAACAACCCTGAATAATTCTGCTCACATCCTAATCAGATTGAGAGCGTGTTGAATGAAAGTGGCCTATTCATCAAAGTTTGCTTTAGAATTAATAGGCTTTGCTAATTCATGGGGGGGGGGGGGGAATTCTTCGAGGTAGTTTACATATAAATAGAGCCTGACGCACTGCTAGTTCTTTGTTTCAACCTTCATTAAAGGATTTGAGGACTGACCCCTCTCAGGCACGGACCAAGGGGTCCTGTGTAAATAAAGTCCGATCAAAGATAGTCCATAGTCCTGATGTACAGCTCAACATCCCACTTCCCTAACAAAAATAGACACAAAGCACTGGAGTAACTCAGCAGGTCAGGCAACATCTCTGGAGAAGATAGATAGGTGTCGTTTTGGGTCGAGACCCTTCTTCAGACTCCGGCATCTGCATTTCCTTGTTTCTACATTCTTCTATATTACTTTAAGGACAGTTTCTTCCCAGTTGCTATCAGGCAACTGAACCATCCGACCAACAACCAGAGAGCAATCCTGACCTACCATCTATCTCATTGGAGACGCTTGGACGATCTTTAATCAGACTTTACTGGACTTTATCATGCACTAAACGTTATTCCCACAAACGTAACTAAACTAAACTAAATAATCTAAACAAAACTAAACTAATCGAAACAAAAGTATACTCGACTAAACTAAATGAAACTAAACTTAACTAAACAACTAAACTAAAGTGCTGGTGCATTGTCCCGAAACATCACCTCTTCCATTTCTCCAGAGATGTTGCCTGAGCCCAGATATTGTGTCTCAGCCATAAACTGAACACAACACTTAATAACATCAATGTTCTCAGCGAGGTCCTCAGCTTTGCAGTTGGGCTCCAATAGAGGACATCTCAGTAGGTGCCCATAGTTTGCGGTTCAGTGCCACATATGCAGATGACGTCTTAAGTGTCTATATAACCCCACTCCTTGAGAGTCGCTTTACAACGACCAGTACCAGCTCTCAGTCTGTTGAGGCATTTCCATTCAGCCCAGCTTGATTCAGACCCAGGAGGAAGTTCTTCTTTGGCACTTAAGGACATGGATGTCGTTGATGGGAGATTGGCTAGTCTCTCTTCCCATAATGCAACTCTAGCACCTTCAGCTTCAGCATTTGGTTCAACTTCGTTGAGGAAGCTTTACCTGGACCTTAGCTGGCTCTTTGCGGGTTCATGGCCAAATAGGGGATGTTGCACATCTGTGGTCAGTCGATGGCGCTCTCTGCTGCTTGCTGCACTGAAACATCCCCTATCCCATGTTTTCCAGAGATGCTGCCTGATCCACTGAGTTATCCCAGCACTTGGTGTCCTTCTTGGTGAACCAGCATCTGCAGTTCATCGTTTGAGGCGGCACAATGCTGCAACAGTAGTCTTGCTGCCTCACAGTGTCAGAGACTTGGGTTCAAGCCTGACTACGTGTGCCTTCTGAATGGAGATTGTATGTTCTCCCTGTGAGTGCGTCGGTTTTCTCTGGGTGCTCTGGTTTTTTCCCACACTCCAAACACGTACAAATTTGTAGGCTAATTGACTTTGGTAAGGTGTACCAATTGGCCGTGGTGCGTGTAGGTTAGTGTACGGGGTGAATGCTGGTCGGCGAGGACATGGTGGGCCGAAGGGCCTGTTTCCACACTCTATCTGTAAAGCCTAAAGTGCTGTGTTTGGAAGGATGTAGGAAAATAACTGCAGATGCTGGTACAAATCGAAGGTATCACAAATTTGGAAGCTAAGTCCAATGTGAAGCAGAGTGCTAAAGTGTTAATGACTGTCCCGCAGAATGTTTGATCAACATTCAATGTTACCTGCCTTCTCATTGCTTCCCACAATCGGCAAAGAAATACTGGGACCAAAAAAGATCCACTTGTGGCTTAGAACCACAATCCATGTAACGGAGATTGATTTGTTTCTTCATAGCAAGTGAACCAGAGGAGTCACACGCAGTGTGTAGGAAAGAACGGCAGATACTGGTTTAAATCAAAGGTAGACACAAAATGCTGGAGTAATTCAGCGGGACAGGCAGCATCTCTGGAGAAAAGGAATGGGTGACGTTTTGGGTCGAGACCCTTGGTCTTTAAGACCAAGTGTCTCACCTGAAACGTCACCCATTCCCTCTCTCCAGAGATGCTGCCTGTCCTGCTGAATTACTCCAGCATTTTGTGCCTACCTTTGAGTCACACACAGTTCCAGGGTTTCACTACACCAAGTGTTCGACAAATATAAAGCCATCTTTTCTGAGCCCAGCTCTCAATTTAACTGCTGGGAAATTATAATTAAGTTTATTCATAAGTTGAAGGAGCAAAATTAGGGCATTCGGCCCATCAGGTCTGCTCTGCCATTCAATCATGGCTGATCTATCATTCCCTCTCAACCCCATTCTTCTGCCTTCCACTGTTTTGCGTGGAGATCAGGTGGTAGAGCTGCTTCCTTGCAGCGGCAGAGACCTGGGTTCGATCCTGACTACGGGTGCCGCCTGTGCAGAGATTGTACGTTCTCCCTGTGACTGCGTGGGTTTTCTCCGGATGCTCTGGTTTCCTCCCACATCCCAAAGGCGTGCAGGTTTGTAGGTCAATTGGCTTCGGTAAATCGCCCCTGGTGTGCCAAGACCATCACCTATTTACCAATGCAATCTAATATTCAATGTTCATACTGTTGGGTTTCCAGCTACCCAAGTGGAATGAGAGTTGCTCTTCTTCCAGTTTGCGTCTGACCTCACTCTGGCAATGTTGTTTTCTTTCTCTCTCCCCCCTGTGCCGCACCTAGATTTGCATCCATTTATCCTCTCCCCCTGCCGTTCCACTGCCATGGGATAGTCTGAGAAATGGGTTGAAGGGGGGCACGGCACAGTGAGGTGGGATTGGGCCGGGGAATGAACTTAAAATTGGATCATTCAATGCCGAGGCAGCTTTCACTGCTTTTCAAATCACAGGGGAGCCAAAAAAGTACTTTAAAAAAGTGCGATCACGTCTGCAAAGTTGGGAATGTGGTGGCCAATTGGCAAAGTACTCCCACAAACTGAAAGTGATAAGCACATAATCTGTTTTTTTAAAGTGTTGGTTGAGGAATAAATATTGGCGAGGATTGAATTGATTGATTGAAAGATACAGAATGGAAATGGGGCCCTTCCAGCCATCGATCACCTGTTCACACTATTTACTACATGTTATCCCATTTTTGCATCCACTCCCTGCTGACTGTGGGGCAATTTACAGGAGACAATTGAACTAGAAACCCTCACGTCAGAGTTGGTGAAACATTGATTCTTAGAATGTTGGGGAACTTTATTGTCTGTATCATATTATGGAGGTACAGCATGGAAACAGGCCCTTTGGCCCACCGAGTCCACCCCGACCATTGATCATCCATACACTAGTTCTGCGTTCTCCCCACTTTCGCATCCACTGCCTTTAGGGGTAATTTACAGAAGCTGACCGACCTACAAACCTACACGTCTTTGGTTTATGGGAGAGAACCGGAGCACCCGAAGGAAACCCATGCAGTCACAGGGAGAAGATGCAAACTCCACACACAGACAACGCCCTGGGTCAGGATTGAACGCGGATCTCTGGCGTCGTGAGGTGGCGGGTCTACCAGCTGCACTAGGATGCATGGGAGATCATCACCTGTTCTTCTTTGGCTGTGAGTGTCACAGTGGAACCACTGGCCTACGGTTCGATTCTGATCCCGGCTGCTACCTGTGCAGTGAATCTGCCTGTTTTTGATGTGACTGGTTAGTTTAAACAGAAGCCACATGCTGCTTGACCCGCTAGGTTACTCCAGCACTTTGTGTCTATCTTGGGCTTGGTTCAGATAAGTTTAGTTTAGTCTAGTTTAGATTAGTTTACTTTAGTTTTGTTTAGTTTAGAGATACAGTGTGGAAACAAGCCCTTTGGCCTACCGAGTCAACACGGACCAACGATCATCCATACAATAGTTTTATCCTACAGACTAGGGACAATTTACTTAAGTCTATTAACCTGCAAACCTGCATGTCTTTGGAATATGGGAGGAAAGTGAAGCACCCGGAGAAAAGCCATGTGGTCACAGGGAGAATGTACAAACTCCATTCAGACAGCACTCATAGTCAGGATCGAACCCGGGTCTCTGGCGCTGTGAGGCAGCAACTCTACCGCTGCGCCACTGTGCTGCAGCAGGGTTTCTTCTGGGTGCTCCAGTTGCTTCCCATCCCCCAGATTGTCAGCTTGCCACTGTAAAATGCACCTTGCGTGGAGGTCAAGTCAAGTCAACTTTATTTGTCACATACATATACAAGATGTGCAGTGAAATGAAAGTGGCAATGCCTGCGGATTGTGCTAAGCTACAAAACAGAATAGAAGGAAAAAAAAGAAAGAAAAATAAATCTGTGGGGGAGTTGACGGGAAAGTAGGAGGGTGGGATAAATGTAGAATTAGCATGAGTGGATGGTTGGGGATCAGCATGGACTCTATCTACAGCACTGCGCTCATCTCTGTGCGGCTCTAAGAGCACAAGGGGAATTTTTGCGCCATCCTTCAGAGGTCGGACAAGCATTAACAGCTCATCCAAAAGAAATCCCTCTTGTTTAATGTAAAAATAAATGAAGATGTGTCCCTTCTTTTGAACCACTGTATGCCCTTGTCAAGGCCAACATTTATTGCCTTTCACTAATTGACTGAGTTGAGTGGCGTACCTGCCGATTTGTCAGAACAATTAAGGGTCTCGTACACCAGGTCCTTGCAGAGGTCAGAAGTCCCGTGAATGCCAAAGTCGACAAGGACTATTGACTTCACTCTGCGTGTCAGTTCTGTCGTCTGGAGTGGCATTTGAGAGGCATTTTGACCCTTCTTCAGGCTCGTCTCGAACCTAAACATCACCCGTTCCTTCTCTCCAGAGATGCTGCCTGTCCCGCTGAGCTACTCCACCATTTTGTGTCTATCTTCGGTTTAAACCAGCATCTCGCCTTATTTTTTTTAGTTGCAGATTTATTTTGTTACTGAAGCCTAACTTGCTGGGCTAGCTCGGACTTTATTCCTTGATTCATTAGAGGGCAGGAGGATGAGGAGTCATCTTATAGAGGTGTACAGGATAGGGAGAAATAGTTAGGGTAAATGCACAGTGTCTTTAACCCAGATTGGGGGAATCAAGGACATGAGGAGATAGGTTTACAGCAAGAGGGGAAACATTTAATAGGAACCTGACAGGCAACTTTTTTACTCAGAGACTGGTGGCTATATGGAATGAGGTACAGTGGAGGTTGTTGAGGCAGGTACTATAACGGTATATAGAGGTCATTTGGACACGTTCATGGATAGGCCAGGTTTACAGGAATATGGGCCACATGCAGGCAGATGGGTCTAATGTAGATGGGGGCATCTTGGTCAGCATGGGCAAGTTGGGCTGAAGGGCCTTTTTTGCGCTACATGACTCTTTGATGCTATGATTCTTTTCAGACATCCCTTTTTTGGCAAAAATAACAGCCCCAGCTGAGACAATATTTCTTGGTAACTATAATTCTCCAGGTAGGACATATTCTCTTAAACCTCTTCTGCGCTTTCTCTAGTGCTATCACATTCTCTTTGAAATATGCTGACAGGAAATGTGTATAGTACGTCAGATGTGACCAGTTGAGTGTTTTATGCACTTCCAGCGTGACTTGTACTCAGTACCTGGGCCAGTGATACAAAACATTTAATGCATATTCTTAACCACCTTATCTACCTGGCTAGCCTGTGTCTGGCCTGGGTCTGTGGAGAGGAGAGGAGAGGAGAGGAGAGGAGAGGAGAGGAGAGGAGAGGAGAGGAGAGGAGAGGAGATAGGGAATAGAGGAGAGGGGAGGAGAGAGATGGACAGCAAAGTCAGAAGGAGATGAGGAGAGGAGAAGGAAGAGAGGAGAGGGAGAAGCATAGAGGTGGGAATGAGAGTAGAGGGGAAGTGCGGGAGGGGAGGTGGGTCGCATGGAGACATGAGAGGAGGGGAGGAAAGTGGAGGAGAAGTGAGGTGAGGAGAGGAGGGGAGAGGAGGGGAGGGGAGGAGAGTGGAGGAGAAGGGAAGGGATAGGAGGGGAGGAGAGGAGGAGGGAAGGCGAAAAACTGTTAAGGCAGATGGGCCGAAGCAGAAATATAATGCTGCTCAATTGGCAAGCATACAGTTAAATGCCGTTCTGAGTAATATACATTTTCTCTTGGTGACTGTAAAGAGACAAGCACAGCAAATCGCAGAGTTACAGGAGTGAAGTTTGGTCAATTTGCCAGTTGAGTAGATTTAATGTCCAATAGCCATAGATCATTTTGTGTAGAATCTGATCAGCAAAAAATATCAACCAGAGCACCTGAAAATCCATGTCCCACTGAATGTGTGGTCGATGCTGATTGAATGGCTGCAGTACTCCGCTTATCCACTAGTAGCCCCCAGCGAGTGGAAAGCATTTTATATCATTCAATGCAGAGGAGAAAGTCTTTCAGTCCCTTGGTTCCATGCCAACGACTGAGATTAAGCCCAACCATAACTGTTTCCAACCATAACTGTTCACTGGTTACCTGTGAATGTGACAAAGGTTTCCCTGAACCCCCGCCACTCTCCGAACAAAGCAAGGCGGCACAGTGGCGCTACTAGCAGAGCCGCTGCCTCACAGCGCTGGAGACCGGGGTTCGATTCTGACCTCGGGTGCTGTCTTTGTGCATGTTCTCTCTGTGTGGGTGGGTTTCCTCCGGGTGCTCCGGTCTCTTCCCACATCCCAAAGACTTGCGGGTTTGTAGATTAATCGGCCTCTGTCAATTATCCCCTGGTGTGCAGGGAGAGCGGATACGAAAGTGGGAAAACATAGAACAAGTGTGAATAGATGACTGACGGTTGGCAAGGCCTCAGTGGGCCGAAGAGCTTGTTTCCATGCTGCATATCTCTAAACTAAACTAATCTCTCCTCTAGCACCTCAAAATCTACTAATGAATTAATGATAGTTTATATATAAGAAAATAACTGCAGTTGCTGGTACAAATCGAAGGTATTTATTCACAAAATGCTGGAGTAACTCAGCAGGTCAGGCAGCGTCTCAGGAGAGAAGGAATGGGTGACGTTTCAGGTCAAGACCCTTCTTCAGACCTAGGTACAGTGAAAATCTTTGCTTTTGCACACATTACAGAAAGTACCCAATGAGACGCCACGTTTCTGGCACCAATAAAGTTCAAACAGTACACATTAGAGTCACGTTGGTTCTTGTGTGTTCACCCCCCCCCCCCACTTCGGGACCCTCTTTGGGCTCTCCACTGTACTCTAAGCAATATAGTAAACAGCAAAAAGTTCAGTATATAAAATGTATATATATGCATGTGTGTAAGTATATGTGTTTGTGTATATAAATGTATGTGTGTGTGTGTGTGTATAATATAAATGTATATGTAAAAACATACACACACACACACACATATATATATATATATATATGTGTGTGTATGTATATAAATATGTGTGTGTGTGTATATATATATATATATATATATATATGTGTGTGTGTGTATGTTTTTACATATACATTTATATTATACACACATATATATATATGTGTGTGTATGTATATAAATATGTGTGTGTGTGTATATATATATATATATATATATGCGTATGTGTGTGTATTTTTATATATATGTTTGTGCATGCATACATAAATACATTCATGCATATTAAACAGTAGTTCAGAGCTTATTACGGGAGTGTGAGAATAGTAGATTATACTTGTATACTGAGGCAGTACACAAGGGGCTCCATGTTTCTGTTGCCTTTGTGTATCCTTCAAGTTCCAAATTGTTAAAAATGTTTAAAATAGTTTAAAATGTTGAGCCTCGATGTCCTGGCCGCAGCGCCGGGTCGGAGTTGCCGTGGCCGGCCTGGCCAGGTGATGTTGTTGATGTCCCCCGACCATTGCTCTGCCACTCCATGCCATTACTGGTGTGGGGGGAGAGCAAAAGCCTTAAGACCTGCTGCTTTCTAACTGCATTTCACCCAATCATTTTTGCTATCAATTGAAATAAGATCAATTTGCCTCTGGAAGATAAGGATTTTGTTTAGTTATCCATGGTGTATAAACTTGATGAGTCTTTCTGGTTATTGTCATTTTAAACAAGAATGTTCTTCCATGCCAGTGTTCATGCCCCTAGACTGGATGGTCAGCTTTTGTCATGGTACAATGTTCATCTCACTCCCAGCAGCTAAATTAATATGTTTTTTCTCTATTCAATCGAGGGGTGAATAGACTGGTAAAACAGGCCTGCTCTCCTTGGGGGAATGGAGATTGGGAGGACATTTAATGGAAGTGTAGAATATTATAGAATGTAAAAACAGGGAACTGTAGATGCTGGTTTATACCAAAGGTAGACACAAAGTGCTGGAGTAACTCAACGGGTCAGGCAGCATCCCTGGAGAAAAAGGTTCAGTGACGTTTCTGTTCGGGTTTATGGTTAATTCGGACAATGGAAAATGATGGAAGCTCTCTTCGTGAGTAGATGGTTCAAGATCCAAAAGGCACAAATGTAAAAGTAGCTTTTACATGTAAACTTTTAATATATATATGTGTATGTGTGTGTATTTTTATATATATGTTTGTGCATGCATACATAAATACATACATGCATATTAAACAGTAGTTCAGAGCTTATTACGGGAGTGTGAGAATAGTAGATTATACTGAGGCAGTACACAAGGGGCTCCGTGTTTCTGGTGCCTTTGTGTATCCTTCAAGTTCCAAATTGTTAAAAATGTTTAAAATAGTTTAAAATGTTGAGCCTCGATGTCCTGGCCGCAGCGCCGGGTCGGAGTTGCCGTGGCCGGCCTGGCCAGGCCACTTAAAAATGCAAAAGATGTGTGAAAAGTTGATGACCTGGAATTTTGCTGCCCTGAAGGCAGAGTCATTCAGTGCTCCTGAAGGGGATTTGAACAGGGATGAGAGGGGCAGGGTGGCACAGTGGCGCAGTTGTAACGTTGCTGTCTTACAGCACCAGAGACCCGGGTTCGATCCTGACTACGGGTGTTGTCTGTGCAGAGTCTGCACATTCTCCCTGTGACTGCGTAGGTTTTCTCTGGGTGCCCTGGTTTCTTCCCACACTTCGAAGATGTACACTGAAACGTAGGTTAGCCAAAGACGTTGGTTAATTGGCTGCTGTGCAGGATACTGCTGGTGTACGGGGTGATCGGTGATCGGCATGGTCTCAGTGGGCCGAAGGGCCTGTTTCTGCGCTGTTTCGCTAAAGTCTAAAAGTAAAGACTAAAGAGAGAGAATGACTGAGAAAACTAAGGGAGCCGAGCAGGGAAATGGAACAGATGAAATTGCTGTACATGAAACTGGTAGAGTTGATGGGAGGAATGGCCCTCTCCACAATTCACTGACTTTATGAAATCAATTGAGTTTAATGATCTGTGTATATGTTATTGCTTGAGGGTGATGTGCTTATATATTTTTTTAAAGCCTCAGTAATTTCATAAATCTATAAGCTTCCATTACCAAATGTAAAATGACAAAATTAACTCGCTTCAAAAGCCGCGTTACATGTTTTAAGAGATGTTGGTGCAGAGATATGACCTTGGTCATATGTACTAAAACAAACATATGGCTGCATTTGCACTATATCTCATGGCTGAATTCTGTTGTTATATACAATCGCTTAGCTTATACAGTGGTGAAACAGGCCTTCAGCCCAACTAGTATATGCCAGCGTGTTTAGGAAGCAACTGCAGATGCTGGTTTACACTGAAGATAGACAAAAAATGCTGGAGTATCTCACTGGGTCAGGCAGCATCCCTGGAGAAACTAAATAGGTGACATTTTGGATCGAGACCCTTCTTCAGACTGAGAGTCAGGGGGGAAGGGAAACTAGAGGTATGAAAATGGTACAGGAAATTAGAGAAATCAATACTAATACCAGTGGTTGTAAGCTGCCCAAGCAAAATATGAGGTGCCGTTCCTCCAATTTGCGTATGGCCTCACTCTGACAGCTTACAACACAACGGTATGAATGTTGATTTCTCTAATTTCAAGTAAATCCTGCATTCCCTCTACCCCCCTCACTCAAGTCGACCTGCCAGTTCCACTGTTCGCATCCACATATCCCTTCGTTATCACCTCTTCCACAGCCAACAATGAACCATTGTGGGCTCCACCTTGCCTCGGTCATAGATGCTGGCTCTGATTTGCTCTGAATCTTTTCATATCTCTAGTTTCCCTCTCCCCTTGACTCTCAGTCTGAAGAAGGGTTTTGACCCGAATCGTCACGTATTCCTTTATCTCCAGAGATGCTGTCTGACCCACTGGGTTACTCCAGCATTGTGTGTCTATCTTTAGTGTATGACAGCACTTATGTTTCGCTCCTGAACTGTTACAATGAAATGCAACACAGACCTGACAACTAACATAGAGACACAATGAACTGCAGATGCTAGAATCCTGAGCAAAACACAAAGTGCTGGAGGAACTCAGCGGGTCAGCAGTATCTATAAGTGAAAGGACAAATGCATTTCGGATCGAGACCCTTCTTCAGACTAATCTGAGAGAGACCTTTCTTCACTCTTTTTTAGTCTGAACAGATTTAATTTTTGAAATGTAAACAGATTTTGCATGGAAACAGGCCCTGTGGCCTAACTCATCCAAGTTGACCAAGATGTCCTATCTCAGCAAGCCCTACTCACTCGTGTTTGGCATGTATTTAATTTAGCTTTGTTTAGTTTAGTTTAGTTTAGTTTAGTTTGGTTTAGATTAGTTTATTATTGTCACCTGTACTGAGCGACAGTGAAAAGTTTTTGTTTGTTACCCACATCTGTAAGAGGTAAAATGTTGACTAATTTTCTTGCCAAAAATGCTGACTGACATGCTAAGTATTTCCAACCTATTTTTTGTTATTTGTGTTTCATTTATATTTTGGGTACCTGCAATTTATATTATTTCTACATTCTCACCAATCTTTAGTTAACAAAGCATCTTCTGAATTTCCCATTAGATTTTAGTTTAGTTTAGTTTAGAGATACAGCGCGGAAACAGGCCCTTCGGCCCACCGGATCTGCGCCGACCAGCGATCCCCGCATTTCAACACTATCCTACACACACTAGGGACAATTTTTACATTTGCCCAGCCAATTAACCTACATACCTGTACATCTTTGGAGTGTGGGAGGAAACCGAAGATCTCGGAGAAAACCCACGCAGGTCACGGGGAGAACGTACAAACTCCGTACAGACAGCACCAGTAGTCGGGATCGAACCCGGGTCTCCAGCGCTGCATTCGCTGCAAGGCAGCAACTCTACCGCTGCGCCACCGTGCTGCGCTATTATTTCTTAATAACCATCTCGTATTGATAACATTAAAAAAAGCCATCAACTCTACATCAAATAGAAACGTTCTCTCTGTATCCATTGCATGAAAGTTGTGGAAGCTTTGGAAAGGCTGCAGAAGAGGCTGCATTGTGGGGTGGCACACTGGCACAATGGTAGAGTTGATGCCTTACAGCCCCAGAGACCCCGGTTTGATCATGACTACGGGTGCTGCCTGTACGGAGTTTGTACGTTCTCCATGTAACCACATGGGTGTTCTCCGGTTTCCTCCCATACTCCAAAGCCTTACAGGTTTGTAGGTTGATTGGCTTTGATATAACCGTAAATTGCCCCTGGTGTGTTGGATAGAGTACGCGTTATCGCTGGTTGGTGCAGACTTGGCAGGGCGAAGGGCCTGCTTACACACTAAATCTGTAAAGTAAAGTAAAGATTCATAAGGATGTTGCATGGATTACAATGTATTAGCTCTAAGGAAAGATTGGACAAAGTTAGATTATTTTCTCTGGGGCACAGGAGGCTGAAAGGGATATATATATATATATACAATTATATTAGCAGAGTCTTTTTATCAAAGATGGAAATGTCAAATACCAGAGGGCATAGCTTTACGGTCAGAGGGGTAGAGTTTAAATGAGATTTATGATGTAATTTCTTTAGTGTTAAGTAGCTGGAACTTGCTGCCAGGGGAGGTGGTGAAAACAGATGTGAGTCATAGATTCATAGAGTCAAAGAGTCTTACAGCGTGAACTTAGGCTCTTCGGCTCAACTTGCCCACACCGGCTATCATGTCTCACTCATCTACACCAGCCCCACATGCCTGCCTTTGGCCCATATCCCTCTAAACCTGTTCTCACCATGTACCTGTCTAAATGTTTCTTAAATATTGCGATAGTCCCTGCCTTAACCACCTCCTCCGGCAACTCGTTCAATACACCCACCACACTTTGTGTGAAAAAGTTACCCCTCAGGTTCCTATTAAATTTCCCCCCCCTCACCTTAAACCTATGTCCTCTGGTTCTCAATTCCCCAACTCAGAGCAGGAGACTCTGTGCGTTTAACCGATCTATTCTTCTCAAGAGTTTGTGTACCACTATAAGGTAACTCTTCATTCTTCTGCGCTCCAAAGAATAGAATCCTAGCCTGCTCAACCTCTCCCTATAGCTCAGGCCCTCGAGTCCTGGCAACATCCTCATAAATCATTGCTGCACCCTTTCCTTTTCCAACTGAAAGCAATGTTTCAAAGGTATTTAGACAGACACATGAACAGGGAGGAATGGAATGATGTAGGTCACATGGAATCATGAGATTGGATTAAATTGGTTTAATGGAGAAACAAAGACCCGGGTTTAATGCTGACCAAGGGTGTTGTCTGTGTCGGGTTTGCTCGTCCTCCCCGTGACCGCGTGGGTTTCCTCCGGGTGCTCCGGTTTCCTCCCACATCCTAAAGACGTGCAGGTTTATAGGTTAATTGGCCCTCTGTAAATTCCCACGGACAACGTGTGGCTTTGTAGATTAATTGGCCCTCCGTTAATTGCCAAACTTTGTAGGGCGTGCATGAGAAAGTGAAATAAAATAGAACTAGTGCGAACAGTAATGTGTAAGAGGGAACTGTAGATGCTGGTTTATACTAAACATATACACCAAGTGCTTGAGTAATTCAACGGGTCAGGCAACATCTCTGGATAAAAAGGATGGGTGACGTTTCAGGTCGCAATGCTTTTTCAGATGGATGTGAACAGGTTTAACAGTTTAGTTTAGCCTAGTTTAGAGATACAGAGTGGAAACAGGCCCTTCAGCCCATTGAGTCTGAGCCAACCATGACCTCCTGTGATCGATGGCCAGCATGGATTTGGTGGGCCAAGAGTTTTGTTTCCATGCGATACCTCTAAATAAAATCTTAAATAGCCAACCCATTATTTTGAGGCTACCCACTTATTTCTGGGGTCTGTAGAAGGGTCTCAACCTGAAACGTCACCTGTCCATGTTCCCCAGCAATGCTGCCTGACCCGCTGAGTTACCCCAACACTTTGTGTCCTCTCGTCTCTGGGCTTTCAAGCCTGAGGAATCGGGCACTTAAAGCCTTCACAAACAAGTCTTCCCAGAGCTTTCTGCTTTTGAAGGTCACTCCTAAACCTTGGAGAACAAAGTCCCATTTTTTCCCATTACCAGAGCACTCTGATCCTCTTAATCCAGTTAATGTCTCGTTGTCGTTGTCCCTCCTGCGTTTAAAGCAATTAGCATCAGGAATGTTGATTGATTCAGCCTCTTTTCAAAGCACAGCTCCAGGTGGTCAAGAGGCCATTTGGAGCTCCTTAAAACAGTTGTTCTTCTCTGCATTATTTCATCACAGATAAATAGACTATCAACGGTAATCTCTATGCCAGTCTCTGATGGCACGATTTATCAGTACCTTCCGCAGTGTCGAGTTGGTGCCACAATAAGTCGTGGTAACCCTGAGCTATGGAATGTCACACAGCAAGAACAATTACATCTCTGTTTTTATTCACAAAATGCTGGAGTAACTCAGCAGGTCAGGCAGCTTCTCGGGAGAGAAGGAATCTCCCGAGATGTTGCCTGACCTGCTGAGTTACTCCAGCATTTTGTGAATAAAAACCATCGATTTGTACCAGCATCTGCAGTTCTGCAGCATCTGAAGAAGGGTCTCGACCCGAAACGTCACCCATTCCTTCTCTCCCGAGATGCTGCCTGACCTGCTGAGTTACTCCAGCATTTTGTGAATAAAAAGCATCTGCAGTTATCTTCTTATAATTACATCTTTGTCATGCCTCCAACACCTCCAGCCAATTCACATGTGATAAGGATTGAGTGCCACTGCAAAGGTGACCAGAAATCAAATGCTTCATTGTCGGGTGGGTGTGGGCAAGAACAGTCAAGAGTCTTAAGAGTGTTTTATTGTCATATGTCCCAAGAAAGGAACAATGAAATTCTAACTTGCAGCAGCTCAACAGGTACATAAACAAAGTACTCTGTAAAACCTACAATGAACAATAAAAAAGTTATATATTAAACAAAAAAGGCTATATATATACATTTATATACATAACATATATACACATATATAGGTGTGTGTGTAAATATTATATGAATAGGATACATGCATGTATAGGATATACATATACGGAGTGAGGGGGTATGGGGAGAAGGCAGGAACGGGGTACTGATTGAGAGTGATCAGCCATGATCGCATTGAATGGCGGTGCTGGCTCGAAGGGCTGAATGGCCTACTCCTGCACCTATTGTCTATTGTCTATTGTCTATATAAAAATCACAAACAAATTATATATAAACAGAAAAAATTAAAGCCAAGCATAAAAATGTTTTTTCTTTATATATAATTGTTTGGTCCTTTATATATATTTATATATATATATATATTTAGTGTAAGAAAATAACTGCAGATGCTGGTACGAATCAAAGGTATGTATTCACAAAATGCTGGAGTAACTCAGCAGGTCAGGCAGCATCTCAGGAGAGAAGAAATGGGTGACGTTTCAGGTCGAGACCCTGAAACGTCACCCATTCCTTCTCTCCTGAGATGCTGCCTGACCTGCTGTGTTACTCCAACATTTTGTGTGTGTGTGTGTATATATATATATATAATATATATATATATAAAACTAAATATATAACTATATATATAACTATATATCATTATTTATATATATATATATATATATTATATAACACACACACACGCACACACATATATATTTATAATATTTATTATTACAAAATGTATGTGTGGCACAGTCATGCAGTGGTGCAATTGCTGCCTGACACCACCAGAGACCCAGCTTCAATCCTGACTATGGATGCTGTTTGTACGGAATTTGTACGTTCCCCCTGTGACCGCGTGGGTTTCCTCTGGGCGCTCCGGTTTCCTCCCACGTCCAGGTTTGTAGGGTAATTGGCTTTTGTAAATTGTAGGCCAGTGCTAGTGTATAGGGTGATCGCTGGTCGGCGGGGCCGAAGGGCCTGCTTCCATGCTGCATCTTTAAAGTGGAGTCAAAACATTCATTGCTTGGCATGTGGCATTAGTCTTTGAGAGAGGAGGTGGATTCCTGGAAAAGCGCGCTCATGAATCACATTCTTCCGAAGAAAAAGGGAAGAAAACCGCAGACATTAAAAATGGATATTATTTCAATGCAGTCCCCAGGTGTGTGTATTATCCAAAGTTTTCGATGACAGCATAATTCTTAAACCCTGTAGGGGAGATTGTTACTTGGAAATGAAATTGATTTTAAAACAGTTGCTATTTTCAGATCTGACACTTCACAGCTTTCATTTATATAAGCTATCTTTTTTATAATCATTGCACTTTGCCATGCACCTGTTTGAAATGCGACATCTTGGTAGAGTGAAAAAATTGACTTTAAAAAATGCCAATTCCTTCAATCAAATCTAAGATTTAAAATAGATTTTGACTTTGATCTGTTCTCTGCTGGAATTGAAATCAGTAACATTATTGTATTTGATGCCCGATCTATCTCTTGGTCACTTTTTAAATTCTTTTTCCCACTCGTTCCCTTTCTTCCAAGTCTTATCACTTGTGTGATTCTCTCTGGGTGATTCATTCTCGTTCTCAACACCTCTTGCTCTCTCTCCCTCTCCCTCTCACCTTCTCACTCTCTCACTTTCGCATGTGACAACCATCTATCTTGCTCTCTCTCCCAATCTCTTTTCCCACTCACTCCCTTTCATATCATATCATATATATACAGATCTCGGAGAAAACCCACGCAGGTCACGGGGAGGACGTACAAACTCCTTACAGTGCAGCTGTATGGGTGACGTTTGACCTGCGTCCACTCAAGATAGACACAAAATGCTGGAGTAAATCAGCAGAACAGGCAGCATCTCTGGATAGAAGGAACAGGTGACATTTCGGGTCGAGTCCCGTCCTCAGATTTCCCACTCCCACTCCCACTCACCCCACTCAGCTTCCTTCTCCCAGTTCTCTCTTTTTCTCTGACTTTCTGTTGTTGCTCGAGACTTCTCTCACTCTGTAGATAGAAACAAAGTGTTGGAGGAACTCAGCGGGGCAGGCAGCATCTCTGGAGGAGAAAGCTTTTCACTGAACTTCAGTCCACGTGACAATAAACTAAACTGAAACTGAAACTAAAGGATGGGTGACGTTTCGGGTCGGGATCCTTCTTCAGCTCGATCCGAAACGTCACCGTTCCTTTTTCTCCAGAGATGCTGCCAAACCCGCTGATGTAAACTGGCACTTTGTGTCTGTAATGTATTCATGCATATTCAAGTGCCATGTTAATGAGTGGGCGTTCCTTGAGCTAGGAATGCTGGGTAAATAAAGGCTGGTGTGATTCAGGCAACTAACGTGTGAGTGTCCTTTATCTTTATGCCGTGTTGAACATAACAAAATTGGCGACGAGGACGGGATTGTGGAGGAGACTGAGTTTGTTTTGCATAGCTTTTGTACTGCTAAGTTTTAGGTGCTTTGCTACACCAGAACAGGCAGGAAATCTGAGCTTGTGCAAAGAAAAAAAAAACCTCTCCTCATTCCTTTGTTTAAAAAAAAGAGAGGGACAAAATGGCGGCATCCACGGGCTATATCGGAAGCCTGGGCATCTTTGACAAAAGTAGAGAGCCGTTCAGCTCCTATATGGAGAGAGCAAACATGTTCTTCATGGCAAACAACATCACAGAGACCAGTGGTGAAGGAGAGGTAGTGGCTGAAACAAACAGGGCCGTTCGTGAACGCATGAAAGCGATTCTGCTCACGGTGATCGGACCTGAAGTGTACGGCACACTTGTGAATATCCTTGCACCCATAAAGGCAAAAGATGTGCCATTCTGTGACATTAGAAAGAAGTTGGAGGAGCACTTCAACCCAAAGCCTCTGGAAATTGCAGAAAGCTACAAATTCGGCACGAGAAACCAGAAGCAAAACGAGACAATTAGTGAGTACATTGTTGCCTTGAAAAAGTTAACGTTGCACTGTAACTTTGGAGCCTTTCTTGAACGCGCACTACGCGACAGATTTGTTTGTGGTCTAGTGGACGAACGAATTCAGTCCAGACTCATGAGCACTCCTGATCTTACGTTTGAGATAGCATGCAAGATTGCTACTACGATGGAGATGGCATCAAAGAATGCTCGCGAGTTTCGTTCACCACATACTGCAGTGGCCGTGTATACTCACAAAGCAGCGCCTAGGGCCAAACTGAAACCGAAATATGGCGGGGAGCCGAGTGCAGCCAGTTGTTATCGTTGCAACGGTAATCACCCATCCCAATCCTGTCAGTTCAAAACAGCTAAGTGCTATAACTGCCAGAAGAAAGGTCATATCGCCTCAGCATGTCGGGCCAAACTTACAGTGGGAAACACACGACAACACCAGAAAGGAGTTCACAACTTAGAGATGAACCCGGATGACAATGAACTTGGGTTGTACATCATTCATGCAACTGATGTCAATAAGCCTACAACCAGCCAAGACAAGGACTTTCGAATTAAACTATTGGTTAATGAACAGTTAATTGATATGTGCATTGACACGGCAGCTGACTGTTCGGTCATGAGCAAAGACTTGTACGAAACAAAGTTCTCACAGATACCATTGTCCGAGAGTAAGGTCAAGTTGAGAACCTACTCCGGCGAAGCCTTGGAGACGTGCGGACAAATGAATTGTAAAGTTCAGTGTAATGGACAGTCAGTAACACTGCCCATCATAGTGGCCAGCTACAGAAATAAACCGACCCTCCTTGGAAAGGATTGGCTGCGTAAAATAAAATTAGACTGGAAGAACATTTTCAGCATTGATGTGTCCAAATCACGTCTTGAAAATGTCGTTAGCAAACACGCTGAAATATTTGCTGACAGTTACACGGGAATAACAGGATACTCTGCACACATTCGACTGCAGCAAGATGCAACACCTGTATATTATCGACCAAGACCAGTACCATATGCGCTAAAGCAACAAGTGGAGGAAGAACTCAGCAGGTTGGAGCGGAATGGAGTACTCGTGAAGACAGACCAGAGCAACTGGGCAACGCCAGTTGTGGCTGTGCTTAAGGCTGACAAAACTGTTCGACTATGCGGTGACTACAAAGTCACAATCAACCAAGTTGTTGATGACGAACAGTATCCTTTGCCAACCTCGCAGGATCTGTATGCAGAACTTAGCGGAGCAAGAGTCTTCACTAAGCTGGATTTGTCTCATGCTTATGCCCAACTCAATGTTGACAAAGAAAGTCAGCAGTGCTTGACCATCAACACACATAAGGGCTTGTATTCATACACAAAGCTGCCCTATGGTGTGAAATCTTCCCCGAAAATCTTTCAGTCAGTCATGGACAAAATGTTGCAAGGCATTCCGCACTGTGTGTGCAACCAGGATGATCTACTGATATTCACAGTGGGCATGGAAGAACATCTGGAGATACTCGAGCAAGTTCTCACACGATTGAACTGCCACAACGTAAAATTACGAAAGAGCAAATGTGCATTTGCACAATCAGAGGTGGTCTACCTTGGACTCAAAGTAGATTCCAACGGACTGCGCCCAGTGAAGGCGAAAATTGAAGCAATTGTGAATGCTCCAACGCCCAACAATGTGACAGAGCTACGATCATTCCTTGGGATGGTGCAATTCTATGCACGATTCCTTCCAGATTTAGCAACCGTGCTAAAGCCACTACATCATCTGTTACAAAAGGATGAGAATTGGATGTGGGGAAAGGAACAACAACATGCATACGACATCTGCAAGAAAAACCTGACAAGTGACAAACTCCTTGTTCACTACGACACGACGCGCGAGATGAAACTTGCTTGTGATGCTTCAAGTTATGGTGTAGGTGCAGTGATTTGCTACGTAATGGATGACGGACAGGAAAAGCCTATTGCTTTTGCCTCCCGCACCCTATCACCAAGTGAGCGCAACTATGCACAGATAGAGAAGGAAGCACTCAGCATTGTGTTCGGAATCAAGAAATTCCACCAGTTTCTTCTTGGCAGACCATTCACCCTTGTGACTGATCACAAACCACTACTCACGATACTGGGTCCCAAGTCAGCTATACCTTCCATGGCGGCATCAAGGATACAGCGCTGGGCAATTCTGTTGTCCCAGTATGACTACAAGGTGGAGTACAGAAGCTCCAAATGCAACGCAGTCGCAGATGCGTTGTCCCGATTGCCCCATGAGAACTCTGATGTGGGAAGCGAGAACTCAATCTACACACTGCAAGTCGTAGATGAAGACTTTCCAGTGACTACAACAGAAATTGCAGCTGAAACAGTGAAGGACACTGTGCTGAAGAGTGTTTATGAACAGACATTGAATGGTTGGACTGAAGTCGAGAGTGGATCAAACTCGGAACTGAAGCCTTTCTATAATCGACGACACGAATTATCATGCGAGCAGGGATGCATAAAGTGGGGTTATAGAGTGGTTGTACCAGAGTCTTTAAGAAACAAGATTATGTACGAACTTCATGCCGAACATCCTGGCATAGTTAGCATGAAGTCAATTGCTAGAAGTTTTGTGTATTGGCCTGGTATAGACAGTGACATTGAGTCCCTGGTGAGCAAATGTAGCGTGTGTCAAGATTGCCGCAGTAAACCACCAAAAACACCACTGCAACCCTGGTCATGGCCAAGTAGACCGTTTCAGAGAGTTCACGTAGACTTTTGTGAAAAGGGTAATGATAATTTTCTGGTGCTAGTAGATAGTCATTCCAAATGGATTGAGGCTAAGCATATGGGGTCAAGCACTACTGCTGAGCGTACCATAGACGAGTTGAGATCAATTTTTGCATGTCATGGTTTACCAGAAGAACTTGTTTCTGATAACGGACCTCAGTTTCGTTCAGAACAGTTCAAACAGTTCATGCAGCGTAACGGGGTAAAACACACACTTGTTCCTCCATACCATCCAGCCTCCAATGGGGCGGCGGAAAGGTCTGTTAGAGTAGTCAAAGAGGCTCTCAAGAAACAGGTTTTGCAGGGTAGTTCAAAGCTCAGCATGAAACATCGTTTGGCTAGTTTCTTGCTGAAGTACAGAACTTCACCACACACAACTACGGGTTATTCACCTGCAGAACTGTTGATGAAGAGAAGGCTAAGAATACGCCTAAGTTTAGTTCAACCCAATTTGGCCTCGAGAGTTGAGCAAAAACAGTTAAGTCAAAAACACCACTTTGACTTCCACAAAAAGGAGAGGAACTTCAAGCCAGATGAGCAAGTTCGTGTGCTCAGTCCTCCCAACAAGTCCAGTGGAGACAAATGGGATGTTGGGAAAATAGTGGAAGTGTGTGGAACAAAAAGATACTTAGTGGATGTTGGAGACAAGATCAAAAGTGTTCACGTGGATCAAATGATTCCAGCCAAAGACGAACCGAAAACTGAGCATGAATTCCTAATCCCTGAGTATTCATCTGAAAGTGAGTTAGAAAAGACTATTGTGGTTGATACACAAAATTCAGTGAGTACAGATAAAGAGACAGACTTCTCTAGTCAAGGTCAGCGTACTAACATAGAGCCAAACAAGCTAACAGTTGAGTCTACATGTACATCTGTTATGCCTGTTGCACCTGTTACTGTTAAACGATCAGGCAGGAACCGCAAACCAGTAACTAGGTTAAATTTGTAAATATGGTTAAAAGTATTGATGTAAATCAAGTATCACAATACCAAAATTGTAACTGAGTACTTGGATTTAATACTTAAAAAAAGGGAGAGCAGTGTAATGTATTCATGCATATTCATGTGCCATGTTAATGAGTGGGCGTTCCTTGAGCTAGGAATGCTGGGTAAATAAAGGCTGGTGTGATTCAGGCAACTAACGTGTGAGTGTACTTTATCTTTATGCCGTGTTGAACATAACAGTGTCTACCAGCATCTGCAGTTCCTTTCCACACACTCTCTCTCCCTCTGTCTCTGCCTTTGCCTCTGTCTCTCATTCATTGGAAGTTATTAGATCAAGTGCACACACGCACACGTCATATTTCATATGATTCACTTTATGAAAGAATGAGAAATTTATAAACTGGTTTTCTTTTCCTGAGATTTACGGCGTTTGCCAATTGAGATGTTTCAGATCAGAACCGTTGCTCGATTGTAATCATGTATTGTCTTTCTGCTGACTGGTTAGTGTGCAACAAAAGCTTTTCACTGTACCTCGGTACACATGTTAATAAACTAAGCTCAACTCATGCCGACCGAGATGCCCCATCTACACTACCCTCCTGTGGCAGCTCATTCCAGAAACCCACCATCCTCTGGGTGAAAAAATTGCCCCCTCAGGTTCCTATTAAATCTTCCCCCTCCACCAACCTCCTTCACCTTAAGCCGATGTCCTCTGGTTCTCGATTCCCCTACTCTGGGAAAGAGGTTCTGTGCATCTACCCAATCAATTCTATTTTGATGCAGTTGGTTTTTAAACAAACAAAAAAATTGACCTTTAAAACCACAAAGACGACCTCTGACACTTTGATCCCTAGTGCCCTTTCTTGCCAATTGGAAGGTCAGGCTGCTATTGTTATTTACCAGCACTATGTGGAAGTTGAAAGCCAACTGTATTATTTTTCTCTCAGTAAGCCTTTTAAATGAAAGGATGTCCTAATCCCTGTGGAACAGTTTTTTTTCCCTTAGTCTGAAATGAAAGTAATGTTTGAAAACCTTCTAATCAATTAAAGTATTCCTTCTCATAAGGGGCGGCATGGTGCCCCGGTGGTAGAGTTGCTGCCTTATAACACCAGAGACCCAGGTTTGATCTGGACTATGGGTGCTGTCTGCACGTTCTCCCCGTGACCCCGTGGGTTTTCTCCAGGTTCTCCAGTTTCCTCCCACACTCCAAAGATGTGCAAGTTTGTAGGTTAATTGGCTTTGGTAAAAAAATTGTCAATCGTCCCTAGTTTGTAGGGTAGTGCTAGTGTACAGCGTGTCACTTGATTGCTGCCCTGTTTCCGCGCTGTATCTCTAAAGTCTAAAGAGAGGTGAGACAAACCTGGATGGTTTGCGATTAAAAGGAACTGCAGTTGCTGGTTTACAAAAAATGACCAAAGTGCTAGAATAATTCATCAAGTCGGGCAGCATCTCTGGAGAACATGAACATGTAAAAATTGTAAATTGTCCCTAGTGTGTAGGATAAGGCTAGTGTACAGGTCGGTGCAGACTCGGTGGGCTGAAGGCCCTTTTCCGCACTGTAAAATGTATAAAATAAGTATTTATTGTCATCATCTTCGACTTAATAAGTACAAGAGGAACGCTCCTGTATTTGTGACTGAGGTGGGATTTCCGAACAGTGTTGTATGTAGGTTAGTTGGTTTGGGGCTTGACGATTCCAAGCACTAGTTTGTCATCTAAGGCTGTTATTAAACCTTCATAATTCACTTTCAGCTGGGAGCTGCTTGTCAAGATTATCAATATCAAGTGCGTATTTAAGAGCCTGTCTGTTTTTTCCTAATCAATGAGCAAAAAAGTAAAGAGCATACAAACAAGGGAAGTTGTTTTGGGGTAGTTGACGTTTTGGGTCAAAACCCTTTCGTTTAGTTTGGAGATACGGCGAGGAAACAGGCCCTTCGGCCCACCGATTCCGTGCCAACCAGTACACTAGCACTATCCGACACACTGGGGACAATTAACAATTTTTACCGAAGCCAATTAATCTATAAACCTGAGAGAGAGACGCAAAAAGCTGGAGTAATTCAGCGGCTCAGACAACATCTCTGGAGAAAAGGAATAGGTGACGCTTCTAGTCGAGACTCTTCTTCAGAATGGGAGTCAGGGGAAAGGTAAACGGGAGATATAGACGGTAAATAGACATAGACGATAAATATAGACGTCCATATCTCTCGCTTCCCTTCCTGGCTTGCTGAGTTACTCCAGCACTTTGTGTCTATCTTTGGTATAAACCAGCAGTTCTTTGTTTCTGCTATAACCTCTTAGTGTGTAGGTGCGTGGTGGAATCTGGAGAGAGTTGATGGGAATCTGGGGAGAATAAAATAATGGGATTCATGTTGGATTAGTGTAAACATTTGGTTAGTAGTTGGTGAGGAATCGTTGGGCCGAAGGGCCTGTTCCCGTGCTGTACCTCTCTATTCCGTTAGTGGGAGTGCCTCAAACAATGGAAGATAGTTACACCCTATCTATTGTCTGAAGAAGGGTCCTGACCCGAAACATCTCCTGTACACATTCTCCAAAGGTGCTGCCTGACCTCTGAGTTACTCCAGTACTTTGTGCCTTATTTTGCAATCCAGCATTTGCAGTTCCTGGGATTAACGTCGTTACACAGCCAGGGAGTTCTTGTTTGACACTGAGGTTTGTCGAAGCTCTTTCCCACGGAGGGGAGTGACTATCACAGATATTTGTGGAGATTAGATACATTCCACATGTCATTATGGGGAGGCACGGTGGCACAGCAGTAGAGTTGCTGCCTTACAGCGCCAAGATCCAGGTTCAATCCTGACCGTGGGCGCTGCCTGTACGGAGTTTGTACGTTCTCCCTGTGACCGCATGGGCTTTCGATGCTCCGGTTTCCTCCCACACTCCAAAAACTTTCAGGTTTGTAGGTTAATTGGCTTTGGCAAAAATGATAAATTGTCCCTACTGTGTAGGATGGTGCTAGTGTACAGGGTGATCGCTGGTCGGCGCGGACTTATTGGGCAGAAGGGCCTTTTGTCCCATGCTGTATCTCTAAAGTAAAGTCAAGTATTACCACAGATTGGAGGTTAGATGAATGGAGCTAGTAACGGGTTGCTGTGCTGTTGAAAGGTTGGAGAAGTGAGGGGCTCTGGGAATTGACTCCAAGGAGTGATTGATGCCTGAGGCAAACCAACCACAAGGATATTGAATGGCAACGTGGGCCTGAGGGGCCTATTGATTTCCTGTTCTCTTGGGCTCTTGTGCATTCCTGCAAAGCCATAGGCCCTGAGCTCTGGAGTTTCTTCCCAATCATCTCCACACTTCATTTAAAATATTCCTTACAACCTCTGAAAGTGGCATCATAGGTCGATGGGGTGGTCAAGAAGGCTTTCAGTCCATTGGACTTCATCAGTCTTTAGACATTAAAGATACAGTGTGGAAACAGGAGCTTTGGCCCAGTGAGCATGCCAACCAGCGACAGTGTGGCACTATCCTACACACTAGGGACAATTTACAATTTACAGAAGCCAATTAACCGACAAACTTGTACGTCTTTGCAGTGTAGGAGGAAACCGGAGCACCCGGATAAACCCATGCGGTCACAGGGAGAATGTACAAACCCTGTACAGACAGCACCTTAGGTCAGGATGGAACCTGGATCTCTGGTGCTGTAAAGAAGCAACTCTACCACTGCGCCACTATCAGGGGTGTGGCATGTAGATTAGGATGCTATGTTACAGTTGTACAAGGCATTGGTGAGGCCACATTTGGAGTATTGTGCTCAGTTGTGTTCAACATACTGTAGGAACAATGATATCAAGCTGACAAGGTTGCACAGAAGGTTTACAAAGATACTGCCAGGTCTCGAGGGCCTGAGCTGGAGGGAGAGGTTGGCATTCAAGAGAGAGCTAGAGCATTGAGAATGATCAGCCATGATTACATTGAATGGTGGTGCTGGCTCGAAGGGCCGAATGGCCTACTCCTGCACCTATTGTCTATTGTCTATTGATAGGCTGGAACATTATTCATTGGAGCGCAAGGAGGTTGAGGGGTGATCTTATCAAGATGTATAAGATCATGAGGGGAATATGGTGAATGCCCTATAGAGTTTGTATGTTGTAAGAAGAGTGTAGCTATTAGAACAGATTTATCCCAGCATTGTGATCTCAGTTGAGACTCAGTATAAAGATAGAGCTGCTGCCGAACAGCGCCAATGATCTGAGTTCAATCCTGATCTCAGATGCTGTCAGTGTGGAGTTTGCATGTTCTCCCTGTGACCATGTGGGTTCCTCCTGGGTGCTCCAGCTTCCTCCTATATCCCAAAGATATGTGGGTTTGTAGGTTAATTGCTTTCAGTAAAAAATTCCCTGTGATGACTTCCCTGTGCAGGGAGTGGATGAGAAAGTGTGATAACATAGAACTAATGTGATCGGGTGATCGATGGTAGGCACTGGCCAGAGGGTTTATTTCCATGCTATTACTTTCAATCAATCAATCAACATTATATTATTAACTAACGCCCAGTTATGCATTTGTCTCTAAAGTAAAGAACCATTCCAATTAAAAAAAATAAAAAAATCAGAGCTATATTCTTGGTTGACTTTAACAAAATTGGGTATTTTTTGTTAAATATACTTTCAGCAAAGGCAATGTTTTTCATTTTATTTGCTTTGAAGCATAAAACCCTGATGTTTTGAATACGTTCTTGGCAGTATGTAATAAAGAGGAACTGCAGTTGCTGATTTATACCGAAGATAGACACAAAGTGCTGGAGTAACTCAGTGGGTCAGGCAGCATCTCTTGAGAATATGGATAGGTACCATTTCAGGTCAGGACACTGGTTGTGCCTGTTGTTTTAGTTGTCATAGGTAAAAACAACAAACAAAGATCAAGCCGTACCTATATATGATGGCATGCAGTGATTGAATTCTTGTGGTGGCATCTAGATTTTCTTTTGTGAAATATTGGACAAACTAACCAGGAGTCAGTGGCTCCCAGGGTTGCCAACTGTCCCGTATTAGCCGGGACATCCCGTATAGTGGACTAAATTGGTTTGTCCTGTATGGGACCGCCCTTGTCCCATATTAGCCCCATGGGGCACTATAGGCCCGGACGCTGAAGGCCCAGACGCTGTAGGCCTGGACGCTTTTGGCCCGGACACCTATGGCCCGGACACTGTAGGTCCGGACAGTGTAGGTCCGGACACTGTAGGTCCGGAGGCCCGGGCACCGCCTAACGGAGGTTGCGTAGCAACCCGCCTCCTGGCCAGGGCAGCCACCATCGGTGGAGTGGGAGCACGTGGCCGCTGGCTGGGTGAGGTCACGTGGGGCGTGCGGCAGTGACGTCACCTTGTCCCTTATTTGGGAGCGAGATAGTTGGCACCCCTTGTGGCTCCATAAAACATGACTGCTTATTCCAATGGCTTCAGCCAACTGACTCTTGAAGCTTGTGCAGTCTATATCGCCTTAGCTCTATTTATTGTACTTGAGTTTGACTTGAGTGTTTCTATATTTGTGGTGGCACAGTGACCTAGCAGTAGAGTTGCTGCCTCACAGCACCAGAGACCCGGGCCCAATCCTGACCACGGGTGCTGTCTGTGCGTAGTTTGTACGTTCTCCCTACAACCGCATTGTTTTTTTCCAGCTGCTCTGGATTCCCCTCACATTCCAAAGACATCCATGCTTGTAGGTTGAGTCTGAAGAAGGGTCTCGACCGGAAATGTCACCCATTCCTTCTCTCCAGAGATGCTGCCTGTCCGGCTGACTTACTCCAGCATTTTGTGTCTACCTTCGATTTAAACCAGCATCTGCAGTTCTTTCCTACACATGTTTGTAGGTTAATTGGCTGCGGTAAATGATCCCAAGTATGTAGGAAGTGGGATAACATAGAACTAGTGTATGTGTGAGTTATGGTCGGCGTGAACACAAAGGGCTTGATTCCCCACTGTATATCTAAACTTAAAACTATTTAAAAAAGAAACAAAGTGATGTAATAACTCAATGGATCAGGCAGCATCTTTGGAGAACATGGATCGATGACATTTCAGGTCGGGACCCTTTGTCAAACATGGTATAGTTGTCCGAAGAAGGATCCCCACCTGAAACGTCACCTATTCATTTTCTCCAGAGATGCTGCTTGACCCGCTGAGTTACTCCAGCTCTTTGTGGGTCTATCTTTGGTTATAACTAACCTGTTTGGGGAGCATGGTCGCATTGCCACAGCACCTCTGTACATGTGACAATTTTAGTTTAGTTTAGGCATCAGTTACAGAAGTGTGAAAACACAGACTTACAGATTTAGGAATTGTTTCTTCCCATTGTTATCAGGCAACTGAACCATCCCATTGCCAACTAGAGAGCGGTCCTGACCTACCATCTACCTCATCTAAGACCCTCGGACTATGTTTAATTGAACTTTATCGGACTTTATCTTGCACTGACCATTATTCCCTTTATCCTACATCTGTACACTGTGGATAGCTTGATTGTAATCATTTAAAATCTTTCCGCTGACTGAAGACTGGATTCCACTCAACAAGAAAGCTTTTCACTCTACCTCAGTATATGTGACGATAAACTAAACTAAAATAAGTATCATAAACCTAAGCAGCCTCAAAGCGACAATTACCCTTTCGAAGGCAATACACATCAAATGCAATTTTGTCTCTACATTTGCAAGTCAGTGCACTTCCTTCCAAAGAGCAGTAAACATGCTGCAGTGGTCTTGCATAATATTTCAGTAAATGGGAGGTACATCATCAGAAACTGACAAAGTTTTGCGATTTTAATTGCCTGATAATAGACTGGAGCATTTGTTTGACATGTAGGAATACGTGGACGCTCTTCTGGAGAAGTAAGAACTGAAGCTCCAGATTAATGTGTGCCGCGTGATGTGCTGGAATGATTGTTCCAAATTGCAGGCAAAAATTTGTAATCGGTTTTATGGATAGAACTTTCTTTACTGTGTGACTTGCAGGCTCAATGGTTACCATGGTGATCCCTCTGCACAATATTGGATTCATAGACTCGTACAGTGTATCACTTCGGCCCAACTTGCCCACGCCGACCAAGATGCCCCATCTAGGCTAATCCCACCTTTGGCCCTTATCCCTCTAAACATTCCCTATCCATGTACCTGTTCAAATGTCTTTTCAATTCTTAGACTTTAGACTTCACACAAGCACGTACCAATCCAAATTAAGCTGCTCATTTTAAATTTAAGTAATTGAACTTATTTGGAATTTTTTGAATAAAAACTTATATTGATTACCATGGTACTAACAAATTCAATTCAAGCCAAGAGTCAAGAGTGTTTAATTATTACATCTACCAAAATAGAACAAGGAAATCTTTATGAATTGTTGTCCAACTCAGATGATTCATGAATTCCCTTCAGGGAAACATCTGCTGTCATTGTCTGTAGTGAACTGTATGTGATTTTAGCCCAGCGCTGTAGTTTACACTAAATGTCTCTTCAGATTAGAGATTCTGTGTGGAAACGGGGCTTTCGGCTTACCGAGTCCACAACGACCTGCGATCACCCGTCCATTAACACTATCCTACAGGCTAGGGACATTTTACAGAAACCAATTAACCTACAAACCTGTAAATCTTTGGAATGTGGGAGGAAACCGGAGCGCCTGGAAAAAAACACACACGATCACAGGGAGAACGTGTAAACTCCATAAAGACAGCATCCATAGTCATAATCGAATCGGGGTCTCTTTCACTGTGAGGCAGCAACTCTACTGCTGTGCCACTGAGCTGCCCCTTTATATACCTGCCTCAACTACCTCCTCTGACAGCTCATTCGGTATATGCGCCACCCTTTGTGTGAAAACGTTGCTCCTCAGGTTGCCCTTATTAAATCTTTCACCTCTCACCTCAAACTTATGTCCCCTGGTTCTGGATTCCCCCACTCTGGATAAAAGACTCTGTGCATTTACCCCATCTATTCCCCTCATGATCTTATACAGAGAGCGATAGAGACACAATGTGGAAACAGGGCCTTCGGCCAAACTTACTCACGCCGACCAACATACCTCATCTACACTCATCCGTCTTGCCTTTGTTTGGTCCATGTCCCTCTGAAGAAATCCTATCCATGTACCTGTCTGAATGTTTCTTAAATGTTGCGGTAGTACCTGCCTCAACTACCTCCTCTGGCAGCTCGTTCCATATACCAACCACCCTTTGTGATACCTCTCAGGTTCCTGTTAAATCTTCCCCCCTCAACTTTGTCCTCTCATTCTCGATTCCCCCTGCTCTGGGTAAAAGACTCAGATGCGCGTCTACCCGATCTATTTGTTCTCATGATTTTATACACCTCTATAAGATCACCCCTCATCCTCCTGTGCTCCAAGGCATAAAGTCCTAGCCAGCTCAACTTCTCCCTGCAGCTCAGGCCCTCAAGTCGTGGCAACATCCTTGTAAATCTTCTCTTCACTCTTTCCAGCTTAGATTGGGTGTGCGTTTTGGATGGTCATATTATGAAGTGATAAAAGATGGATGCATGCAATTGGGAAACCTATATGGAATTGTATAGCTCAAACGAACACAAAGTGCTGGAGTAACTCAGCAGGGTCAGGCAGCATCCCTGGAGAACACAGACAGATGGTGTTAAGCTGGAAAGGGTGCTGCAGAGATTTACAAGGATGAGTTAGTCCAGCACTTTGTGCTTTACTGACGATACGTTCTGGTGGGTAAATTAATTTTACAGAGCACTTCCAAACTACACTGCAGCAGTTGGTGAATTGGACGGGAACAAGAGTCGATGGCTCACAACTAATGCTCCATTATACACTACGCACAGTCAATTGCAAGATGGTGAAATTAGAAACAGCAACAACTTCGTGCAATAAAAGCAGGGCAATTTCTCCAGAAAAAAAATCCAGCAACTGGAGCATAGTTATACCTGACCAATCTATGACACGTCCAACTATTGATTAACAGAGGCATTAACCAGTTATTTTCACTATGACAAGGGTAACTTTTTCACACAAAGGATGGTGGGTGTGTGGAACAAGCTGCCAGAGGAGGTCGTTGAGGCTGGGATTATCCCATCGTTTAAGAAGCAGTTAGACAGGTACATGGATAGGACAGGTTTGGAGGGATATGGACAAAGTGCAGGCAAGTGGGACTAATGTAGCTGGGACATTGTTGGCCGGTGTGGGCAATTTGGGCCAAAGGTCCTGTTTCCACACTGTATCACACTAAGGCTCTATGTAGCCTTTAATACCATCCACAAAGGCTCAGAAGACTCTCCATCATCAATAAGGAAGTCAGGCCCTCAATATAGTTTAGTTTAGTTAAGAAATAGAGAATGGAAACAGGCCCTTCGGCCCACTGAGTCCATGCTAACATCAATCACCCCTTCACCCTGGTCACCCTCATCTCCCCTCTCCCATGGGGCAAAAGGTATAGAAGCAGGAAAAAGCACACCTCCAGATTCAGGGGTTGTTTCTTACCAGCTGTTATCAGGCAACTGAACCGTCCTACTAACAACTAAAGTGCAGTCCTGAACTACTATCTACCTCATTGGAGACCCTCGGACTATCTTTGATCAGACTTTATTGGCTTTATCGTGCACTAAATGTTATTCACATTATTCCCTTTATCATGTTTGAGGAAAGACGTTCTTGCCTTAGAGGGAGTACAGAGAAGGTTCACCAGATTGATCCCTGGGATGGCGGGACTTTCATATGAAGAAAGACTGGATAGACTAGGCTTATACTCGCTGGAATTTAGAAGACTGAAGGGGGATCTTATAGAAACATATAAAATTCTTAAGGGGTTGGAGAGGCTAGATGCAGGAAGATTGTTCCCGATGTTGGGGGAGTCCAGAACCAGGGGTCACAGCTTAAGGATAAGGGGAAAGTCTTTTAGGACCGAGATGAGAAAACATTTCTTCACACAGAGTGGTGAGTCTGTGGAATTCTCTGCCACAGAAGGTAGTTGAGGCCAGTTCATTGGCTATATTTAAGAGGGAGTTAGATGTGGCTCTTGTGGCTAAAGGGATCAGGGGGTATGGAGAGAAGGCAGGTAACAGGTTACTGAGCTGGATGATCAGCCATGATCATATTGAATGGCGGTGCAGGCTCGAAGGGCCGAATGGCCTACTCCTGCACCTATTTTCTATGTTTCTATGTATCTGTACACTGTGGATGGCACGATTGTTATCATGTATTGTCTTTCCACTAACTGGTTAGCACGCAACAAAAGCTTTTCACTGTACCTTGGCAATAACTTAAACTAAACTAAACACTAGTTCTATGTTATCCCATATTCTCATCCACTCCCTACATACCAGGGGGAAATTTACAGAGGCCAATTAGCGCACAAACACGCATGTCTTTGGAATGTGGAAGGAAACCAGAGCTGCTGGAGGAAACCCACGTGGTCACAGGGAGAATGTGGCACAGTGGTAGAGCTGATGTCTCAGCGCCAGAGATACGTGTTCCTATGCTGTACGGTTCTATGTTCTATGTGCAAGTTGCCAGGTGGAAAAATTGAACTGTTAGCTACTTGACCCTCAAGCCAATCTGGGCCATGTGCAAAATACAATGTCTTCTAACACCATCAAATCAAGTGGCACGATGCAATTTTACCATTGCAACATTTAAAAGACATTTAGATAGGTACATGGATAGGATAGGTTTGGAGGGATATGGGCCAAACACAGGCAGGTGGGCCTAGTGTACATCGGATATGTTGGTCGATGTGGGCAAGTTGAGCTGAAGGGCCTGTTTCCATATCGAACGAGTCTATGACTGTGCCTTTGTGCCTGACCGGCATTCGTTCCCATTCGTAGGGTAACAGGGAGGGCATGCAGACACCGTACAGACAGCCCCCGAGGTCAGGTTCAAACCCCGTTCTCTAGCGCTGTAGGCCGTAGAAGCTGTTCCTGAGTCTGGTGGTGCAGGCTTTCAAGCTTCTGCATCTTCTGCCTCGCAGGAGTGGGGAGAAGTCAAGTCAAGTCAAGTCAATTTTATTTGTATAGCACATTTAAAAACAACCCACGTTGACCAAAGTGCTGTACATCCGATTAGGTACTAAGGAAAAAAAAAGAAACATACAGTAGCACGCAAACAGTTCACAGCGCCTCCTCAATGAGCCTCAAACGCTAGGGAGTAGAAATAGGTTTTGAGCCTGGACTTAAAGGAGTCGATGGAGGGGGCAGTTCTGATGGGGAGAGGGATGCTGTTCCACAGTCTAGGAGCTGCAACCGAAGGAGGAATGACTGGTGAATCGGTGGAATTCATGATTAGTACGGGTGTCAGGGGTTATGGGGCGAATGCAGGAGAATGGGGTTGAGAGTGAAAGATAGATCAGCCATGATTGAATGGCAGAGTAGGCTGGATGTGCTGAATGGCCTAATTCTGCTCCTATAACTTATGAACATATTTCCTCTAACAGTGATTTACATGGCATTTCCAGCCGTTTCATAAATTCCCATCTCACCACTCGTTGATCTTTATGTTTTACAATCTGTTTCACTGGTGATGCCGTTGACAGTCAGAGCAGTCAGAAGATCTGGCACAACTTTGGGAGTTCCATTTTCCTCGCCTGCGTTGATAGGATGGGAGGATGATTTAGCCCTTCGAGCCTGTTCTTGGCTGATCTGTGACCTACTTCCTGCCTTTTACCCCAAGTCCCTTGCTAACTGCAATCTATCAATTACAAGTTTAAAATTAACAATCGACCTACATTAACTGCTTTTTGCATTAGAGAATTTCAAGCTCGCACCTCCGCGCTCTGCACAGAAATATTAACACCACTCCCGTAAAGCCTGGTTTGCAATCTTTAAACTAGTCCTAGACTTACCAACGAGTAAAAATACCTGTTTCTTTATTTCTGTACCAACAGCCTTTCTTAATATATTGGGGAAAAAATGCTCAATCATCCATTAACTTTCTGGATAACAAATTCTTAAAATTGTCTTTATTTATTTGGGGTAATTGAAACATTTATAGGGAGCTCTGGGAGATGATAAATCTATCTGGTTCCAATGATGGACAATGAACTTGAAAAAACAAACCTCCAGACTCAGGAATAGCTTTGTCCCCTCTGTTATCAGGCTTCTGAACAGTCCTTTCATAACCTCGGGTACTGTCCGATTCGTCTCTACCCCATTGCGGACATTGGACTTTGTCTGTAGAACTGGTGCACAATAACATGTAGGAAGGAACTGCAGATGCTGGTTTATACTGAAGATAAACACAAAGTGCTGGAGTAACTCAGCGGGTCAGGCTGTATCTCCAGAAGAAAGGATTAGGTGATGTTTCAGGTTGGAACCCTTCTTCAGAAGGTCTGGAGAAGGGTGCTGACCCGAAACGTCACTTGTTCCTTTTCTCCAGGGATGCTGCCTGACCCGCTGAATTTCGGGTCTTCTGTGATCTTCAGTGCACTACAATGCTGAGAACTATATTCTGCATTCTGTACCTTTCCCTTTCCTCTAAGATTATTAAGGGGTTGGACACGTTAGAGGCAGGAAACATGTTCCCAATGTTGGGGGAGTCCAGAACAAGGGGCCACAGTTTAAGAATAAGGGGTAGGCCATTTAGAACTGAGATGAGGAAAAACCTTTTCAGTCAGAGAGTTGTGAATCTGTGGAATTCTCTGCCTCAGAAGGCAGTGGAGGCCAATTCTCTGAATGCATTCAAGAGAGAGCTAGATAGAGCTCTTAAGGATAGCGGAGTCAGGGGGTATGGGGAGAAGGCAGGAACGGGATACTGATTGAGAATGATCAACCATGATCACATTGAATGGCAGTGCTGGCTCGAAGGGCCGAATGGCCTCCTCCTGCACCTATTGTCTATTGTCTATTGTACGTATCTGAAAGGACACAAAGTGCTGGAGTAACTCAGCGGGTCAGGCACCATCTTGGGGGAACGTGGGAAGGTAACGTTTCGCAATGGGACCCTTCTTCAGACTTGTACTTGTACTTGAGTTTGGCTTGATTGCATGTGTGTATAGTATCTGATTTGATTGGATAGGTTTCAGTTTAGATTTAGGTTTATTATTGTCACTTGTACTGATGTATAGTGAAAAGCTTTGTTTTGCATGCTATCCAAACAGATCAAGCATAACATATATAAATACAATCAAGTCAAACTCACCTACTATGTAGCAAAGGGGAGGATGCAGAATGCAGAATATAGTTCTCAGCATTGTAGCACACCAGTTCTGTAGACAAAGTCCAAAGTCCGCAATGGGATGGAGGTGAATTGGACAGTATCCTAGCTCATGGAAGGACCATTCAGAAGCCTGATAACAGAGGCTTTATATCCTCTGTATCCTCTGCATTCTACTTTGTAGCACCTCATAGCGCATCAGTTCTAGCGACAAAATCCAATGTCCTCAATGGGGTAGAGGTGTATGGAACAGTCCCCAAGCTTACGGAAGTACTGTTCAGAAGCCTGATAACACAGGGGAGGAAGCTGTTCCTGACTCTGGTGATGGTACGATTATCAAGCTTCTGTATCTACTGCTGGACGGGAGGGTGGAGACAGAGGAATGGTCAGCGTAGGACAAGTCTTTGATTATATTGGCAGTATGTAAACGAAAGCTTTTCACTGTACCTCAGTACACCTGACAATAATGAGCTTAAATCTAAACCTAAACCTGAGTTCTGTTGCAGAGTTGAGATGCCACTTGAGTTTAGTTTAAACACAGTGAGGAAACAGGCCCTTCGGCCCACCGAGTCCGCACCGACCAGCGATCCCCGCCCTGCACACACTAGGGACAATTTGTATTTATACCAAGCCAATTAACGTACAAACTTCTACGTCTTTGGAGTGTGGGAGGAGACCGAACAACTCAGAGAAAATCCACGCGGTCACGGGGAGAACGTACAAACTCCGTACAGATAGCACCTGTAGTCAGGATCGAACCCGGGTCTCTGGCGTTGCAAGTGCTGTAAGGCAACAACTCTACCGCTGCGCCACCCCGCTGCCCGATTGTCGTGTTATTATGATTGTGGCCTCTCCATTTGTGCTTGTTACGAATCAAAGAGTAGGCTTGAGGGGATGTGTAGCCACTCATTGTGAGAGTCATGGAGTGCATCATGAAAACACGCCCTTCAGCCCACCCTGTCTGTGCTGCTGCTGCTGGGTGAGGTGTTAGCTGCAGGGAGAGGTTGCACAGACTTGCACTGTTTTCTCTGGAACACAGTCTGGAAGGTTCTCTGGAAGGTTGTAGGAAAACCTGATAGAAGTGCATAAAAGTATGGGAGGCATAGATAGGGTAGACAGTTTGAACCTTTTACCTGGGGGGGGGGGGGGGGAAGAATTAACTATTAGAGGGCATAGCTTTAAGGTGAGAGGGGAAAAGTTTAAAGGAGACGTGTGGAGCAACTTTTTTACACAGAGGTTGGTGAGTGCCTGAAAAGTCCTGCCAGGGTTGGTGGTGGAGGCAGATACAATAGTGGTATTTAAGAGTTATGTAAGAGAAATATGGATTATGCATAGGTAAATAAGAGATGGTCTTGCCATCATGCTTGGCATAGACATTGTGGACCGTTGTGTTCATTGTACCATTGTTGAAAGACTGGAGCGACTAGGCTTGTATACACTGGAATTTAGAAGGGTGAGAGGAGACCTTATCGAAACGTATAAGATTATTAAGGGGTTGGACACGTTAGAGGCAGGAAACATGTTCCCAATGTTGGGGGAGTCCAGAACAAGGGGCCACAGTTTAAGAATAAGGGGTAGGCCATTTAGAACTGAGACGAGGAAAAACTTTTTCAGTCAGAGAGTTGTGAATCTGTGGAATTGTCTGCCTCAGAAGGCAGTGGAGGCCAATTCTCTGAATGCATTCAAGAGAGAGCTAGATAGAGCTCTTAAGGATAGCGGAGTCAGGGGGTATGGGGAGAAGGCAGGAACGGGGTACTGATTGAGAATGATCAGCCATGATCACATTGAATGGCCTACTCCTGCACCTATTGTCTATTGTCTATTGTGTACATTGTGTTCAGGTGCTGTACCATCTGATTTTATATGATACTTTTTGTCCATCTCCATGAATCCTATTTAGATTAGGAATATATCCATCAATGCCTTGTCTATTTAAGTGTCTATCTGAATGCCTCTTAAACAGAATAATTATGCATCAGACTACCACCTTTATAGGAAAATGTAAAATACTTTTGGCTGGGCAGTGGATAGGAAAGGTTTAGAGGGATGTGGGCCAAATGAGGGCAGCTGGGCTGAACGCACCATGGGAACTACACTCGCCCCCCTGCAGGACCTATACATCAGGAGGTGCAGATCAAGAGCAAGCAAGATTATGGGGGACCCCTACCACCCCAGCAACGGACTGTTCCAGCTGCTATGGTCAGGCAAACGCCTCCGCTGTCACGCTGTGAAAACAGAGAGGATGAGACGGAGTTTCTTCCCACTGGCCATCAGGGCTGTTAACTATTATATCTCCAGGGACTACATTTTTTTCTGTATTAATTTTAATTTCTATGCGGTAATTGTAATTTTTTGCACAATCTGCAGGCATTGCCACTTTCATTTCACTGCACATCTTGTATGTGTATGTGACAAATAAACTTGATTTGACTTGATTGTGTAGATGGGGCATCTTGATCAGCATAGACAAGGATTAAGGGCGGCACAGTGGCTCAAAGGTAGAATTGCTGCTTTACAGCACCAGAGACACAGGTTCAATCCTGACTACAGGTGCTGTCTGTAAGGATTTTGTATTTTCTCTCTGTGACTGCATGGGATTTCACCGGGTGCTCCAGTTTTCTCCCACATTTCAAAGACCTGCAGGTTTGTAGGGTTAATCGGCTTTTAAAATTTTTCTTTAGTTGTGTACGATAGAACTAGTATACGGATGATCACTGGTCGACGTGTACTTGGTTGACCGAAGGGCATGTTTCCACGCTGTATCTCCAAACCAAACCAAACTAAACTAAACATTTAGTCTGAAGAAGGGTCTCGACCCGAACCCATTCCTTCTCTCCAGGGATGCTGCCTGTCCCGCTGAGTTACTCCATCATTTTGTGTCTATCTTCGATTTAAACCAGCATCTGCACTTCTTTCCTACACTAAACATTTAAAAGACAGATACATGGAAAGGAAAGGTTTTGAGGGATATGGGCCAAATGCAGGCAGGTGTGACTAGCGTAGATGAAGCACCTTGGTTAGCAATGGCCGAAGGTCCTGTTTCCATGCTGTGTGACTCTGTGACCTCCTTTGGCAGTGCATTCCATACCTCCATGTAGCTATTGTATCAGCGATGACTGCAAAATAAAACAATGACAAAACAGTCTCCAAAACAGAGTCACGGGGATCATTTTCATCCACTTGAAAGAGCACAGCAGACATTGTTTTAAGGTCACGTCCAAAGAAACAGTGAGACAGGCAGTGCCACACTGAGAGCAACAGGCTGGATTTTTTTCTGCGCTCACGAGTCTGCAGTGGGATTTGAACCCACAAACTTCCGCCTCGATAGAGGCGTGTGTTCTGCCCGCTGAGACATGGCAAGCTCATGTGGACAGTGAGTTCTCCGCAACAGAGTGGGCCAATTCTCCCGGTGGCAATTGGCCAGCAAATGAACGTGGTGCGTGCGTCTTTTTACCGCGGGTGGTACCCTACACCAGAGGCAACCAGGAGAGGGTTGTGCATTTGCTTAGTTTAGTTTAGTTTCGAGATACAGCGTGGAAACAGGCCCTTCGGCCCACCGAGTCCACACCGACCAGTACACTACACTATTACTTAAGTGTGGAAGGAAATCGGAGCAACAGGAGAAAACCCGCGCAGGTCACGGGGAGAATGTGCAAACTCCGTACAGACAGTACCCTTAGTCAGGATCAAACCCGGATCTCTGGTGCTGTTAGGCAGCAACTCTACCGCTGCGCCACCGTGCCACCCTTGTTTTGGCCCTGATGGAACCAAACATGAAAATAACTGCAAAACATGGGTTTGGGCAGCGCTGTGGCACAGCAAGAGAGTTGCTACCTTCCAGCACCAGACACCCAGGTTCGATCCTGACTACTGGTGCCGTCTGTACAGAGTTTGTACGTTCTCCCTTCGACTGCGTGGGTTTCTCTACAAGTCACTCCAAAGATTTAGAGTTTTGTAGGTTAATTGGCTTCGGTAAGAATTGTAAATTGTCCCTAGTGTGTAGGATAGTGTTAGTGTACGGGGTGATCGCTGGTCAGGGAGGACACAGTGGGTCGAAGGGCCAGTTTCTGCACTGTATCTCTAAACTAAACTAAACTAAACCTCACATGCTGAAGGATGGAAACAAGACTTCAGTGAGTTAACATTTTATCTTTCTGATTGCTAATTTCACGGGTCAGGAGCTGTTGTGTGCCATTAATGTAATTAAAGATAGGTTTTTGATCTGTGACTTTAGACTTTAGACACACAGCATAGAAACAGCCCATTCGACCCACCGAGTCCATACTGGCCAGCATCACCCCATATGCTAGCGGTGCCCAACAAGCCAGGGACATTTTACAATTTGTACAGAAGCCAATTATCCCACAAACCCGCAGAGACCGTTCATCACATGCCAGGTTGTGCAAACCTATTGACGTGTTAATGAACTTAGTATAGCTTAGTTTAGTTTAGTTTAGTGATACAGCATGAAAATAGGACGTTCAGTCCACCGAGTCCACACCGATCAGTGATCACACTAGTTCTATTCCACATACTAATCAGAAGCCAATTAACCCTACAAACTTGTAGGTCTTTGGAATGTAGAAGGAAACTGGAGTATCTAGAGGAATCCCATGTGGTTACAGGGAGAGCTTACAAACTTCAAACAGCCAACACCCGTAGACAGGATTGAACCCAGGTCTTTGGCGCTGTGAGGCAACAACTCTACTTCTGCGGCAATGTGCCGCCCAAAGCTTCAAAGATTGTCAATGAGTTAACATTTGATCTCTCCGATTGCCAGCGTCACGGTCTTGGAGCTGTGGTGTGCCATTAATGTAATTAAAGATGTGTTCTTGATGTGTGACCTCGGATGTGAACTTGTCCAACGAACCGTGGAAAGAGGATTAGGTGAAAGAGTTTCAGAGTGAGCTGTCATTGAGCGGTGGAGTGCTGAACCACGAGCTCGACAAACTGCCATGCCCCATGTCATCTCACAAGCGCGTTATTGTGATTAGGGCACAACATGTCCACAGTTGACAAAACCTGGATCAAGGCGAGCTCTCTCGACTGAAGTTATCTGCCTCCAGCCTTACAGACAAGAACGGCCAACTGCTTTCAACCCAGGAGGCGCAGCTCGACAGATGGGTAGAGCATTTCGAAAAAGTCCTAAACAGGCCACCACCGGCAGTGCAGCCACATATTCCCAAAACCAGGATACCACTACATATTAAGTGTGATAGACCAACAAAATCAGAACTAAAGGCTGCAATCAAGCAACTGAAAACTGGCAAGGCTGCTGGCCCTGACAATATTTCACCTGAAGCCCTTAAAGTAGACAAAGACTCATCAACAGACATGCTCTACGGCTTCTTTGGGAGAATTTGGGAGGAGGAAAAGACACCCACAGAATGGGCAGAGGGATACATTGTGAAACTGCCAAAAAAAGGTGACCTAACAAAATGTGGCAACTGTTGTGATATTGCAGGGACTACTTTGTTGTATCACAAGGACCTGTGTTTGCCTGTGTAGTAACGTCTATATAAGAGAATGAGGTGATTAGGTGGCCACTCTGGTTCCAGGTGGCCACGGAATAAACAGCCTGGATTTAAGCTCCAGCATTATAACCTTTTAAACTCGTGTACTTGTGGTCCGTCCAGGGTCATAACAAAGGTACAACAGATACCGGACCACGAAGTACAACAACAACTACCCAGGGATCACCCTACTTTCTGCACCCAGTAAAATTCTCAACCGGGTCATCCTCAACCATCTTCAGGAAGCTGTAGATGAGAGTCTACGGGACCAGCAAGCAGGATTCAGGAAGGATCGCTCATGCACAGACCACATAGCACACTATGCATCATCATTGAACAGTCTATTGAATGGAACACGTCCCTGTATATCAACATCATCGACTTTGAGAAAGCGTTTGATAGCTTAGACAGGACAACACTATGGTGCCTCATGGACCACTATGGAATTCCCACCAAGATCATAAATTTAATCAAGAACTCGTATGATGGAACCTCATGCAAAGTTATGCATGCAGGCCAGCTCTCTCAAGACGGGCGTCAAGCAGGGATGTCTACTGTCACCATTCCTGTTCCTCCTGGCAATTGACTGGATCATGATGGAAACAACTGAAGGGAAAAGAAATGGAATTCAGTGGACAATGTGGGAACAGCTAGATGACCTTGACTTTGCAGACGGCATAGCTCTCCTTTCACACACACAGATACAAATGCAGGAGAAGACGGACAGACTCTTACAAGCTGCAACAAAACTTGGTCTTACACCCAATACAGCAAAGACACAGGTGATGAAGATCCACTCCAAAACCAGCAACCCTCTCCTCATGCACAGCACTGCCCCAGAGGAGATAGAAGCATTCACATACCTAGGCAGTGTTGTAGACACCACCGGAGGGGCAGGTGCAGACATAAAAAGCAGAATCAGTAAGTCTAGGGTGGTGTTTCACATGCTCAGGAGGATCTGGAGCTCAAAATACATCTCAATCAACACCAAAATACGCATCTTTAACTCAAATGCGAAGCAGGTAATGCTGTATGGATCAGAGACATGGAAAACAACAAAACACACAACAAACAGGCTGCAAACATTCATTAACACCTGCCTCAGGAGAATACTAAACATCTGGAGGAGAGACAAAGTAAGCAATGCGGACCTGTGGAAAAGAACAAGCCAGGATCCCATTGACTTACAAATTCGAAGGAGAAAATGGAGTTGGATTGGACACGCCCTCAGAAAACCTGCCACAAACATCATCCGACAAGCCCTGAAATGGAACCCCCAAGAAAAAAGGAAAAGAGGTCGCCCGAGGAACAGCTGGAGAAGAGGTGTCCAGGCAGAAATGTCTGGGAGTGGGCTCACCTGGGGAGATCTTGAAAGAACTGCCAACAACCGAGTGAGGTGGAGGACATTTGTCAATGGCCTATGCTCCCTTGAGGAGCAAAGGGCTTAAGAAGAAAGAAGATCTGCCTCCAGCATCACCGGAGAACAGGGATAGGTGACGTTTTGGGTCGAGACCCTTCTTCAAACCAGTACTACATGGTTACTCCACATAACGCAGCGACATCACCAAGTCTTTATACTTTAGAGATACAGCACGGAAACAGGCCCATTGGCCCACCAAGTCCACGCCGACCAGCGATCACCCTTTACATTAACCTACACAGAAGAGGGACAATTTTTACAACTTACCAAAGCCAATTAACCTACAAACCTGTACGTCTTTGGAGTGTGGGAGGAAACCGTAGCACCCAGAGAAAACCTACGTGGTTACAGGGAGAACGTACAAACTCCGTACAGACAGCACCCACAGTCAGGATCGAACCTGGGACTGCCACTGTAAGGCAGCAACTATACCGCAACGCCACTGTGCAGCCCCTTATCTTTGAGGAGAAGGCAGATAAGTTAAAGATGAAGGGAAGAGGGAGGGAAGAAGAAAGCCTGCTGTGAGGGATAAACACCAAGAATGGTTTGAACAAATGCTGTGCTCTGGTACTGAGAGTCTATAAAATGTAATGTAATCCAATTTTGACATTGTGTGATCTTTCAGTATTATTTCTTGTACTCTTCGCACAAAGTCAACAGCATGTTGATTTGTTTACCGAAACATCTATAGCGATGGGAATGCTGCGCAGTGGGAAAACATGTAAAGGATGTTGATATACATGTATCGTTACAATGACCCTTTATAAATGTATCTGAGCTTTATCTCACTAAAACAGAATTCATATATAATTTCCCCTGCCTCCCCATAAATGTATTGGCTGTATTAACTTCCCTGTGAAAGGATACACCTCCCTCTGCATAACAAATGTTTAGTTTAGTTTAGCTTAGAGATGCAGCGTGGAAACAGGCCCTTCAGCCCATCGGGTCCGCGCCGACCTGTGATCCACACAAACTAACACTATCCGACACACATGGGGGATTATTTACCAAGCCAATTAACCTACAAACCTGTACTTTTTTGGAGTGTGGGATGAAAACGGAGATCACAGTGAGAACGTACAAACTCTGGGCAGACAGCAACCGTAGTCAGAATCGAACCCGGGTGTCTGGCACTGTGAGGCAGCAACTCTACCACTGCGCCACCATGCCGCCCATAGATTTAAGGTGAGAGGGGCAAAATTTAAAGGGGTGTCTGGGGAAGTCTTTCACACAGAGAGTGGTGAGTGCCTGGAACACGCTGCCAGGGATGGTGGTGGACGCTGCTATGATGGTGGCATATACGAGGCTTCTAGATAGGCACCTGGGTCCACGGAGAATATTTTAGTTTAGTTTATTGTCACGTGCACCGAGGTACCGAGAAAATTTTTGTTGCGTGCGAACCAGTTAGTGGAAAGACTGTTCATGATTACAATCGAGCCGTCCACAGTGTACAGAATCAGGATAAAGGGAATAACTCTTAGTGCAAGATGAAGTCCATTAAAATCCGAAAGTAAAGTTCGAATAGAGGGGCTCGGTTTAGGCTCAGGCAGAGGAGATCATTTTATCATGGTATAAGAAAATAACTGCAGATGCTGGTACAAATCGATTTATTCACAAAATGCTGGAGTAACTCAGCAGGTCAGGCAGCATCTCGGGAGAGAAGGAATGGGTGACGTTTCGGGTCGAGACCCTTCTTCAGATTGATGTCGGGGGTGGGACAAAGGAAGGATATAGGTGGAGACAGGAAGATAGAGGGAGATCTGGGAAGGAGGAGGGGAAGGGAGGGACAGAGGAGCTATCTGAAGTTGGAGAAGTCGACGTTCATACCACCGGGCCGCAAACTGCCCAGGCGAAATATGAGGTGCTGCTCCTCCAATTTCCGGCGGGCCTCACTATGGCACTGGAGGAGGCCCATGACAGAGAGGTCAGACTGGGAATGGGAGGGGGAGTTAAAGTGCTGGGCCACCGGGAGATCAGTTGCGTTAATGCGGACCGAGCGCAGGTGTTCAGCGAAGCGATCGCCGAGCCTGCGCTTGGTTTCGCCGATATAGATAAGTTGACATCTAGAGCAGCGGATGCAATAGATGAGGTTGGAGGAGGTGCAGGTGAACCTCTGTCTCACCTGGAAAGAATGTTTGGGTCCTTTGATGGAGTTGAGGGGGGAGGTAAAGGGACAGGTGTTGCATCTCGTGCAGTTGCAAGGGAAAATGCCCGGGGTTAGGGTGGTTTGGGTAGGAAGGGACGAGTGGACCAGGGAGTTGCGGAGGGAACGGTCTCTGCGGAATGCAGAGAGGGGAGGGGATGGGAAGATATGGCCAGTGGTGGGGTCCTGTTGTAGGTGACGGAAATGTTGGTGGATGATATGTTGGATCCGCTGGCTGGTGGGGTGGAAGGTGAGAACGAGGGGGATCCTGTCCTTGTTGCGAGTGGGGGGATGGGGAGCAAGAGCGGAGCTGCGGGATGTAGAAGAGACCCTAGTGAGAGCCTCATCTATAATGGAGGAGGGGAAGCCCTGTTTTCTGAAAAACGAGGACATCTCGGAAGCCCTAGTCTGAAACACCTCATCCCGGGCGCAGATGCGGCGTAGACGGAGGAATTGGGAGTAGGGGATAGACTTTTTGCAGGGGACCGGGTGGGAAGAAGTGTAGTCCAGATAGCTGTGCGAGTCGGTGGGCTTGTAATAAATGTCCGTCACTAGTTTTTCTCCTGTGATGGAGATGGTGAGGTCCAGAAACGGGAGGGAGATGTCAGAGATAGTCCAGGTATATTTAAGGGCAGGATGGAAATTGGAGGTGAAGTGTATAAAGTCAGTGAGTTCTGCATGGGTGCAAGAGGTAGCACCAATGCAGTCGTCGATGTAGCGGAGGTAGAGTTCGGGGATGGGGCCAGTGTACGTCTGGAACAGGGATTGTTCGACGTACCCGACAAAGAGGCAGGCGGAGCTAGGGCCCATGCGAGTGCCCATAGCTACGCCTCTGGTTTGGAGGAAGTGGGAGGAGTCAAAGGAGAAGTTGTTGAGGTTAAGAACCAGCTCTGCTAGGCGGAGGAGAGTGTTGGTCGATGGGGATTGGCTGGTTCTACGGTCGAGGAAGAAACGGAGGGCTTCGAGACCATCCTTGTGGGGGATGGAAGTGTAGAGTGACTGGACATCCATGGTGAAAATGAGGGAGTGGGGGCCTGGGAACCGGAAGTTATCCAGGAGATGGAGAGCGTGTGAGGTGTCTTGGACGTAGGTGGGGGTATCATGGTATCATGTTCGGCACAGAGGTTGTGGGCAGAAGGGCCTGTTCCTGTGCTGTACTGTTCTCTGTTCCGTGATGGGGAAGGGTTCCTTGTTGATGGACAACGTGTGCAATGTGCTCATTGACATTGGCCAGGCTGGGTTTTCAGCTCTCGACCCCCATCCACAAAGTGATGCTTTAATCAGGATATCACAGAGGTTTGAGTAAGGACGAAACACCCTCAGAAGGCCTCTACTCTTTGGTGCCTGGAGTTATTGTCGATAATAATCAGAGGTCTCTGTCAGCTGAACTCCCTCGAAGTCACTATTGTCTCTTTTTGTGGAGTGAAGTAAATGGCAAATCAATAAGCAGTGATTATAGAGTCTTCATTGTTTCCCTGGTTACGGGACTGGTACATGTGGTTGTTAGACTTCCTTGTGTTTGCGATTTTTATCACAGGTTACACTCCTGTGGATGGAGGTGATTTGTATTTACTAGTTTCTGATCAGCAGTTGTCAAAGACGAGTCACATCCCTACATAACTTCATCTCTCTATCACAAATCTCCCTGATCATATTTTTGGCATTCACTCATGGAATATGAACATCGCAGGCAAGATTGGCGTTTATTCCACTTGATACACTCTTACTTGAAACTGAACTCCTTGAAAGTGGTAATGTAAGTGTAGTGGCTTTGTTTAGTTTAATATAATTTAGTTTAGTTCAGTTTAGCTTTGTTTCATTCAGTTTAGTTCAGTTCAGTTTAGCACAGTTTAATTTTATTTAGTTCAGTTTAGTTTTGTTGCGTTTAGTTAAGAGATACAACATTGAAACCGGCCCTTCAGCCCACTGAATCCACGGCAATCAGGGATCACCCGCACAGCAGTTCAATCCCACATACTGCGGACAATTTACAGAGGCCAATTAACTTACAAACCTGCACCTCTTCGGGAAACCAGAGCACCCAGAGAAAGCCCATGCGGTCACATGGAGAAAGTGCAAACTCCACACAGACAGCACCCATGGTCAGGATTGAACCTGGGTCCCTGACGCTGTAAAGCGGCAACTCTTCCGCTGCACCACTGTGCAGCCTGGCAGTGCCAGAGTGAAGAGTGGTATGCTTGCCGTCATTGGTCGGGGTATTGGCATAGGAGTCAGGAAGTCATGATGCAACTCTCTAGGACGTTGAAATATTGCATGCGGTTCGGCTTGCTCCATTGCAGGAAGGAAGTGAAGGCTTCGGAACCAGAGGTTTACCAGAATTACATCATAAAAAGGGAGCTGCAGATACTGATTTATAGCAAAGATAGACGCAAAACTGCTGGTGTAACCCAGCAGGTCAGGCAGCATCTCTGGAGTAAATGGAGAGGTGACATTTTGGGTCAGGACCTTTCTTCAAAATTCTCAAGAGAGTCCCGACCCAAATTGGCACCTATCCATTTTCTCCAGAGATTTTACCAAAATGATGCCTGGATTAGAGGGTATTAGCTGCAAGGAGATGCTGCACGGATCTGAATTGTTTTCATTCGAGAGCTGGAGGTGAAGGGGAGACCTGATAGAAGCATATAACATGATGGGAGGTACGGGACAGTCAGAAGCTTTTTCCCAGAGTGGAAATGTCAGCTAGTGGGCATAGTTTTAGAGTGAGAAGAGCAAAGTTTAAAGGAGATGTGCAGGTATAGCCAGTGACTTTTACACAGAGGGTGATGGGAGTCTGGAATGTGTTGTGATGAAGGCAGATACAATAGTGGCGATTAAAAGGCTTTTAGACATGCACTTGGATATGTAGGGAATGGAGTGAGGCGGGTCACATGCAGGCAGAGGAGATCAGTTTAGCTTAGCATCATGTTGAGCAGCCTGCGGGCCGAGCGGCCTGTTCCCGTGTTGGCCCATGTTTCATGATCCATGAAGGAATGCTCTCATGTAGCATAAACACCAGTAGAGCCTTACTTGTTCCAAATGGGCATTCCATGTGAGCCCATGCATTAAAAAAAAACAATCTACAAACAAATTTTGCATTCATTACCTGTTTTAATTCATAATTCATAGAAGCAGAATTAGGTCATTCTGCCCATTGCATCTACTCCGTCAACCAATCGTGGCTGATCTATCTCTCCCTCTCAACCCCATTCTCCTGCTTTCTCCCCGTAACCCTTGACACCCGTACTAATAAAAAAATCTGTCCATCTCTGGCTTAAAATGACTTGGCCTCCACAGCCATTTGTGGCAATAAATTCCACAGATTCACTAAAGAAATGCCTCCTCATCTCCTTCCTAAAGGTACGTCCTTTTAATCTGAGGCTGTGCCCTCTGGTCCTAGACTCTCCCACTAGTGGAAACATCTTGATACGTTTTATGATTACTTTCCTACTTTCCTTCATCACAACACGAAGTGGTTTTAAAAATGAAAAATGAGAAGACAGCATCCAGATTCTCTCCACCGTTGAATCAGTTCATGGCCAATTTGTACATCAAGTGATGATTATTAAATGATTTGCTATGAAGTCAGTCTTACATATAACCGATAACAAATTGCATTTAGATTAGAAAATCTATTTTGGGTTTGAAATTTAATTCAGCTGACAGTGATTGTTTTTGACTGAGGTCATATGCTGTTGGACATGCAGCAGGTCGGGCAGCATCCATGGAGAGAGAAGCAGAGATAGCTTTTCCTGTCAACAATTTCCTGTCAAAACCACTTTCTAAAGAAGGAGCATTGACCTGAAACACTGCCTCTCACTGTCTCCAGCTTCAGTACTTTATATGCCTTTGTCGACATCGCTCACAGACATAGGTCACTCCACAGTGATTAGAGTTTTGGTGGAATCACTGTTGTAACACAGGACAAAAACATCATTCACCTAACGCACTGTCAACTTTAGACTGCAGACTTTAGAATTTAGAGATACAGTGAGCAAAACATGCCCTTCAGCCCACCGAGTCCAGTGGGCCATCCATCGATCACCTGTTCAACTTGATTGGTAAGGGTGTCAAGGGTTATGGGGAGAAGGCAGGAGAAAGAGGTTGAGAAGGAGTGATAGATCAGCTAAGATTGAATGGCAGAGTAGACTCAGTCACAGAGAGAATATACAAACCCAGAGGTAGGATCAAACCCAGGTCTCTGTCGCTGTAAGGCAGCAATTCTACCACTGTGCCACTGTGCCACCCCTTTCAAATAATAATGTGTTTTGAATGAAGCTGATTCCTTTTTTTTAGCCTTTGCTTTTAATATAGATTTACAAGTTGATTTCCTGTCGATAAACTGGAAAGAGATAAATGAGGAATCAAGGGCCAATAGTTCGAGGCTGGACAGGCTAGGACTTTATTTAGATTTAGATTTATTTTATAGATTTAGAGATACAGCGCAGAAACAGGCCCTTCGGCCCACCGGGTCCGCGCCGCCCAGCGATCCCCGCACACTAACACTATCCTACACCCACTAGGGACAATTTTTACATTTGTACCCAGCCAATTAACCTACATACTTGTACGTCTTTGGAGAGTGGGAAGAAACCGAAGATCTCGGAGAAAACCCACGCAGGTCACGGGGAGAACGTACACACTCCGTACGGACGGCGCCCATAGTCAGGATCGAACCTGAGTCTCTGGCGCTGCATTCGCTGTAAGGCAGCAACTCTACCGCTGCGCCACCGTGCCGTCCAGTTCTTGGACTGCAAGAGCTTGAGCGGTGATCTTATAGAGGTGTATAAAATCATGAGGGGAATAGGGTGAATGCACAGTCCTTTAACCAGGGTAAGGGAATCTAGTACCAGGGGTCAAAGGTTTAGGATGAGTGGGGCAACCGCTCTCTAGCTGGTGAGAGGATGGTTCAGTTGCCTGATAACAGCTAGGAAGAAATTGTCTCTGAATCTGGAGGTGTGCGTTTTCACACTTCTGCACCTCTCCTGATGGGAGAGAGGAGAAGAGAGAGACCAGGGTGAGACTGCTCCTTCATTATGCTGGTGGCTTTGCCAAGGCAGCGTGAAGTGTAAATGGAGCCAGTGGAAGAGAAGTCGGTTTGCTTGATGGTCTGGGCTGCGCCCACATCTCTCTGCAATCACATCAATGGCCAAGAAAGCCACACCAATGCCTCTACTTCCTCAGAAGACTTAGGAAGTTTGGCATGCCCCCAACAACTCTCACCAACTTCTACAGATGCGCCGTAGAAAACATTTTATCAGGATGCGTCCCAGTATGGTTTGGGAACAGATCCATCCAAGACTGCAAGAAATTGCAGAGAATCGTGGACACAGCCCAGACCATCACACTAACCAACCTCCCTTCCATTGCCTCCATCTACACTTCACACTGCCATGGTAAGGCCACCAGCCTAATCAACCATCAGTCTCACCCTCTTCTCCCTTCTCCCATCAGGCTAGAGATATAGAAGTGAGAAAACACACACATCCAGATTAAGGGACAGTTTCTTCCCAGCTGTTGTCAGGAAACCTAACCATTCTACCGTCAACTAGACAGCAGTCCTGAACTACTATCTACCTCACTGGGGACCCTCGGACTATCTTTAACAGGAGCTCACTGGACTTTACCTTGCGCTATACATTATTCCCTTTATCCTCTATTTGTACATTGTGGATGCCTCGATTGTAATTATCTACACTCTTTCCACCGACTGGTTAGCACTCAGCAAAAGCTTTTCACTGTACCTCAGTACATTGACATTAAACTAAACTAAACTGAAGTAAAAGACTCTTGGTGTAGTTTCTCTCTTCCAGCATTAAGTGCCGAACCTTACACTCATTAATAATGGATGACTGAGCAGAGACCCAGTACGTGTCTGGCATGGATTTAGTTCTCTGTGACCATCAAGTCAATCTCGTTATGAAAGAACATTGCTGAGCACACCTTTTTTTTTTGAGTGCTGTGCTTTTTTATCACCATTTTGCATTGGTCTCTGGACAGGTTTTCTAGCAGACACATTGACAGATGACAGTCTGCAATTTGCTTGCCAAACTGAGGGAACATTCTTCTGAGAGTTGCAATGAGTAACTGATCTGGGCGCTTACGAAATACTTCCTTGGGACCTTGATATCAAAACTCATCGGCCAGTTTGGCATTTGGATGGGTTTACGTTTAGGTTTATTATTGTCACGTGTATTGAGGTACAGTGAAAAACTTTGTTTTGCATACCAAAATGGATGCAAACAGTGGAACTAGTAAGTTCATACATGCTGGGAGCAGAATTAGGCCATTCAGCCCATCAGGTCTATTTCACCATTCAATCATGGCTGATCTATCTTTTCCTCTCAACCCCATTCTCCTGCCTTCTTCCCATAACTCTTGACACCCTTATTAATCAAGAACAACCAGGGTGGAGGACTAGGGTAGGGTTATTCTACTGGTTCCAATGTTTGCATCCTAATATTTCTTTCATTAGCACATCTTCCCCAGCCAACAATGACCCATTATGGGCTCCAATGCCAAAGACTAGAGGGCACAGGTTTAGGGTGAAAAGGGGAAAGTTTAAAGGATATGTGATTTTTAGATGTTTTAGATTTAGAGATACAGCGCGGAAACAGGCCCTTCGGCCCACCAAGTCCGCGCTGCCCGGCGATCCCCGCACATTAACACTATCCTACACACACTAGGGACAATTTTTACATTTTGCCCAGCCAATTGACCTACATACCTGTACGTCTTTGGAGTGTGGGAGGATACCGAAGATCTCGGAGAAAACCCACGCAGGTCACGGGGAGAATGTACAAACTCCGTCCAGATGGCGCCCGTAGCCAGGATCGAACCTGAGTCTCCGGCGCTGCATTCGCTGTAAGGCAGCAACTCTACCGCTGCGCCACCGTGCAGGGCAAGTTTTTTACACCGAGGTTAGTGAGTGTCTGGATGTGCTACCAAGGAGTGGTGATGGAGACAGATACAATAGTGGTGTTTAAGAGGGTTTAAGATAGATACATGGATATGTAGAGAGTGGAGGGATATGGATCATATGTGGGCAGAGGAGATTAGAACATAGAACTTACAACAGTGCAGAACAGGAACAGGTCATTTGCCCACAGTATCTGTGCTGAACATGATGCCAAGATAAACTAGTCTTATCTGCCTGCACACAACCCATATCCCACCATTCCCTGCATATCCACCTGTCCATAGTTTGGACACAAAATGCTGAAGTAACTCTGCTGGTCAGACAGCATCCCTGGAAAACATGGATGAGAGACCTTTCGGGTCGCGACCCTTTTTCAGACATACAAACGGTCTGATGAAGGATCCCGAAAATATCAAAACATCACCTATTTATGTTCTTCATGGATGCTGCCTGACACGCAGAGTTACTCCAGCATTTTGCATCTTAATAAACCGGTATCTGCAGTTAGATTGAGACAAAATGCTGGAGTAGCTCGGCGGGACAGGCAGCTTCTCTGGAGAGAAGGAATGGGTGACGTTTCAGGTAGAGACTGAGGAAGGGTCTGGACACGAATGTCCCGCTGAGTTATTCCAGCATTTTGTGCTTATCTTCATTGTAAAGCAGCATCCGCAGTTCCTTCCTAAACAGTATCTGCAGTTCCATGTTTCTGCCTACCTTGGCATCATGTTTCTGGGGTGATCTTACGAAGGTGTACAATATCACGAGAGGAATAGATCGGGTAGACACGCAGTGCCTCGTTTGTGTCTTTCCTCGATTAACCAGCATCGGGAGTTCCTTGTTTCTGCCTATCTAGTTTATCTTGGCAATATGTTTGGCATGGATATTATGGGCTGGATGACCTATTCCTGTGCTGTGCTGTTCTATAGATAGACATGAAAGACTGGAACAACTCAACGGGTCAGAGAACATCAATGGAGAAAATTGATTGGAGATGTTTCGGGTGGGGATCTGAAAAAATCTGATAAAGTCCCAACTCAAAACATCACTTATCTATTTTCCCTAAAGATGCTGCCTGACCCGCTGAGTTACTCCAGCATTTTGCGTCTTTCCTTGGTAAATCAGCATCTGCAGTTCCTTGTTCCTGCCTATCTACTTTCTCTTGGCATCATGTTCAATACTGATATTATGCGCTGTGGGTCCTGTTCCTGTGTTGTGAAGCTTGCCTGACCCGCTGAGTTTCTCCAGCATTTTGGGTCCGTCTTTGGAATAAAGCAGCATCTGCGTTTTCTTCCTACTCCCGAAACGTCACCTATTCCTTTTTTTCCAAAGATGTTGCCTGACCCGCTGAGTTACTCCAGCATTTCGTGTCTAACTTCGGTATAAAGCAGCATCTGCAGTTCCTGCCTACACACTGTACAGTCGTACGCCTATGTTGTATACTGGATGGCCCTGTGTCCCACAGGTGTAAAATGATGTTTTCTTTCTCTTTATATATGCCGATATAGATCTTCGACCACTGCCCGACGTGGCGATGACCGGGAACTGCACGAGGGAATGCACGGAGTTTGGCCATTCAGATAGCTGTTGGATGCCAGGCCAACTGTCCCCCGACCGGAAGCCGATAAACGTTCCCAAACTGTCCACCTTTGTGCCTTACGAAGACCACGGGAGCCAGGACCGCCTGACCAACGGGAACCCCAGGCTCTCAGAGGACCATGGTACCAAGATGGCCAACATCCGCTTCATACCAACGCACAGTGCCTTCCCCAGTTCAAACCACGATCCCAGCAAGGATTCAGCTCTGGAGGAAATCCCACTCACCCAACCCCCTGACTACCAACAGCCCCCCGGCCCCGCCCCCCAGAGTTCCAAGCGGGAGATCTATCTCTAGGGAAGTGGTGTCACCTGCTCTGTGCCTGGTCTTGAAGCTATTTAGACTATTTGGAAATGCGGTTGAGCGGGAAGGAGAGGGAGAGGAGGAGAACGATACGGAGAAAGCCAAGAACGATACGGAGAACGATACGGAGAAAGCCAAGAAGCAAACAAAGGCTTTATTGTCCGCGCAACAATTCAAAGGCAGACTTGACTTTCTAAGAAATGGACGGGATTGAAATGGTGTGTTTTCCAGGGATTTCCTTAACATTGGCATAGCCTAGACCCCCCTCCCCCTCCCCTACCCCTCCCCTCATCCAGTGCCAACTGCAGAGGAAAGAGGGGCAGAAACAACAGTCAAACTCAAACATGGTGCTCTTTACACCCCAATCATTTCCAACGCTGACAAGCCTCCTAGCTGCATGCAGTCGATTCATGTCTTGGGTTGGTTTTAGATGTGTGTATGCGTGTGCGCTTGTCTGTATAAATGTGTGTGTGTGCATATGTGTCTGTGTATGTGTGCACGATTGTGTGCTTGTCCGTGTAAATGTGCGTGTGATTGTGTGTCTGCGTGACAGTGTGCAAGTGTTTGTGCATGCGTGCCTGCATGTATTGGTGTGTCTGCGCGTGTGTGAGTGCGTGTATACTTGCCTACGCATGTGAGATTGGGTGTATGTGTGTGTCTGTGTGTGTGTGTGTGTGTGTGGGTGTGTGTGTGTGCGTGTATACTTGCCTACGCATGTGAGATTGGGTGTATGTGTGTATGTGCATGTGTGTCTGTGTGTGTGTGTATGTATATGTGTGTGTGTGTGTGTGTGTGCGTGTGTGTGTGTGTGTGTGTGTGTGTGTGTGGGTGGGAGGGCGGGGAGGGTGCAAAAGACAAAAACCAGTTGATACCCATGGATACTCCTGAAATTTTACATGTGTCATCTCAGTGCTGAAAGCTCTTGGATTGAACGCTTGCTGACACACTTTCAGCCTAGCCGCAGAGAGCAAGGACAGAGGAGGGCCAATGTACGTTTGTATAAACATTGTCTTTCAGATGACTTGGGAAAATGTACCTCCAACGATTCTGAGTGTGAGAGATGAACTCATTTTTTCATGTTTCTCAGCTTCAATTTAGTTTAGATACAGCGCAGAAACAGGCCCTTCGGCCTGAATCCATGCCGACTAGCGATCACACCGGACACGAGCACTATCCTGCACACGAGGGACAATTTGAACATTTTTACCGAACTCAATTAACCTACAAACCTGTACGTCTTTCGAGTGTGGGAAGAAACCGGATCACCCGGAGAAAACCCACGTGGTCACAGGGAGAACATACAAACTCCGTTCAGACAGTATCCAGGATCGAACCTGGGTCTCTGGCACTGGAAGGCAGCAACTCTACCACTGGGCCACTGTGCCGCTCCATTCAACAAAGTTTGAACGGATTATTTTCCTCATGTAAATAATTTCAAAACCACCAATGGAAAAGGCATTTTGTAAATGTGACAACTGTAAGAAACTTTTCGTGACCCGCACTGGTGGATTGTTATTGTAAATGGCGCTGGTGAATCACAATCTTTATTCATTTAGCTCTTTGCAGTTTGCTCGTGTGTTTTCGTTTTAATTTGAGAAGTGATACTCCCTCTTGCCATTTGCACAGAGGTTGTGGCCTCCATCGCCTCTCTACATGGGATGGTACTTTTGAAAGGTGGATGTGTGCATCAGATCCAGCTAATGGCCATGGATGGAGGGGACATTTGCTGCTGTGGGAATGTGCCTGCCATGACAATGGAGACTCGTCACCTTTCTTTCAGCTCCAAGCACAGGATCTGATGCCAGGACCGCAAAAGGAGGACTCTGACTTCATTGTTGGCATTATAGCTGCCTCGGGCACTGGGCTCTGTAATCGTACCAGCCCCAGTGAGATGTCATATTTGAAGGTTGTGGGACTGTGTGTGTGTGTGTGCGTGTGTGTGCACGCGTGTGTGTGTGTGTGTGTGTGTGTGTGTGTGCGCGTGCATGTGTGTGCGTGTGTTTGTATGTGTGCATGCGTGTGTATGCGTGTATGTCCATGCTTAGATGTGGTTGTGTGTTTATAGATGCTGGTTTACACAAAAGAACAGAAAGTCCTGGAGTAATTCAGAGGGTCAGGCAGCATCTCTGGAGAACATGGATAGGTGACGTTTGGGGTTGGGGCCCTTTTTCAGACTGTTTTGAGTCTGAAGAAGGGTCCCGACACAAAATGTCACCTATCCATGTTCTCCAGAGATGCTGCCTGACCCTCTGAATTACTCCAGCACTTTGCGTCCTACCTGAAATCCTGGTTGAGCCATGGGAGACAGGGAGATACCATACTGGAGCTGGAAGCCATGAGGAATAAGATGATGGAGCAGACAAGTGCTAAGGAAACACACATGGCTGTGGTAGTGAGTCTGGGTCAGAACATGATCATTACACAGAGGAGCAGCAGGAATCAGAGTGGGAGCCGTGAGAGAGGGTTTCGCAGAACTGCCGGCGGAGAGAGGAGGAGAACTTTTTCAAAGTAGGCATACCTACCTTGAAGAGAATTCGCAGTGGAGCAGCCAAAATGTAGACACAAGGAACTGCAGATGCTGGCTTTACGAAAAAAATAGTTATGTAAACCAGCATCTGCAGTTCCTGGTTTCTATCATTCTGTCAATCCAACCCAGTCTGATGTATGTGTTTCTGTTGTCCAAATGTCGCAGTGCAGATTGGAGAGCCAGCTAGATCACATCCACTGGCAATTTGTCCTGGTGGTAGACAAATTGTGAGCGTGTGTGTATGTGTATGCGTGTGTGTGTTTGAGTGCGTGTATGCACACATGTGTGTGTGTGTATGAGTTGTCTGTGGGTGTGTGGGCATCTCTATGTAGACGTGTTTCTATGGATGGGTGAGTAGGGGTGTGTGTGTCTGTGTGTGAGAGTGTGTGTATGAGTGTGTGAGAGTGAGTGTGTGCATGAGTCTATATGATGCATGAGTGTGTAGGTGTGCGAAGTGAGTGTGTGTGTGGGAGTGATTGTGTGCATGAATGCGTGTGTGTGTGTGTGAGTGCGTATATGTATGTATGAGTGTGTATGTGTGAGTGTGTGTGTGTCTCAGGCTTGATGTGCCCGTGTGAGTCCGTGTTTCCTTTATACCAATGAGATGAAGAGTCATTGATCCCCAGAGGAAATGGAAGAGTGGGCAGATGTTTGCTTGGCTGTTGTTTTGTAACTCATGACCAGGATGCAGTAGTGTTCCCCAAACCCACCGTAGACAAGTCGAATTAAAACACTCTTGAATTATTTTGTTAGGCATTGGGCATTGTGCCATTAAGAAAAATCTTCTGGTCCAAAGGCTGGATGAGCTTACACTTATATGTAGGTTATATGATTGGACAGATAGCTTTGGTGGGCGGATAAAACGCCAGAGTCTGCTCAATGGATGGTGATGAACACTATTTACCCATCCAATCAACCAACGCAAATCCCCATCAAATATCGTCAAGTCTGCTCGAAAACCCATTTGGACCTGGACATCTTAAGACATTTTGAACTCATTTTACGACCAGTTGTGGATTAAAACATTGTTACCTACTATTTCTTTTTTTGGTATCGTTTTGGCCCACTTTTCCACCTCTCTGATTATTGTTTCAACTACTGTTATTGTCTCCAATTATTGCGCACTTTCTAATTGTACCCACTTCACGACACGTGAAACCCGATTCAGATAGACAGTGGTGTATATAAAAAAATGTTATGTTAGCATGATTATTGCTCTGTTTTCACAAAAAAAATATTTGCTTTTATTTGTGTGTGTGTGTGTGTGTGTGTGTATGTGTGCGCGTGTTTGCATTTTGTTCTTGTTTTATCATCTGTGGCAGAAGCCTGATGATTTGGTGAAGAGGGGGTCTAGTACTTCCCCGGGTTTACGCCTGAAGTGAAGCGGTGTCTACTTTGTGCCTTGATAAGTGAACAAGGGGGAGATGTAAATCAGAATGCACAATCAAAATGGTGATGGAAGGGAGGGCAATTTAACTCATTCAAGCTTCTTACTGTAATCTGCAATGCATTCTCATGTATGAGGTTCATTAGTCACAGCCAGGGGTCGTTTATTGGGGGGCAAGTTGGGTGTGTTTTGAAGTTAATGGAAGCCTTGGCATAGACCTTGAATCCTTTGAATATACATTGGACATCACAAAAGGTTTTTAGTTTAGTTTAGTTTAGAGATACAGCGCAGAAACGGTCCCTATGGCCCACCCAGTGTGCGCAGACCAGCGATCCCTGTACAGTTGCACTATCGTACACACTGGGGACAATTCTACCATTTTTACCGAAGCTAATTAACCTACAAACCTGTACATTTTTGGATTGTGGGAGCAGACCGGAGAACCCGGAGAAAAGTCATGGGGAGAATGTACAAACTCTGTACAGACGACACCCGTAGTCAGGATCGAACCCGGGTCTCTGGGGCTTTGACGCAGCAACTCTACCGCTGCGTGTCCTTGCCGCCCTTCAGGGTCTCGTTTTTTTTTCTCTGATCAAGTAATTTGTCCGATGTAGTCTGAGGTAAGAGGATTAGGGAAGCCCAAGGATGTGTCATTCAAGGCAGGAGTAGTGGTGGCCATTTGCAGGGCCCTGTGATCTCCAAAGCTCAGGAAGTAGTGGAGGTGCCTGGTGTTCCTCCAGGAAAGGCCGCTTGGCACTTTGATGGCCGTCAACTCACGCTCGCTCGACTCTCCTCGCGCGCCAGTTCGACCTTTCACCTCCGGTCAAAGGTCAAGCGAGAACGCTTTGATTGGAAGACACTTCGACGAACGGTCCTCCAGTCTAGAGCCAACGCTGGGGAGAAGTCGGAAGGTTGAACATTTGTGGAGTTAAGAGCTGAGATGTTAAAGGTGCCTTTTTATATGATTTAGTTGCATATTGTCTGATGCAGGAATCTTGGAATTTAGACAGGTTGCAGGTGCAAACAGAAAGACAAAGACTCCACAACCGTGAGTATACATGTACACCAAAAAAAAAAAGGTTCCCTAAATGTGTCGAGGTGGCCGATCGAAACCACACCGGATCTTAAGAGGCCACCTCCGTTGCATTTGTAGGCAGAGGTAGTTGACGCATTATTTTTTCGTTTCGTGTTTCATTCCAAGAAATTGGATACAGCGGTAGATTATGTATGTATTTATGGAGTATTGTGTCACGACGTAGTTTGACCTGTGATACCTTGGACCACAACTACAGTGGCACATACATCTGTAGAAGGACCAGTACTTACAGTGAGTCCGTAGTGTAGATCCTGCTAGTACCCTGATATAGGAGCCCCCACGATATTGGGGAGTGGTAGAAAGAGGAAACTCAAGAGTCCATGAGATTTGTCTAGGAGCAAGCAGCGGAAGGCTGTTTAGATGATTTGAATTTCAATGCTGGTTCTATTTATATAATTAATTTAATTGCTTGTATGCCATGTTTTTTGTACAGTTTTATGTACATGCAAATGTCGCTTTTATATAAAAAACAAAATCAGCAAATTGAACTATGTTACTATTTTTAGATGGATTAAATGTATAATCAGAACCATATTGTTAAGGGTGTTTGGAAACACGTAATGCTTTACTAGTTAATCCACTGGCTTCCTATGTTACTTATGAGATGTGTGCGGGTAGTAAGCACCTCCTCTTGATTTATATCTCTTTTTTTTCCTATTGTTAAGCATGTAAACAAATTCTTGGCCCTCATTTCGCTGAGCCATCAACAGAAAGAAAATACAATCATTGTAATTATTCCTTCCTCAAAGCTTTACAATTAAATGAGAAAATGAGGAACCTGTTGCCTTCGAGACTCTCTCTCTCTCTCTCTCTCTCTCTCTCTTTAGACTTTAGATTTTAGAGCAAGGGTTCCCAACCTGGGGTGAATTTACCCCCAGGGGGTAAAACTTCGCCTACCCAGGGGGTAAATTTGAACAAAATAATAATGTTAAAAACAGTATTTTAAAATGTTCCCCTTTGTCGGTTGCTTTGTTACGGTAGAAGTGTAAACTCAAATTACTGAACAAAACAGGGTGGGGGTAAATTTACTTTCGAAAGGTTGCCGGGGGTGAATGGGACGAAAACGTTTGGGAACCCCTGCTCTAGAGGTACAGCGTGGAAACAGGCCCTTCGGCCCTCCAAGCCCGTGCCGACCTATCATTCTGTACACTAGCACGATTTCTCCACCAGGGACAATTTACAATTTGCTTGGGACAATTTTACAGAACCCAATTAACCTACAAACCTATACATCAGTGGAGTGTTGGAGGAAATTGGAGCACTCTGAGGAAACCCAGGCGGTCACAGGGAGGACATGCAAACTGCACCCGTGGTCAGGGTCTCTGGCACTGCAAAACAGCGATTCTACCGCTGCACCACCATGACGCCCTCTTTGGTGTCGGGACCCTTCTTCAGATGGATTGTAGTTGTGGGGGGGGGGGGTTGAAGAAAGCTGGAAGAGATGAGGGACAGGTCAAAACCTGGTGGGTTTGATAGGCATATACTTAGACGAAGGCAAGAGATGAAAAGACACCAGGTGTTTTGACAAAAGGACTGAAGAGTTGTGGATTGTGAAGCAATGTTTGTGGAAGGGGAGAAGGAGGGAAGAAATAGGCGTTAGGGGAGGGGAAGTGCGAGAGGAACTATAGGACACAAAACAGGACGACAGTGAAACCAGTACGACGACTAGGGCAGGGGAGGGATGGAGAGAGAGGGGTTGCAAGGGTTACTTAAAGTTAGAGAAATCAATATTCATACCGCTGGGTTGTAAGGTGGAAGGGAGATTGGTTTGCGTGATGGCCTGGGCTGCCATTTATTGCCTTAGAAAATAGAAATGCTGGATTAAATTTTTCTCTGTGCCCATTTTCACCGTAAATCACATCACTGAATCTCTGCCAATTGTATCCTGAAGGAACGTGAGACACCATCGGCCAAATGAAGGCTTTATCATCCAAACCTTCCAATCGTGGCCATGTCTCAGATGGTTTTATAAGAATGCATCTTATCACCCCAGCGTTATTTTAATTAAACACCCATGCACTACTTGTTTAAGTCCATTTGCTCTTTAGAGATGAGTGTTCATCGACTCATGACGCGCTTTGTTCAAACAGTGTGAGAAAGCCAATAAGTAAAAGCAAACAGCATGAGGGAACAAGGTGCCAATCTCTTGTTAGATCTCGTCCCTGAAAATAACGTGGAAATCATGGCAGCTTCCTCGTGGCTGCCTCAGGAATGCTTTATATTCAATTCGGGTCTCAGTGTTGCATCAGGGAAAAGTCTCATTCACTCGGGTTCATAGGTTCGTAAGTCATAGGGGCTGAAATAGGAAATTCGGCTCTTCGAGTCTACTCCGCCATTCAAATGTGACTGATCTATCATTCCCTCTCAACCCCATTCTCCTGCCTTCTTCCCGTAACCTTCGACACCCTTCCTAATCAAGAACCTGATCAATTTCCCCCCTGAGGTAAATAAAGTTCTATCGTAATCTGCCAATCTCCGCTTTAAAAAAAAACAATGACGGGCTCCACAGCCACCTGTGGCAATGATTTCCACGCATTCTCCACCCTCTGATTCAAGAAATTTCTCTTCATCCCCTTTCTAATGGTACGTCCTTAAAGGTGAAGCAGTAAGGGTGGCTAGTCGAGACCGAGGGATCACCGCCAACAACTGGAGACGTAAATAAAGAACAATTTTGGGGTGGAGGGACATGTCTTGAAATAGCTTACACCACACACAGTGCCATCTGTGGACATCCATGCAATTTGATGTGCACTCTCGTAATTTAGTCCAGATTAAAGGAGGTGCCGGACCATCAGTTGATGAATTGATGGAAAATTGGTGGTGGACCTATACTACATTTACATATCTGTGGTGCTGGTGCAAGTAAGAATTTCATTGCTCCGTTTCGGAACGTAAGACAATAAAACACACTTGACTCTTGAATCATCCTGTTGCTGCCTGCAGATTCCTACTGTGCACTAAATGGCAGCTCTGTTTTATCAGCCTGACTGCAATTTTGACTGATTCCTCTACTTGTGAAGAGATTTGAAGACCTCCTGTGAGAGAAGACGGTGTGAAATCCAACATGAATCAACAGAGCCAGGAGAGAATGGGGGTGGGAAAATCAGTCACGAGGAACTAGAAGCAGCGGGTATAGAATTAATTGAAGGTTCTTTGCAGAAGGAAAAGGCCTCTCGGCTGCCCCACTGCTGACGCCAAAATATGTTATGGAATAAAATGACAATACAGGAAACCATTTGGCCCAATATAATGTGGTGGTTCTTTGAAAGGGCTAACATTTGCCCTCATTCCTAAATTTAGAGATACAGCATAAAAACAGGCCCTTCGGCCCACTGCTTTCATGCCGACCAACTATCACCCATACACACAGGTTTTTTGTTATCCTAATTTCTCATCCTCCACAATAGGAACAATTTAAAGAGGGCAAATTATCCTACAAAGCTGCAAGAATTCTTTGGAATGAGGGAGGAAACCGGAGCATCCAGAAGTAACGCAAGCGGTTACACATATCATATCATATCATATCATATATATACAGCCGGAAACAGGCCTTTTCGGCCCACCAAGTCCGCGCCGCCCAGCGATCCCCGCACATTAACACTATCCTACACCCACTAGGGACAATTTTTACATTTACACAGCCAATTAACCTACATACCTGTACGTCTTTGGAGTGTGGGAGGAAACCGAAGATCTCGGAGAAAACCCACGCAGGTCACGGGGAGAACGTACAAACTCCTTACAGTGCAGCACCCGTAGTCAGGATCGAACCTGAGTCTCCGGCGCTGCATTCGCTGTAAAGCAGCAACTCTGCTGCTGTGCTACCATGCCGCCACATGAAGAATGTGCAAACTCCGTACAGGTCAGGATCAAACCTGACGTCTGGCGATGTGAGGCAGCAGCTCTACCGCTGTGCCACTGTGCCGCTGTGCCACTCTGCCACCCTCTAAACACCCACCTTGCCTCTGTTTTATTCAATACTTTCTGCACCTTCATTCAAGTATAAATTTAGAATGAGCTTTTTGATCCATTAAAGTCACTTTTTCAAGCTTTGAATTCCAGAGCAAAATAACTCTTAAGTATTAATTAACAATATAAAGCTATGATTTTGCTTTATTTGCCAGATAATTTGTGAAAATGCCAAGCAGACTAGAATGAATACCATTTCTTATTAATTGATCCTTGCAGAACCACGCTCAGCGTTACACGACTGTTTATCAAATTGATTAATGCCGAGCTTCCCAACGGAGCTCCAACTTATAATGGTCGGCAAATAAATGAATTATTCATGGCATGTTAAACAAAAATGAAATACATGATGATCCTGATACATAGAACTGTATAGCATAAAAACAGGCCCACAATGTCTGTGCCGAACATAATGCCAAATCCATCCCTTACCCGTCTGTACATAATCCATATCCTTCCATTCCCTGCATATCCATGTGCCTAAAGGTTGCCTCACACATCTCTTTTAAACTTTGTCCCTCCCATCTTAAAGCTAAAGTATTTGATCTTTCCATTCTGGGAGCTGGGGTAAATTCATTTCTCTGGTTAAGAAAGCAAATGTGAAGGAAACTGCTCCAGGCCAGCATTCATTTTCGATCCCTTCAAGTTTAATTTGATTTAGAGATACAGCCATGATGCAAGACCTTCAGCCCATCGAGTCTACGCCGACCAACGATCCCCGTACACTAGTTCTATCCTACAAACTGGGGACAATTTACAGAAGCCAATTAACCTACAAACCAGCATGTCTTTGGAGCATGGGAGGAAACCAGAGCACTCAAAGAACCACACGGTCACAGGGAGAATGTACAAAGTCCATGCAAACAGCACCCATAGTCAGTATCGAACATGGGTCTGTGGCGCTGTAAGGAAGTAACTCTTCCCCAGCGCCACCATGCCACCCCAAGTGTAAGATCATATGGAATTTAGTTCAAGAAGAAGTCTGAAGAAAGGTCTCGACCCGAAACGTCACCCATTCCTTCTCTCCTGAGATGCTGCCTGACCCGCTGAGTTACTCCAGCATTTTGTGAAATAAATACCTTCGATTTGTACCAGCATCTGCAGTTATTTTCTTACAGCTACATGGACAGAGTCTGAAGAAGGGTCTCGACCCGAAACGATACCCATTCCTTCTCTCCTGAGATGCTGCCTGACCTGCTGAGTTACTCCGGCATTTTGTGAAATAAATACCTGGAATTTAGTTCAGTTTAGTTCCGTTTAGAGACACAGCATGGAAACAGGCCTTTTGGCCCACCGTGTCCATGCTGACCATCGATCACACATTAACGCGGGTTCTATGTTATCCTAACTCAACCCCACACATTAAGGGCAATTTACAGCAGCCAATTAACTTAAAACCGCACATGTCTTTGCGATGTAGGGAGAAGCCGGTGCACCTGGAGGAAACGCATGCGATCACAGGGAAATCATGCAAGAATCGGGAATCGAAGACAGAGGCAGCACCCGAGGTCAGGACCAAACCCTGGTTTCTACCAGCTACCAGCTGCACCACCGTGCCGCCAATGGAGAAGGCTGGTCAGCCCTTCTGAGCTATACCATTTTTCAGATAGGCACAAAATGCTGGAGTAACTCAGCAGGTCAGTCATCACCTCTGGGGAAAAGGAACAGGTGATGTTTGGGTCAGAACCCTTCTCCGGTGAAAAATAGAGGTGGGGGTGAAGTTGGATGAGAGTTGATTTAGAGCTTAATTCCAATTGCCCAGCTTGGTTTGATGTTGCTTGATGTTCTCCTCCTCTTTACAGGTATACAATAAATAATCTCAATTTTGAACTCTCCAATTAATGTCCATTTTTGTTACCACCATGTATAAAATCATGAGGAAGCTAGGGTGAATACACTGAGTCTTTACCCGAGGGTGTCATGGTGGCACACTGTATCTCTTAAGTCTAAAGTAAAGTCTAAAGTAAAGTAAAGGTGGGTAATGAAGAACCAGAGGACTTACTGTAGCTCGAGCAGCTGGGCCACAGTTTTGCCCACTGTGCTGGGTCTCAATTCGGACAGCTCCTCACCCAACATCATTGACCTATAGTGGTTGTTTAAGGACATGTATTGGTACACCAGTTGTTCTATCTGGGTAACAGAGTCAATGGAGTCATACAGCACAGAAACAGCTCTTCATCCCAACTTGCCCACTTCGAGCAACATGCCCCATCAACTGGTTCCACCTGCCTTCATTTTGCTCCATATCCATCTAAACCTAAACCTATCCTAACCATATGGGCTGCACGGTGGCACGGTATTAGAATGGCTGCCTTACAGCACCAGGGATCTGGGTTCGATCCTGACTATGGGGGCTGTCTGTATTGAGTTTGTACGTCCTCCCTGTGACTGCATGAGTTTTATCCGGGTGCCCAGTTTCCTCCCACATTCCAAAGTTGTGCAGATTTATAGGTTCATTGGTTACTGTAAATTGTCACAAGTGGGATGAACTAGTGTACAGGTGATTGTTGGCCGGGCGGATTCTGTGTGCCGAACGGCCTGTTTCCTCGCTGTGTCGCTAAACCAATAGTTCATGTTGTTGACTTTTCATCAGAATACCAGCATTTTTCAGCATTTTATTTAATAGCTTTTTATCTCAGATTTTCAGCATCTGCAATCTTTAGCTTTTCTTGGCTGGGTCACTTGATGGAAAACTCAGATGAGTATAGACATGAACTGACAATTCATTCCCAACATCACCTTCACCAGATGGAAAACCACAATTCGGGAAGATAGTTCACCACTGCCATTGCAAGGGCAATTAGGTATGGGTAACAAGAGGTCACCTTGCCAGGGGCACTAAGATCCCAAAAATCAATTTGAAATAAAGGGTCATTGCAGACGAAGACACAAAGTGCTGGAATAACTCAGCGGGTCAGGCAGCATCTCTGGAGAACATGGAGAGGTGATGTGTTGGGTCGGGACCGTTCAGAAAGGGATCCGATACCTCATCACTTATCCACCTTCTCCAGAGATGCCGCCCGACCTGCTGAGTTACTCCAGCACTTTGTGTCTTTTTTTGTTGTAAACTAGCCCCTGCAGTTCTTTGTTTCTAAGGTTCTGACCGTCTACCCTGTATATGTCTCTTAGTCATTGCAACTTTTGAACCCTAACTCAAGGAAGTGGATACCATATCTTCCTCTGATACTCCATCTTTTCCCCTTCCTTGAGTTGGGGTTCAGAACTTGCAATGACTAAGAGGCATAAACAGAGTAGCTGGTCAGACCCCGAGAGGGGTGGGAGCTGCTTTATGTCCTCGTCGTCCACCCTGGCCAGTTCTACGGAACTGGCAAAATCTGCAGCAAAGCGTCAACTACAATACTCTGAAGCACCAATTGCCACTTTTGATTGTTGTAGTTGACATACGAAAGAAGAAGCAGAAAAAGAAGAGGAAGAAGTACCTGAGAAATAAAGAGATTAACAGAAGAATATAAATGTGGTATATTTTTAGCTGTGGAATGGACATTTATTCTCGGTGGCTTCTGCTGATCATGTTATGTTGCTTCAGGTAAGAATGTCATTGTTCCGTTGTCAGCACATATTGACTCTTGATTTGACAGTGGCAGAAAGCTGTACTTTGTTTCCAAAATTCATCTCCATTCATTTCAAAAAGCTGAATGTCAGAGGAAGATTATGGAACGTCAGCTCTGAGGAAATACTTTTTTTTTTCTGATTCCTCGCTGTATCTTTCCCCTCCCCCAACAGGCAAGAGGTACAGAAATTTGAAAACGCAGATCTCCGGATTCAGGGATAGTTTCTTCTTAGTTGTCAACAGGACACGGCGGCGCAGCGGTAGAGTTGCTGGCTTACAGCGAATGCAGCGAATGCAGAGACCAGGGTCCGATCCCGACTATGGGCGCCGTCTGTACGGAGTTTGTACGTTCTCCCCGTGACCTGCCTGGGTTTTCTCCGAGATCTTCGGTTTCCTCCCACACTCCAAAGACGTACAGGTATGTAGGTTAATTGGCTTGGTAAATGTAAAAATTGTCCTTAGTGGGTATAGGATAGTGTTAATAAATGGGGATCGCTGGTCGACACAGATCCGGCGGGCCGAAGGACCTGCTTCTGTGCTGTATCTCTAATCTAAAACTAAACTAACTGAACGGTCCTGTCATAAGATCACCCTTTAACCTCCTGCACTCCAGGGAATAAAGCCTTAGCTTGCCCAATCTCACCCAATAACTCAGGCCCTTGTGTCCTGGCAAATTCCTCGTAAATCTTCTCTGTACTCTTTCAGTCTTTTTTAAAAAGCATATGTACAGATAGAAATAAAAGACAAATTTGTTACAAAATTCTTACATAACTTCAATTTTTAAATTTTTAAAGAGAGAAAATAAAAATAAAGAAGAATGAAGAAAAAAAAAAAGAAAAAAAAAGAAAAAAACCCCATAAACTATTGAGAAGAAAGAATAAAAAATAGAGTTATAACTATAAAAATTAAAGGGGGTAGATCCGGGAGACAATAATCACAGTTGTACATCCAATCCTTAACTCAAGTTTCAACTTTTAATTTTAAATTTTTATTTTAGTCCTGTGTCAAACCCATTTACTTTTCTAAAAATTCAATAAATGGTTACCATATTTTAAAAAATAAATCAGGTTTGTCAATTAAAGCAAATCTTATTTTTTCCAAATGCAAGGTCATTTCCGTAATCCACATTTTAATTGTGGGGGTTATTGGTTTTTTCCAAAATTTAAGTATTAATTTTTTCGCAGTTATTAAACTGTAATCAAGAAAATGTACCTGACTTGTTGTAAAGTTTGTAATATGTTCTGATAATCTTAATATTATTAATTTTGGATCCATATCCAATTGCTTGTCGATAACTTTAGAAACTATTTTTAAAATATCCAACCAGAAATTTTGCATTTTTATGCAAGTTATGAAAATATGAGTTAAATTAGCTTCTTGAAATTGACATTTGTCACAAATAGGAGAGATACTAGGAAAAATCCTATTTAATTTTGTCTTCGAATAATGTAGTCTATGTATTATTTTAAATTGTATTAAGGAATGTCTAGTATTTAATGAACATTGGTGTATATGTTGTAAACTTTCATCCCATATATCTTGCATTATGAGTTGGTTCAATTCGTCCTCCCATGCTCGTCTATATGATTCTGATGACGGAATATCAGTATCTAGGAGAGTATTATAAATAAAGGATATTAATTTATTTGAATTATAATGTCGTTTCAGGCATTCATCAAGAGTTTCTGGACCTCAATTTATATTCTTGCATGTGTAATTTTACATAATCTCTAAGTTGTAAATATCTAAAATAATTATTAACATGTAATCCGTACTTCTGTTGTAAATCCTGAAAAGAAAGAAAAGTTCCCTTATGATAAAGATCTCCCACCATTTTAATTCCATAACTTTTCCATTGAGCAAATCCTCTATCTAAGACAGACGGTTTAAAAGAAGGGTTATTCGCAATAGGGAGGAAAGAGGATAATTTACTCAGTTTTAAAGTAAGTTTTAATTGTTTCCAGGTACGGATAACACTATGTATAATCGGATTACCTCCATATGTTTTTTTATTTAAATTTATTGGAGCTAAGAGGATCGCACCAATGTCAAATGGTAAACAATCCTCTTTCTCCATCTTTAACCAATCCGGTTGTTGATCAGTGTCATCCAACCAGAAGGTTATATTTTTAATATTAACCGCCCAATAATAAGAAGTTAGGTAAGGCAATTCCTCCATTAGTTTTAGACTTACATAGATGTCTTTTATTTATTCTATGAGTCTTGTAGTCCCAAATAAAATTAGTAATAATTGAATCGATTTTTAGAAGATAGATCGGAATTGCTTGAAATAAGTATAGTAGCTGTGGAAGAAAGATCATCTTTATAGCATTACTACGACCAACTAATGATATAGGGAGTGTTTTCCAAAATTGGATATTTCTGTGTAATTTAGTAAGTAAAGGAGGAAAATTTAATTTAAATAAAGAAGTATATTTCCTAGTCACGTAAATTCCAAGATATTTAAACTTTTCATAGGCAATTTTAAAAGGAAATTGTTGAAGTATGGCCGGATTTTGTTCCATTATTGGCATAATTTCACTTTTGTACCAGTTAATTCTATAACCTGAAAATGAACCAAATTGAGTTATGAGATTTAATAAATTCGGAATGCTAATTTCAGGATTTGTAATGTATATTAATACATCATCCGCGTATAAAGAAATTTTATTGGTTGTATGTTTAGTGTTATAACCGTGAATGTCTGGATTTGATCTAATACTTTCAGCAAGTGGTTCTATAACGAGGGCAAATAGAAGTGGAGATAGTGGGCATCCTTGTCTACAACCCCTAAATAAATGAAATTTGGATGACAGCATTTGATTAGTTAATATTCTAGCTGTTGGGGATGTATATAAAAGTTTCACCCATGAACAAAAATTTTCACCTAATTGAAATTTTTCCAAGTACTCTTTCAGTCTTAATAACATCCTTCCGAAAGCAATGTGACCAAAAGTGAACACAATACTCTTGTACACCTGTAATTTAATATCACAACTTTTACACTCAGTACCCAGACTGATGGATGAAGGCCTATGTGTCAATAGCCTTTCTTACCACCCTATCTACCCATGACACTACTTTCAGGGAACTGTGCATATGTTCTCCTCGATCCCTCTGCTCTACAACACTCCCCAGGGCCCCGCCATTTACTGTTGATGTCCTGCCCTGGATCGACTTTCCAAAATGCCACACCTCACACTTATCTACATTGAACTCAATTGGCCATTGTTCAGCCCATTTGCCCAGTTGATCAAAATCGTGCTCTAATTTTAATCATTATCTTCATTGTCTAAAGTCTAGTGCATGGGTGAATGATGTTCGGAGGGGGCTCAGTGGGCCGAAGGGCCTGTTTCCATGCTATATCTTTCTTGCTAAAGGTGCTCTAAAGTTAACCAAATTTTAATTGGCCTTACAGTCACTTAGGTGTTTTGTGTCCATGAAAGGCAGCATATAAATGCTGCTTTTATATCTTTCTAATAAAACAGTGCCTGGAGTATCAAGCCTGGATCTTCTGGTGCCTGGGGGGGGATATATCAGCGGTTACTCTCAGCAGTCAATTCTGCAATGTAGGCAAACTGCACAGCGATTCCATTTTGCTGCTGTACTCTTTCTGAACAAGTGTGATTTGTTAACATTGATGAATGCTTTGCCCAAAATTGTTTCATGAGGTAAAGCTTCAAAAGGGGAAGCCTTTACAAAAATACCTTAGAGATACAGCGTGGACACAAGCCCGAAGGCCCACCAATTCCACGCCGACCAGCGATCACCCCGTTCACCCCGTTCACCATATCCTGCACACGCGGGACAATTTACAATTTTAGCCTATATCCTGGACCTGTACACTGTGGGCCGGTTGATTGTAATCATGTATAGTCTTTTCACTGAAGATAGACACAAAATGCTGGAGTAACTCAGCGGGACAGGCAGCATCTCAGGAGAAAAGGAATAGGTGACGTTTTGGCTCGAGACCCTTCTTCAGACTGAGAGTCAGGGGACAGGGAATCGAGAGATATAGACGAGAGATGTAGTCTTTTCGCTGGCAGGTTCGCATGCGACAAAAAGATTTTCACTGTATCTCGGTGCACATGACAATAAATATAAACTAAAAACCACTTAGAAGACAATAGGCAATATTGAAGCTAGTTAACTTACAAACCTGTATGTCTTTGGAGTGTGGGAGAAAACCGGAGCACCTAGAGAAATCATACACCGTAACAGGGAGAACATACAAATTTCATACAGACAGAACCCGAGGTCAAGATCAAATCCGGGTCTCTGGCAATGTAAGGCACCAAATCTACTGCAGTGCCTGTGGGGAACCCCAAATCTGATTGCCCTATGGACAGGGCAGGGAATGGCAGCACAGTGGCACAGCCATAGTCCTGGTTCGATCCTGACTACGGTTGCTGACTGTACGGAGTTTGCACGGTCTCCCTGTGACCCGCGTGGGATCCTCCGGGTGCTCCGGTTTCCTCCCACTTATCAAAGATCTGTGGGTTTGAAGGTTGATTGTCTCTGTAAACTGTCCCTAGTGTGTAGCACGTGGCCCCCAAGAGGGAGCATCTTTATTATGCTGGTGGCCTTGCCGAGGCAGCGTGGTGTTGATGGAGTCAATGGCAGTCAGGTTGGTTTGCATGATGGTCTGGGCTGCGTCCACAACTCTGCAATTTCTCGCGGTCTTTGATGGGGCTGTTCCTAAACGAGGCTCCTACGCCTGCCAATACAATGCTTTCTACGGCGCATCTGCAGGAGTTGGTGCGGGTTGTTGGGGACCTCTTTGAAACTTACCGAATAGTGAATGGCCTGGATAGAGTGGATGTGGAGGGGATGTTTCTACTGGTGGGAGCGTCTGGGACCAGAGGCCATAGCCACAGAATAAAGGGATGTACCTTTAGAAAAGAGATGAGGAGAAATGTCTTTAGTCGGAGGGTGGTGAATCTGGGAATTCATTGCCACAGAAGGCTGTGGAGGCCAAGTCAATGGATATTAAGGTATTCGAGGCTATTTCTGCAAGTGCTGTGATTACATGAACAATAATACATAGGCACAGAACTTGCTACACCCAAGATTAGGATTGAAGCCTGGTGACTGGAGATGTGAGGCAGCAGATCTACTGGTAGTGTCACCATCTTACACTTATGGATTCCATCCGGAATGCAGATATTGCCCACGTTGAGAATCTGATATACAGCTCAAAATATTGGCAATACTCAGCAGGTCTGGGAAGGGATAAACAGCATTAACATTTTGAGTTATTGACGATGCATCACACAGCCCGGTCCTGAAGTAAGATTATTGACATCCACAGATACTGCCTAGTCTGCTGAGTTCATTTTTCTGGTTGCATTTCAAAATGCCACATATTTGCCAGGGCAATAGACATTAGACAATAGACAATAGACAATAGGTGCAGGAGGAGGCCATTCGGCCCTTCGAGCCAGCACCGCCATTCAATGTGATCATGGCTGATCATTCTCAATCAGTACCCCGTTCCTGCTTTCTCCCCATACCCCCTGACTCCGCTATCCTTAAGAACTCTATCCAGCTCTCTCTTGAATGCATTCAGAGAATTGGCCTCCACTGCCTTCTGGGGCAGAGAATTCCACAGATTCACCACTCTCTGACTGAAAAAGTTTTTCCTCATCTCAGTTCTAAATGGCCTACCCCTTATTCTTAAACTGTGGCCCCTTGTTCTGGACTCCCCCAACATTGGGAACATGTTTCCTGCCTCTAACGTGTCCAACCCCTTAATAATCTTATATGTTTCAATAAGATCTCCTCTCATCCTTCTAAATTCCAGTGTATATAAGCCTAGTCGCTCCAGTCTTTCAACATATGATAGTCCCGCCATTCCGGCAATGGCACAATGACACAGCTGGTAGAGGTGATGCCTCACAGTGGCAGAGGCCCGGGTACGACCTTGGTCTGTGTAGAGTTTGCACGTTCTCCCTGGGACTCCGGGTGCTCCAGCTTCCTTACACACTCCAAAGACGTACAGGTCTGTAGGTTAATTGGCTTCAGTAAAAAATTGAAAATTGTCCTGAGTGTGCGGGACAGTGCTAGTGTACGGGATGATTGCTGGTCGGCACAGACTCGGTGGGCCGAAGAACCTGTTTCAACGCTTTATTGTGTACGGTTTTGGTCTCCTAATCTGAGGAAAGACATTCTAGCCTTAGAGGGAGTACAGAGAAGGTTCACCAGATTGATCCCTGGGATGGCAGGACTTTCATATTGAAGAAAGACTGGATGGACTGGGCTTGTACTCGCTGGAATTTAGAAGACTGAGGGGGGATCTTATAGAAACATATAAAATTCTTAAGGGGTTGGAGAGGCTAGATGCAGGAAGATTGTTCCCGATGTTGGGGAAGTCCAGAACCAGGGTCACAGCTTAAGGATAAGGGGGAAGTCTTTTAGGACCGAGATGAGAAAACATTTCTTCACCACAGAGAGTGGTGAGTCTGTGGAATTCTCTGCCACAGAAGGTAGTTGAGGCCAGTTCATTGGCTATATTTAAGAGGGAGTTAGATGTGGCCCTTGTGGCTAAAGGGATCAGGGGGTATGGAGAGAAGGCAGGTACAGGTTACTGAGCTGGATGATCAGCCATGATCATATTGAATGGCGGTGCAGGCTCGAAGGGCCAAATGGCCTACTCCTGCACCTATTTTCTATGTATCTATGTTTCTAACGCTGTGTCTCTTAAGTCTAAAATATAAATCCCAAAGATGTGTGGGTTTGTGGGTGAATTGGCCTCTGTAAATTGCCCCAGATGGGAATGTGGGATAACATAGAACTGGTGTGGGCAGGTGATTATTGGTTGGCATGGACTTGGTGGGCCGAAGGGCCTGTTTCTATGCAGTAAATCTAAACTAAACTAAATGACACCATCGGTCGTTAACTGTGCCACCACAGACATGCTAAAGTGGGTGATTAATGATGCGCTCCAGTACTTTGTGAAGATATCCTTAATTGAGTTTGACTGTGCAACATTAAGGTAATCAAGGCTATTTCTGCAAGTGCTGTGATTAAATGAACAATAAAACACAGGCATAGAACTTGCTGCATCACTATTTAACCAGCCTTATTAATTTTCTGTGCAGCTGTGGAATGTTCTTGCTGAAATAAAACATCTGGAAAAAGATCCATGTCATAAATTCAGCCTAAGAGACAGAATGACCTGCTTTATATTACTTTAGATATACAGCGTGGAAGCAGGCTCTTTGGCCCACCAAGTCTGTGCCGACCGGTAACCAGAGGACACAGGTTTCAGGTGAGTGGGGGAAGATTTTGTAGGAAACTGAGGAGTAACTTTTTCACACAAAGGGTGGTGGGTGTATGGAATGAGCTGCTCGAGGAGGTAGATGAGGCAGGGACAATTGTGGCACAGCGTTAGAGTTGCTGTCTTACAACGCCAGAGACCCGGGTTTGATCCTGACTATGGGTACTGTCTGTATGGAGTTTGTAAGTTCTCCCCATGACTGTGTGGGTTTCTCCGGGTGCTCCAGTTTCCTCCCACATTCCAAAGACGTACAAGTTTGCAGGTTAATTTGATTCGGTAAAAATTGTAAATTGTCCTTGGTGTGGAGGATATGCTAGTGTACGGGGTGATCACTGGATGGTGTGGATTCGTTGGGCTGAAGGGCCTGTTTCCATGCTGTATCTCTAGACTAAACTCAACTAATAATATTTCGCTGGAGGAGTTGGGTAAATATGTGCATATATTCTAACTACTCACGTTGCCTCTGTGATTCTCAATGTTGCCTGCACTAACCATTAGAACCACCAAGGAGTGTGCAAGCATATAACTGGCACAGAGATGACTGTAGTCTGTTGGCACTCTTGCATAGTTAAAGATACAAATGGCACTCTGCTATTCCAGTTATTTTAGCATTGAAGTCTCGGGCAAAGCCTCAGTTCCACTACTGAAGGAATACTGTTCTGAGTGAGATCCACTTGCATGGGGTATTCAACAAAGGTCCTGTCTGTTTTAGTTGAAAGGCAATAGATTCAAGCCATCATTCTAGGGTAGTGATTATCAGTAATTCCAACATGTAGTTCTCAATGAACACAGATTAGATGGCCATTTTCAATCTGATGTTTGGTTTGGTTTGGTTTAGTTTAGTTTACAGAGAGAATGGGCAAACTCCATACAAAGGTCAGGATTGAACCTGGATCCTTGGAGTTGTGGCAGTGCATCTAACAGCTGTGTTTAGTTTGGTTTGGTTAAGACATACAGCGTGGAAACAGATCCTTTGGCCTAGCAGGTCCGCGCCAACCAACAATCACCCCGTACACTAGTTCTATCATACACAAGGGATAATTTGTAGAAGCCAATGAACCTACAAACCTGCACGTCTTTGGGATGTGGGAGGAAAGTGGGGCACCTGGAGAAAGCCCATGCGGTAGCAGAAAGAACATACACACTTTGTTATGTAGGAAAATAGCTGCACATGCTGGTACAAATCAAAGGAATCACAAAATGCTGGAGTAACTCAGCAGGTCAGGCATCATCTCTGGGGGAAAAGGAATAGGTGATGTTTGGGTCAGAACCCTTCTCCGGTGAAAAATAGAGGTGGGGGTGAATTTGGATGAGAGTTGATGTAGAGCTTAATTCCAATTGCCCAGCTTGGTTTGATGTTGCTTGATATCCCCCCCCCCCCCCCCCCCCCGTATAAAATCATGAGGAAGCTAGGGTGAATACACTGAGTCTTTACCCGAGGGTGTCATGGTGTCAATGTGTGGGGTTGAGGAGGTAGGATAACATAGAACCCGCGTTAATGTGTGATCGATGGTCAGCATGGACACGGTGGGCCAAAAGGCCTGTTTCCATGCTGTGTCTCTAAACGGAACTAAACTGAACTAAATTCCAGGTATTTATTTCACAAAATGCCGGAGTAACTCAGCAGGTCAGGCAGCATCTCAGGAGAGAAGGAATGGGTGACGTGTCGGGTCGAGACCCTTCAGTCTGAAGAAGAGTCTCGACCCGAAACGTCACCCATTCCTTCTCTCCAGAGATGTTGCCTGACCTGCTGAGTTACTCCAACATTTTGTGAGGCACACTTCATTGCTAATCTGTCTTTCCCTCTCAACCCCATTCTCCTGCCATCTCCACATAACCTTTGACACTGTTCCTAACCAAATTACAAATTATTTACACCTAGCGTGGAAGTCACTGTGTTTCTAACAATTTAAAGAAACCAAACAACATTTTGCCCAGTTAGTTATTTAATTTGTAACAAGGAAGTATTTCACATTGTAATTCACTGTGTTTGAAGCAGATGTAACCAAACAGATATAAAAGTTAATGTGCATTATTAATGTGATGTTAATTGCCCACAAATGAGCAACCAATTTGATTGCCCATGTTACAGCTGTAATGGGCCGAGCTTTAACAATCTATTGGATTAATCATTTTGCAAAGACTTTTGCAAGTCAGAGTTGAAATCGGCAAATATGTCATGGTGATAAAGAGCTTTGCTTGTTGCAACCCCTCTGGACAGTTTCAGGTGTGAAGTTTTCATGTGTTCATAAGGTATAAAGAGCAGAATTAACCATTCGGCTGATTGAGTCTACTTTGCCATTCAATCATGGCTGATCTATCTTTCCCTCTCAACCTTTTGGCCTTACAAGGCTGATGTCATATGAGGAAAGATTGATGTCATATGAGGAAAGATTGAAAAGACTAGGCTTGTATTCACTGGAGTTTAGAAGGATGAGAGGGGACCTTATAGAAACATATAAAATTATAAAAGGACTGGACAAGCTGGATGCAGAAAAATGTTCCCAATGTTGGGGGAGTCCAGAACCAGGGGCCACAGTCTTAGAATAAAGGGGAGGCCATTTAAAACTGAGGTGAGAAGAAACTTTTTTAACCAAATAGTTGTGAATTTGTAGAATTCTCTGCCACAGAGGGCAGTGGAAGCCAAATCACTGGATGGATTTAAGAGAGAGTTTGATAGAGCTCTAGGGGCTAGTGGAATCAAGGGATATGGGGAGAAGGCAGGCGCGGGTTATTGATTGTGGATGATCAGCCATGATCACCATGAATGGCGGTGCTGGCTCGAAGGGCCAAATAGCCTCCTCCTGCACCTATTTTCTATGTAACCCCATTCTCCTGCCTTCTCCCCATAGCCACTGACACCCATACTAATCAAGAATCTGTCAATCTCCGCCTTAACAATATCCATTGACTTGGCCTCTACAGCCGTCTGTGGCAATGGATTCCACGGATTCACCACCCTCTGGCTGAGGAAATTCCTCCTCATCTTTTATTCTGAGGCTTTGCCCCCTGGTCCTAGACTCTCCCACTAGTGGAAACATCCTCTCCAAATCCACTCTTTCCAGGCCTTTCACTATTCTTTAAGTTTCAATGAGGTTCCCCCTCGTCCTTGGAAACTCCAGCGAGTACAGGCCCAGTGCCGTCACACGCTCTTCATGCGTTAACCCAGTTAGTGGAAACCTTGTGATACTTCCCCTGCAATCATGGCTGGAACAACTGCTGGCTTGATCACATAACTCCCTGATATTCTCTTGTATACCCTTGCCGAAATTAAAAATGACTTGGGTGTTACACTTCCAATTTCATCTCCGATGTTTGCAAGATGCCTGGACATGTCACGTACTGACTACCACAACTTCAATGTCCCAATTCCAAGTGGTGGATTTGTAGGTGGTAACACAGAAACCCTGTTATGTTTGTACCACTAATTAACTTCTCATCCACTCTCCCCTCATGATTTAGAATGGAATGGAATACTTTATTGCCACAGGGCGGCACGGTAGCGCAGCGGTAGAGTTGCTGCTTTACAGCGAATGCAGCGCCGGAGACTCAGGTTCGATCCTGACTACGGGTGCTGCACTGTAAGGAGTTTGTACGTTCTCCCCGTGACCTGCGTGGGTTTTCTCCGAGATCTTCGGTTTCCTCCCACACTCCAAAGACGTACAGGTATGTAGGCTGGGTAAATGTAAAAATTGTCCCTAGTGGGTGTAGGATAGTGTTAATGTACGGGGATCGCTGGGCGGCACGGACTTGGTGGGCCGAAAAGGCCTGTTTCCGGCTGTATATATATGATATGAAGTGACTAGGCCCAGTGAAATTCTTTACTGCATACCCAATGTATACAAATAGCAGCCGCCTACGGCGTTGACAAAGTTATAAAGCACACCGGCTCCTCCTTTTGTTCTCCCCATCCCCCCCCCCCCCCCCCAGCATTAGTTCCCCTAGGCTGGGTCCTCCATTGTTTTTCCCCTCCTCCCTCACGGTGGTCCTCCACACACTCATCAACCTAGGGTCGACCCACGAGGTATCGCCACCGCCGCGTGGTTTCACCACCGCCGAGGCCCCATCATCGTGAGGCTTCACCGCTGTCAGCGCCCCACTTCACGCCTTCGTGGTGCTGACCTGGGCCCCTGCTGCGGGCTCCCTCGCTCGCTCAGCGAACCCGAACTCCGACCCACGAGGCCTGCGGCTAGGCCTCGACCTGGGCTTCTATGCTGCAATCCAGAAGGCATCAAGACGGTGGCACCTGGATAAAGGCCTCCGGCCGCGTTCTCAGACCCCAGCCGCGGCCCATCAGGAAGCCTTCTGGCCGCGCGGCCCGTCGGGAAGGGCACAAAACCTGCTTTGACTCTTCGACATATGAGCAACTCAGTAGGAAGATAACCTGTTGTGGCATGACTCGGTAAATTGGCAAGAAGTTTGCTAATCAATATCTCAATGTTAAACTTCAGCACCCCTGTGCTATTGGTATCTTCACTGCTGCTTTGACAATTCTCATTGATCTTTTTGCAGCAATAATTGAAGCTGGATTATATGGTGAAATGAGTGTGATCTTAATACCATTGCTTTCCATAATAAACACATAGAATTAGGGACGCAGTGGTAGATTTGCTGCCTTGCAGTGCTGGAAACCCAGGATTGCTCATGACCTCGGGCTCTGTCTGTGTGGAGTTTGCACATTCTCCTTGTGACCACATGGGTTTTCTCCGGTTTCCTCCACATCCCAATGACATGCGGCTATGTAGGTTAATTGACCTCTTAAAAATTGCTTCCAGTGCGTAGGAAGTGGATGGGAAATTGGGATAACATAGAATGAATGTACAAAAGGACTCAAAGTGCTGGAGTAATTCAGCAAGTCAGGCAGCATTTCTAAAGAACATGGATAGGTGATGTTTCGGGTCGAGATCCTTTTTCAGAACCAGCGTGAACTGGTGTTGATTGATCAGTGTTTTAGTTTAGTTTAGTTTATTATTGTCACGTGTACCGCTTTTGTTTTTGTGCTATCCAGTCAAAGGAAATATTATAAATGATTCCCATCAAGCCATCCACAATGCGCACATAAAGGATAAAGAGTGCAACATTTATTGCTAGATAAAGTCCAATGAAGTCTAATTAAAGATAGTTCAAAGGTGTCCAATGAGGTAGATGGGATAATGTAACTGCAGGTGCTGGTTTATACCAAAGATAGACACAAAATGCTGGACTAACTCAACAGGTCTGGAAGCTTCTCTGGATAAGTGGCGTTTTGGGGTCGGGACCCTTCTTCAGAATGATTGTGGGGCGCAGGGGAGCTGGAAGCAAGAAAACACCAGGACAAATCAGGGCCGGCAACAGGTGACTTCAAGCAGGGTGGTTCCCTGATAGACCAATTGTTGGCTAAGGAATGGTGTGATGGGAGGTCAGGACCACACTCTAGCTGATGAGGGGATTGTGGACTCGATGGGCCAAAGGGCCTGTTTCCAGATTGTATCTCTAAACTCTCCAAACTAAATCTTAACTTACACCCTATTCCTAACCCTTAACTTAAATCACAGTCATGTAATCATGATGAGAGAACACAACGGTCCATCTTTGCACATCCATCACAGCTATTGGTGGTATTGCTGATTTAGGATCAAGGATGCCTTAGTTTGGTTTAGTTTAGGTTTAGTTTAGTTTATTGCCATGTGTACTGAGCTGCTTTTATTGCTTGCTAACCAGTCAGCGGAAAGACTGTACATCATTACAATCCAGCCACCCACAGGGTACAGACGCATGATAAAGGAAATAATGTGAATAACATTTAATGCAAGATAAAATTCGATCAAAGATAGCCCGAGGGTCTCCAAAGAGATAGATAGTAGCTCAGGACAGCTCTCTAGTTGTTGGTAGGATGGTTTAGTTGCCTGAACTGTCCCTGAATCTGGAGGTGTGCATTTTTACACTTCCGTACCTCTTGCCTGATGGGAGAGGGGAGAAGAGGGAGTGACGGGTGTGAGACTAATCTTGATTATGCTGGTGGCCTTGCCGAGGCAACGGGAGACATAAATGGAGTCAATGGAAGGGAGGTTGGTTTGTGTTTTGGCATGGGCTGTGTCCACAACATTCTCTGCAATTTCTCGTGTTTTCGGTTGGGGCTGTTCCCAAACCATGCTGCGAAGCATCCCGATTAAAATACAATCTACTGCGCATCCGTAGAAGTTGGTGTGAGTTGTCGGGGAGGTGCCGAACTTCCTAAGTCTGCTAAAGAATTGGAGCTTTTGTAGTCAGTGACTGAAGTCTGTCTAATGAGAACTGATTAAACTATTTTCTCCAGTAGCAATCTCTCGTGCCTCTTTCTCAATTTGATTATATTTTCTGTCTTCCATCAGCAAAGTAGGTGATGCAAAAGCAATTAATTGTTCCTTTCTTCTTGGCCATCGTCCCTGATGCGACTGATTGCAGCTTCCAATCCATAACGCAAACCCTCGCAGTCAACCCTCAGCTTTTGGCATGGTCGCATTATAATGAGCTGAAAAAGGACTTGCTTTCCAAATTCCTCTTCATAAATTGTATGCCGCTCGCTGTTCTTTGACCCAGTCCCATTTTTCTCTCCACTCCACCTACATTCCTTCCTCGAGCTTCACAATCTTCAACTCTTCAATCATTATGTCTCGCACATTTTCTTTCATCTCCGATGAATGAAAATATCCAACTATCTGCCTATCATCCCCCTCGTCTGCCGTTACCTACTACCTGTGATGTGACCTGTATGGGTTTTCAACGGGTGCTCCAGTCTCCTCCCACACTCCAAAGACGTACAGGTTTGTAGGTTAATTGGCTTCTGTAAAAATCGTCCCTAGTGTGTAGGCTTGTGTACGGGGTCGGTGCAGATTCTGGGCCGAAGGGCCTGTTTCCATGCTGTATCTCAAAAGTCTAAAGTCTGTCGTCTCTCTGACTCAATGCCATTATCTGTGGATTTCTAAAGTTTATAGGAGAGATCAGATGTGATATTCTATGCGTTTACTAACTTTGATTGAATCCACTCAGCAGTTAAACCTTTGTTGTTTCAAGCCGGGATCTAGAAATGTGCTTGAATTGAAGAGAGACAGGATGAAATAATATATTTGCTGATAGATCATTCGGATCTCAGTTCCTGCTTTGAAAATTTGCAGGACTCCGCAATTTCTGAGGGTTTAGATTTGAATTGATACTGTAAATCTAGTATCTCCTTGTCTTGGAAGAATATCTTTTGCTTAGTTTTTTAATTTTAGAGATGGAAACAGGCCCTTTGGCCCACAGAGCCTGCAATGACCAATGATCACCCTTACACTAGTTCTATGTTATCCCCGTTTTGCATCCTACACACTAGGGGGCAATTTACAGAAGCCAATTAACCTACAAACCTGCACATCTTTGGAAAGTGAGACGAAACCGGAGCACCTGGTGAAAACATTCTGATTTTTCTGATTGTAAAAACATATTTCCGTTTTGAATTGACATGCATGCCGGAGATGACTTTGGTGATTACAGTCACAAATACACAAATCTTTGTGCCTCTTTCTTTATTATATAAGGGACTGTTATGTTATAATAGAAAGATGGGTCTAGTCAACAAGTTAAGGTCCCGAATTGGGGCAAGGCCAGTAGAGGATGTAGTTTCAAGGAATCGGGGAAAAGATATCAAAGGAACCCAAGGGGCAGCTTTTGCATGTATGGATGGGAAAGATTAGAGGGAAAGGAGCTTAACACTGGCATATTAGCATAAATGATTTGGGCCGAAGGGCCTGTTTCTGGATGAAATAGTCTATGATTGCACGTCAGCGGTTGGAAAGTGCCCTGGGCTGTCTGAGAAAGAAAGGCACCATATATATGCAGATAGAAGGAACTGAGGGTTCTGGTTTACAAAATAAATGACCCAAATGGCTGGAGCAATTCAGCAGGTCAGCCAGCATCTCTGAAGAACCTGGATAGGTGATGTTTCGTATCAGAATCAGAATTACCTTTATTGTCATCCAAAAAAAACAAGTCTTTTGGATGAGATTTCGTCACCCACAGTCCAACAGTAAGAGCAATAAAATAAGCAATTACACAACCACAAACCACAAACCATCGGGACCCTTCTTCAGTCGAAGGTCCCATCCTAAAGTGTCGTCTATCCATGTTCGCCAGAGATGCTGCCTGACCCGCTGAGTTGCTCCAGCACTTTGTGTCTTTTTTAAAACGATATAAATCCAACTATCGGGATGCATCGCAGCATGGTTTGGGAACAGCTCCATCCAAGACCGCAGGAAATTGCAGAGAATTGTGGACGCAGCCCAGACCATCATACAAACCAACCTCTCTTCCTTTGACTGAATTTACACCTCACGCTGCCTTGGCAAAGCCGCCAGCCACTCCCTCTTCTCCCCTCTCCCTTCGGGCAATATGCATAGAAGTGTGTAAACGCGCACCTGTAGATTCGGGGACAATTTCTTCCCAGTTGTTATCGGGCAACAGAACCATCCTACCAACAACTAAAGAGCAGTCCTGAGTTACTATCTACCTCATTGGAGACCCTCGGACTACCTCTGATTCGGCTTCACTGAACTTTATCTTGCACTAAACGCTATTCACACTATTTTTCTTTATCATGTATCTGTACACTGTGGGTGGCTCGATTGTAATCATATATAGTCTTTCCTCTGACTGGTTAACATGCAACAAAAGCTTTCAACTCTACCTCAGTATACGTGACAATAAACTAAACTCTAACTCTTTTCATTTGCAATGCTAAACACGGAGTTCACTTTGCATCTTTTTGCACAATTCATCGGAGGGAAGAATAGGAGCAATGAGTTGATGAAGCACGTCTGTATGTGGAATACTGCCTGAAGGCAGTGGAAATGATGAAGGGGAATTACGCTTGGACATTGAGCAGAGATGTAACTGCAGGCCCCCACAGCTAAAAGGCTCACATTGATGTCCCTGCCTTGATAGCAACTGTATCTTAGAGCGTGTTTACAGCAGCAAGATTGAATTTACATCATAATATATTGATCTGATCTCCTGTGTTCAAACAACAAGATTCCAAGCCACCTCAAGGCAGACAGGTTACATATTGGATTGCATCAAACTCCACACAGATTCCCTCTCTCTGGTTTGCAGCCAGAAAATGAATTATAATTTTCTTCCTTGCTGCAATCATTGAATTGCCTTCCAGCTGGACCAATTGTGCTATTCTCTGTTTTGTTATAGTCTTACAGTGTGGAAACAGGCCCCTTCGGCCCAACCTGCCCACACCGACCAACATGTCCCATTAACACTAGTCCCACCAAACCTCTGTCTAAAGTAATTGATCTTCATCTCCATTCTGGAGGTACATCCTTCTATCCTGAGCCTGTGCCCTCTGGTTCTAGACTCTCTCACTACAGGAAACATCCTCTCCACATCCACTCTATCTAGCTTTTCATTATTCGCTTGGATTCAATGAGATCCCTCCCTCAACCTTCTAAACTCCAGCGATTACAAGCCCAAAGCCATCAAAATGTTTGTCGTACGTCAACCCAATCATCCCTGGGATCATTCTTGTGAACAGACATGCTCATCAGGATTAGTTTAGAAATGCATCATGGAAACGGGTCCGTCAGCCCACCATGACCAAAATGGGGGCGCTGCCCTAGCAGCTGCGGCTTACCTGCGGTCCGTTTGTCTTTGTGTTTTGTTGTTTTTTTTGGTCTTAATTGTAGATGTGATGTCGTGTTTTTGTGTTTGAGTACTATGTGTGTGTGTGGGGGGGAGGGGGGGAACTGTAAAATTGTCCCTTCCGAACGGAGACCTGACCTTTGTTTTCTGGGTCGGGTCTCCGTTCCTGCTGCGGCCTACCATCGGCCCAACTCCTGGAGCTGGCGGCCTCCAGGGCTCCGGTTCGCAGAGCCCGCGGACCGGACTCACCATCAGCGGAGCCGGCCGGACTCACCATCAGCGGAGCCGGCGGTCCTCGGAGGCTGCGGGAGCGGCGACTCGCCTTAGGCTCGGGCCGCCTGGATGCCGACATCGGGAGCTCCGGCAGCGGCAGCGTGTTCGCCCGCCCCGGATCGCGGGGCCTGGGTCGGCCCGCCGCAGACATTTCACCGTCCGGCGCGGCCTGAAATAGGCCGCGGGACTTTTCTCTGTTGGGCGGGGGCTTCAATGTCGGCACGGCCTGCAACCACAACAGCCTGACCGCGGGAGAAGACGGCAGGGGAAGGGAAAAGACATTCTGGCCTTCCATCACAGTGAGGAGGGGACTGGAGGAGACTCACTGTGATGGATGTTTCTTTTTTTTGTGTGTTGGTTGGGGTTGTGTAAATTGCTTATTTTATTGCTTTTATTGTTGGACTGTGGGTGACTAAATTTCGTTCAAAAAAACTTGTTTTTTTGGATGACAAATAAAGATATCTTGAATCTTGAATCTCTTGAATGTCTGCGCTGACCATGATCACCACATGCTAGTTCTATTGGAGAAGGCAGGAACAGGGTACTGATTGAGAATGATCAGCCATGATCACATTGAATGGCGGTGCTGGCTCGAAGGGCCGAATGGCCTCCTCCTGCGTCTATTGTCTATTATTGTCTATTCTACACACTAGGGACACCTTACAGAAGCCAATTAACCTACAAAACTACATATTTTTGGGATGTGCGAGGAAACCCATGCAGTCACATGGAGGAGATGCATACTCCAGTACAAACAGCACCTGTGGTCTAGAGCATCATAGAGTAAGGCAGCAACTCTACCCCTGCGCCACTGTGCCGCATGTTCTGCACAGAATCGACTCGGAAAACCCATTTCCATGCTGTATCTGTGACTGTATGTGTTCACCAGTAATCTGACATAGATTCACACAACATGGAAACGGGCCCTTCAGCCCAAATTGCCCACACCTGCCAACATGTCCCATCTACACTAGTCCTACCTGCCTGTGTTTGGCCCACATCCCTCTAAACCTGTCCTATACATGTAGCAGTCTAGATGTTTCTTACAATTATTCACAAAATGCTGGAGTAACTCAGCAGGTCAGGCAGCATCTCGGGAGAGAAGGAATGGGCGACGTTTTGGGTCGAGACCCTTCTTCATTCTGTTTCATAAATGTTGCGATAGTCCCTGCCTCAACTACCTCCTCCAGCTTGTGTGAAAATGTTTCTCCTCAGGTTCCTATTAAATCTTTCCCCCTTCACCTTAAACTTATGTCCTCTGGTTCTCAATTCCCCTACTCTGGGCAAGAAACTCAATGCGTCTGCCCAATATAGTCCTCTCACGATTTTATATACCTCTATTTTGATCACCCCTCATCTTCCTGCGTTCCAAGGAATAGAGTCCTAGCCTGCTCAATCTCTCCCTGTAGCACAGGCCCTCGAGTCGTGGCAACGTCCTCGTAAATCTTCTTTGCCCCCTTTCCAACTTGACAACATCTTTCCCATAACATGGTGCCCAAAACTGAACGCAATAGCTCATGTTTAATAAGTTAATTATTTTGATCCAGTTCCAAGCATCTCCGAGCATGGGAAGGGAAGGAAATTAATACAGAATGCTGTGAGCTGCAAGATGAGGTGTGAGCAAAGAGATTTATCCATTGGGATAACGCGGACCCTTTTGAACTAATGCCGGTAGTTATAAGGTTTAATCCCACAACATCCAGCAATGAATTAGCTGCAAATTACTTGATGTTCCTCTTTTTTGATTCCTTCAGGCACATCCATACAATACTCAAAAGTAAATCTTTCAATCATGATTTTCAACATAATAGCCACTCTCTTTGAATCTTTCTAATTTTTTTTGTAATTAGATTTGTTGAACTTTTTATCTTAATTGGATTTGAAGGTCTCCTGTTTGGTTTTGAAATAAGTCATTATTCTCTGGTAATTTTTTTACAGTCGCCTCCCTTGGATGAGTTCTGCTCTGAAATTCGAGGATTATGTTACAAAACTGGTTTTTGTTTAAAGCATTTTAAGTATGAAATGGGATTTTTTAGGGTTTCCTTTGGATCAGTTGAGAAGTAAGTCTCGCCTCTGAGTTAGAGAGTTGCACTCATGTTATATCAGGGATAAATCCATCATCTCCGAGGTGGTATGAAGCTTAATCCAGGCATTGGAGCATCACGCAGTGAATGGTAGGGCTCTGGGGAGTGTCGTGGAGTGTCGTGGTGCAGAAGGATCTAGGAGTACAGGTACATAGTTCCTTGACGGTGGCGTCACGGGTAGATCGGGTGGTCAAAACGGCTTTTGGCATGTTGGCCCCTCATCAGTCCGAGTGTGGAGTATAGAAATTGGGAGGTCATGTTGCATAAAGACATGCGCAGTGGCGCAGCGGTAGAGTTGCTGCCTCACAGCGAATGCAGCGCCGGAGACTCAGGTTCAATCCTGACTACGGGCGCCGTCTGTACGGAGTTTGTACGTTCTCCCCGTGACCTGTGTGGGTTTTCTCCGAGATCTTCGGTTTCCTCCCACACTCCAAAGACGTACAGGTATGTAGGTTAATTGACTGGGTAAAATGTAAAAATTGTCCCGAGTGTGTGTAGGATAGTGTTAACGTGCGGGGTTCGCTGGGCGGCCGGACTCGGTGGGCCGAAGGGCCTGTTTCCGCGCTGTATCTCTAAAAAAATTAATATAAAAAACATTTTTTAAAGGTGTTAAATTTAAAATTTCACAGCACATCTGAAAAAGTTGGTGACATTATCAGGAAGATTAGTGGAGGTCAGCAAGAGATACTAATTCATGTGTTTATATAATTGGCGGTCATCCACAAGGCAATAGGGAGCACATATAATCAAGCAGGTGATTACAAAGATATGGATTAGAGGGAAAAATGTCCTCAGGAGATTAAACCCATTGCAAAACTAAAGGATAAAATGAATAGTAAAGCAGTAGTGACATTAAATATACAACTACCATGCTCCATTTAACGACTCCACTCTGTAACCACTGTAAAATCCCATTAGATTTACAGTTCATCTGCTAGAATTTCTTTAGAATTTGTTCCAGGTGACTACAGCCATTCCAGTGGGACTTTTGAACAACAAACTGGAAGCTGGTATGAAGTAATACTCATGGTGGTTCATGACTTTGCACAGTAATGGATATTCACTATCATCGAGCTACCAGTCTATTTAACATCTCTCCTGATCTTTATACATTTAGTTTTGTTTAGTTCAGAGATTCAGCGCGGATACAGGCCATTTGGCCCAGTGAGTCCGTGCTGACCGGCAATCGCACTGCACGCTAACACTATCCTGCATACTGGGGACAATTTACAATTCTTCCTGAAGGCAATTGACCTATAAGCCTGTACGACTTTGGAGTGTGGGAGGAAATCGGAGCACTCAGAGAAAACCAACACAGTCAGGGGGAGAATGTACAAACTCCGTACAGACAGCACCCGCAGTCAGGATCGAACCCGGGTCTCTGGCGCTGTCAGGCAGCCACTCTTCCGCTGCGCCATCATGGTTTACCAAAAAGGAGACAAAGTGCTTGAGTATCTCAGCAGGTCAGGCAGCATCTCTGGAGAGTATGGATAGGTGAGGTTTTGGGTTAGGACGCTTCTTCAGAGCGACGAAGATATGAAGTAGGGTCCAGAACTGAAACATTGGCTATCCATGTTCTCCAGAGATGCTGCCTGGCTCGCTGAGTTACTCCAGCACTTTCTACATTAGAAATAATGTGACGGTGCAGTGGAGATTTATGAGGATGTTGCCATGACTAGAGAATACTTATGAGGAAAAGATAGACTCTGGTTTGTTTTACATTTTAAATTTATTGGTGTATATAATTAATGGAAGCCCAGACAGGTTAACGAGAAAGGATATATCTCCATTAGCAGAGAGGTCAGTAGATTTACATTAATTGGTGACAGGGCGAGATGGGAGGTGAGAAAAAATTGTTGAATATTTTGTGTTTGGTTTGATAATATTTGTGGATACAGGTCCACGACCGATTTTTTACTGATTGATTGATTTATTTTTCCCGGCAACTGATGGTCCAGCACCTCCTTTAATCCAGACAAAATTACAAGTGAGCACTTAAACTCTCTTCCAGAAGTCCCCCTGAAAATGTGAAGTGACCGACCTCGATCGCGATCTCATCGGGACTTCTGCGACCGATTAGTGAGTTGAGTTTGCCCTCTGTCGCCAGGGCTCTGGAACTCCGGCCCAGCCAGACCCAGCAGATCCGTTCCCATAGCCGACTTCCGATGCTGACTTTGCGGGCCGGTATTTCGGCCCCCCCGACGGTCCAGGCGGACCGTTCTGGTACCGTTGGTCTCCTCTCGGGGGCCATGACCTCTGTTGGTCTGGCAACATGGATAATCCAGAAAAGCTCTGGAACCAAGGATGTCTGGAAATCGGTGGTAGGCCTGCAGTGTTATCTTACTTAATTGGATAGCGTGCAAAATAAATCTTCACCCCTGTTCATCCCCTCTCTTACCTGTGCCCACTTAGATATGCACCCATTTCTCCCTTTATCCAGCTCCCTATTCCCCTTTCCCCTTTCCCCTTCCTCCTGTTCCCTTCCACCTATACCCCCTTCCTCCGACTTCACATTTCATTCCTCTTCCCTCCTTATTTCACAGCCTCTAGCCTTCTTTTAATTTCTGACCTTGGTCCACCCATCTGCCTATTAAACTCCTCCTCGCCTGTATCCACCTATCACTTCCCTGCGTTTCACCAACTTCAGCAACGTGCAGACGCTGGTTTATCACAAAAGATACAAAAAAGATGCCGGAGTAACTCAATGAGATGAGGAGTATCACTGGAGAACATGGATAGATAACCTGGTGTAAGAAGGAACCACTGATGCTGGTTTACACTGAAGATTGACACAAAATGCAGCAGTAACTCTGCGGGTCAGGCAGCATCTCTGGAGAAACATGGCCTTCCATGTCGGGCCCCTTCTTTAGAATAAAGCCAGTCCCTGACTTTGAAGAAATGTCCTGACTCGAATCGTCACCTATCCAAGTTATCCAGAGATGCTGCCTAATTTGTTGAGCTACTCTAGCACTTTGTGTCTTTTATTAGCCATAAAACCTTGCTCTTGTCAGTAATGCCTATATTCTGAGTAAGAATTAAAATCTTTTATCCAAAATATAAACCGAAGAGGCCGTGCACAATTCCCAGGGCACCAATCTACAATCATCTTCTCAGCGTGAAATTTACCTTCTCTTGGGAAATGGTGACAGACTGGCATTCAGACGTTACATGGTGTAACTGATCCATCATTACGACTTAAAAGGCACATGACTGTTCTCTTCCTCTCAATCCGCGGGAATGAAATCAGCGCCTCTTTAATAATGTACAAGTTCATCTAGTATCTGATTCTTCTTTTTTCTCATGCCAATGTATGTTGAGTTTAGTTTAGAGATACAGCACGGAAACAGGCCCTTCAGCCCACCGAGTCCGCGCCGACCTGCGATCCCCGTACACTAGCACTATCCTACACACTCGGGACAATTGACAATTTTTACCAAAGCCTATTCACCTACAAACCTGTACGTATTTGGAGTGTGGGAGGGAACCAGAGCACCTGGGGAAAACCCACGCAGGTCACAGGGAGAACAGGCAGCACCTATAGTCAAGATCGAACCCGGGTCTCTGGTGCTGTTAGGCAGCAACACGACCTCTGGGCCACCGCGCCACTCCTTTATGATCTTATTTCAGAATTTATCTCACCAAAGTCCAATTAGGATAACCAGTCAGAGTTGGAATCATGCAGCACAGAAATAGGCCTTCGACCCAACTAGTCCATGCCGACCGCTGTGTCATCGTGCCACCCTTTGTGCTTTGCGTCAAATTCTTGCGGACTGCTGTGTGGAGAAATCAAGATTAATCGCAAAAGATTGGCATCAATCAGCAGCAGCTGAAGTGACAATAAGACTTGTTATCATAATCAATAGCAACTTGTGTCTCCGTAGAGATCGCCTCCTCTCAGGATTTTTGTTTAGTCTTCTTTCTCGCTACCTTCTCTGTGAATCAAAATGGCAAGGCAACAAACGATTGCAACAGCGAGAAGGGATCTTATCCTTGAGCTGTTGTTGGGAAGGCAAGGGGCAAGAGCTGTGCAAACAAACACTCAAACAATTTAGCACGAAGTCATTAATCCCTCTCGTGGGAGCTGCGGAAGTCATTATTCCCCCCTGAGCACTTTGAAATTGTCAGATCTTTGCCAAATCTCATTCATAAAAACTAGCAAAGGTTTTGTGGAGCGTCACTCAGATGTGCATACCTGATGAACGTTTGACGGCACTGGACCTGGACTCACTGGAGTTTAGAAGGATGAGGGGGGGGACCTCATTGAAACTTATCGAATAGTGAAAGGCCTGGATAGCGTGCATGTGGAGAAGTGTTTCCATTAGTGGGAGAGTCCCGGACCAGAGGACATGCCCCAAGAATCAATGGAAGTACTTTAGGAAGGAGATGAGAAGGAATTTCTTTGGTCAGAGGGTGGTAAATTCGTGGAATTCATTGCCACAGACGTCAATGGAGGCCAAGTCAATGGATATGTTCATAAAACCTTGCTCTTGTCAGTAATGCCTATATTCTGAGTAAGAATTAAAATGTTTTATCCAAAATATAAACCGAAGGGGCCGTGCACAATTCCCAGGGCACCAATCTACAATCATCTTCTCAGCGTGAAATTTACCTTCTCTTGGGAAATGGTGATTTATAGATTTATAGATTCTTGATTAGTATGGGTGTCGGGGGGTATGGGGAGAAGGCAGGAGAATGGGGTTAAGAGATCAGCCATGTTTGAATGGCAGATTAGATTTTGTAGGCTGAATGGCCTAATTCTGCTTATACACATGTACATATATACAGTGAAATTATTTTCTTGTATACAGTTCAATAAAGTATTTCCATATATACACAATCCCCGATTAGTGCAAAATGCAATTAGTCCACTGAGACCACATGCAAGAGTCGCCAGGTTTTGGCGCCATTTTCAAAGTCTAGTCTCCTGGAGTGGTGCCCAATCTGCAGGGTCCCCAGGTTGCTGCAGGGCCTCCAGCCGTGAGTCACCTCTGTCCAGATCATCCAGTGAACTGTTGTCCCTCTCCTCACCTGGCCACTTTCAGCCTTTGTGCCCCCCGGCCTCCCGCAGCCCAACCTGAGGGCGCGGAAGGTAAGACCCCGGTTCACTCTCTTACCAGCCCTTGCTCTTGGGTCCGTCGTCGCCGGCTCCCTCCGTCCTCCTCTCCGGTTCTCCAGTCCTCGGGGGATGAGCAAGGACCAGGCTCGATGGCTTCCTCTACCACTCTTACCTTGGGGCCCGCCCCCCTATTCATGTTCTCCATGGATGCTGTTCGCGCTGCGTTACACCTGCACATACACCCACTCCAGGGCGGCGCAGTGGTGCAGCGGTCGAGTTGCTGCCTTACAGTGCCAGAGTCTTGGGTTCAATCCTAACTACTGGGGCTGTCTGTACGGAGTTTATACGTTCTCCCCGTGATCTGTGTGGTTTGTCTCTGTTCCGCTTTCCTCCCACACTCCAAAGACGTACAGGTTCGTACGTTAATTGGCTTCAATGAAATTATAAATTGTCCCTTGAGTGTAGGATAGTGTTAGGGTGCAGGGATCGCTGGTTGGCTTCTTTTCGGTGGGCCTTAGGCTCTGTTTCCACAATGTTTCTCTAAACTAAACTAAACTAAACAAAACACTTTGTGCCTTCTTATGTTCTTGTATTTTGTTCTGCTACATCCTGTCTCGACCTGATCTTTCTTGTTCCACTGTGAGGTTATTCACTTTGGAAGTAAGAATAGAAAGGCAGATTATTATCTGAATGGTGTCAAGTTAGGAGGAGGGTGAGTTCAACGAGATCTGGGTGTCCTAGTGCATCAGTCAATGAAAGGAAGCATGCAGGTACAGCAGGCAGTGAAGAAAGCCAATGGAATGTTGGCCTTCATAACAAGAGGAGTTGAGTATAGGAGCAAAGAGGTCCTTCTACAGTTGTACCGGGCTCTGGTGAGACCGCACCTGGAGTACTGTGTACAGTTTTGGTCTCCAAATTTGAGGAAGGATATTCTTGCTATGGAGGGCGTGCAGCGTAGGTTCACTAGGTTAATTCCCGGAATGGCGGGACTGTCGTATGTTGAAAGGCTGGAGCGATTGGGCTTGTATACACTGGAATTTAGAAGGATGAGGGGGGATCTTATTGAAACATATAAGATAATTAGGGGATTGGACACATTAGAGGCAGGAAACATGTTCCCAATGTTGGGGGAGTCCAGAACAAGGGGCCACAGTTTAAGAATAAGGGGTAGGCCATTTAGAACGGAGATGAGGAAGAACTTTTTCAGTCAGAGAGTGGTGAAGGTGTGGAATTCTCTGCCTCAGAAGGCAGTGGAGGCCAGTTCGTTGGATGCTTTCAAGAGAGAGCTGGATAGAGCTCTTAAGGATAGCGGAGTGAGAGGGTATGGGGAGAAGGCAGGAACGGGGTACTGATTGAGTGATCAGCCATGATCGCATTGAATGGCGATGCTGGCTCGAAGGGCTGAATGGCCTACTCCTGCACCTATTGTCTATTGTCTATTGTAAACCAGTCAAGATTTACAAAGCAATATTCCCCACCTCTGACACCAGAACACTCTTCGTATCCCAGGGTGAGTTCTAACTAACTATTAAAGGACCAATTAACCCCGTATGGGTAATGTTTGCCATGGTATGGCAGCAGGCAATTAAAGCAATTAGAGTTTATCAATTCACACCACGCTCTCACCAGAGTTAAGTTGGTGACTCACACATGAATGCAGAAAGAACTAAAATATGTTTAATCAGGTCAGGTTTTGCATTAGTGGAGAGAGAGAAACAGATATAACCTTCCAGGAAGCTAGTGTGAACCACCTGTGATTAGTGGTGTACCCTATGCCAAGTGTTGTGCCTCAGGGTTCGGTGCTGGGCCTGTTACTGTTTGTCGTCTACATCAATGATTTGGATGAGAACATACAGGGCAAGATTAGCAAGTTTGCTAATGATACAAAAGTAGGCGGTTTTGCAGATAGTGAAGATGATTGTGAAAGATTGCAGCAGGATCTGGATCGATTGGCCAGGTGGGCTGAGGAATGGTTGATGGAATTTAGAACAGAAGTGTGAGGTGTTGCATTTTGGGATGTCTCACAAGGGAGGACCTACACAGTGAATGATAGGCCCCTGGGGAGTGTTGGAGAGCAGAGGGATCTTGGAGTGCAGGTGCATGGTTCCTTGAAGGTCGAGTCGCAGTTAGATAAGGTGGTCATAAAGGCTTTTGGCACATTGGCCTTCATCAGTCAGAGTATAGAGTATATAATTTGAGAGGTCATGTTGCAGTTGTATAAGCCATTGGTGAGACCACATTTAGAATATTGTGTTCAGTTCTGGGCACCATGTTATAGGAAAGATATTGTCAAGCTTGACAGCGTTCAGAGAAAATTGGCGAGGATGTTGACAGGACTTGAGGGTGTGAGCTATAGGGAGAGGTTGAGTAGGCTGGGTCTCTATTCCTTGGAGCACAGGAGGATGAGGGGTGATCTTATAGAGGTGTACAAAATCATGAGAGGAATAGATCGGGTTGATGCACAGAGTCTCTTCCCCAGAGTAGGAGAATCTAGGACCAGAGGACATAGGTTCAACGTGAAAGGGAAAAGATTTAATAGGAATCCGAGGGGTAACTTTTACACACAAAGAGTGGTGGGTGTATGGAACAAGCTGCCAGATGAGGTAGTTGAGGCTGGGACTATCCCAACTTTTAAGAAACAGTTAGACAGGTACATGGATAGGACCGGTTTGGAGGGATATAGACCAAGCGCAGGCAGGTGGAACTAGTATAGCTGAGACATGTTGGCCGGTGTGGGCAAGTGGGGCAGAAGGGCCAGTTTCCACACTGTATCACTCTATAACTCTATGACTCTATCTATGACTCTAAGCAATGAAAGAAACAAAATGCTGAGGGAACTCAGCGGGTAGGCAACATATCTGGAGAACATGGATAGGTGACGTTTCAGGTCGGAACCCTTCTTCAGACTGGATGGGATGGTATACTTTGTTTTAGAATGTAGAAAGAATGTCTGAAGAAGGGTCCCAACCCGAAGCTGATCTTTCTTTGGTCAGTTGACCTTCCTCCCCAGATGTAGCCCATGAATCGTTGAACTTTTCTCTTTGGAAATAAATAATTAATCCTCCCTACCATTTCTGCTATCTTTTCCACCCGACTAGCACTTCTTCCTTCCATCCTGCCATCCTCCATTCTTTCTTTTCACCCTCTCTTTTTTCCTCTCTTGTTGTCTTCACTCCATCTTTCCTTTCTGTTTTTCTTCAGTTCGATCCTGACTACGGGTGCTGTCTGCACGGAGTTTGTACATTCTCCCTGTGATTGCGTGGGTTTTCACCAGGTGCTCCGGTTTCCTCCCACACTCTAAAGACGTACAGGTTTGTTGGTTTATTGGCTTTGGTTAAAAAAAATTGTAAATTGCCCTTAATGTGCAGGAAAGTGCTAGTGAATGGGGAGATCGCCGATAGGGGCAGACTCGGTGGGCCGAAGGGGCTATTTCCGTGCTGTGTCGCTAAAGTCTAAAGAAGGACACAAAGTGCTGGAGTAACTCAGGAATTTTTCTTCTGTTCTTGCAGTCATCCTTTCTATTCTTCCTCCATTTCCTCCTTCCCTCCTTCCCCATCTCCTTGCTTTCCCGCCCTCTCCTTTTCTTCTTTCTCTATTCCTATCCTTTGTGAGCACAGTTGAATTCATTATTCACCTGGTGCCAGTATAATTCATTTGGGGAACTGTGGTGGTGCAGCTTTGGAGGGAATGCCATGGCTTGCGCTGATCTTTAAAACCAAAGCGATGTTGACAGGATCTTTAGTTGTGAAAGTAACGTCAGGAAATCAGCGACAAATCAGTGTTAGGGCACAATGGCACAGCAGTGGAGTTGTGCAGTACAGCGCCAGAGTCCTGGGTGTGATCTTGACTGTAGGAGTTGTCTGTACGTTGTTTTGTACATTCTTCTTGTGACTATGTGGGTTTTCTCCAGATGTTCCGGTTTCCTCTCACATTCCCAAAACACACAGGTTTATAGGTTAATTGGTTTTGATTAGTTGGAAAATTGTCCCCAGTATTCAGGATAGTGCAAGATCGCTGGTCGGCGCGGACTTGGTGGGCCAAAAGACCTGTGTCTGCTCTGTATCTCTAAAGTCTAAATTCCAATTGTAAATTGTCTCTTGTGTGTAGGATAGTATGGGGTGACCACTAGTCAGCACGGACTCGGTGGGCAGAAGGGCCTGGTGCCACACAGTATCTCTAAAGTGTGAAGTCTAAATCAGTGAAGTTCTCCACATAGGAATAAAAAGACCCTTTGAATCTGAACAGGAATCCCAACCCAAAACATCGCCTGTCCATTTCCCTCTATGGATGCTGCCTGACCCATTGAGTTCCTCCAGCACTTTGTGTTCTTTTACTCAAGATTTTAGCACCCGCAGTCTCTTGTGTTGCCACATCTGCATATCTCCAATGAAGATAGACACAAAATGGTGGAGTAACTCAGCGGGTCAGGCAGCATCTCTGAAGAAAAGGAATAGGTGACGTTTCAGGTCGGAGCCCTTCTTCAATCTTGACCTGAAATGTCACCTATTCCTTTTCTCCAGAGATGCAGCCTGACCCACTGTGTTACTCCACCATTTTGTGTCTATCTTCGGTGCAAACCGGCATCTGCAGTTACTTCCTACACATTTTATCTTCAATTAATCTTTCCTGCACCAGCATTGTGGGCCACATGGATTTTTTCCATGCCAGTTAAATTTAGCACCTGGAGCTAAACCACCCATTATTTAGCAAGCTGCCATAACATTATTTCTTGCAAAGCTATCAAATTAACCACATAACTCATTGGTTGCGGATAATGGAAAATCATTATTATCTTAAACTTCCTGTTTAACCATCTGTGAAGTTTTGAAACAGCTCAGATAAGGTGCAATGCAATTGATATGTTGTCCAGTACACTACGCTAATTGCCTTTGGTTATGATAACCTTAGCTTTGTATTTGCTCATTATTCCTGTGGTTGTGAGGACCTGATCTATATTACTGGTTGCCTCAGAAGTGGCATATTGTGAGCAGTATATAATTACAGCACAGTAGTCACACTTGTATTTGAATTGAATGTCATTTATTATAGAATTAATGTTTCAGCTTCAATAACAATTGTATCTTGCTTTGATTAGCATGCGATTTGTCTTTGATGCAGGAAATCTATATTTATTTATTTTTTTCCTCTCTTTTGTGAAAGTAACTATAGATAGTAAACACCAGGAGTATTTTTGTCAAAGATAGAATTGTATTGTCATGATCGTAGGAAATCTAAAAGCTTTGTAAAGTCAACAAAGAACTTTTGCAGTGTCGTCCAGAACCAGAGGACATTGGTTTAAGGTGAAGGGGAAAAGATTTAATAGGAACCTGAGGGGCAAGTGTTTTACACACAGGGTGGCGAGTGTATGGAATTCATTGAAACAGACGTTGGTGGAGGCTAAGTCAATGGGTATTCTTAAAGTGGAGATTGATAGGTTTGTGATTATTAAAGGTACCAAATGTTGCGGGGAGAAGGCAGGAGAATGGGGTTTCATATTTTTATTTATTTCATATTTCAGATAAAGTGTGGAAACAGGCCTTTTCAGCCCACCAAGTCCGTGCCGCCCAGCGATCCCTGCACATTAACACTATCCTACACACACTAGGGACAATTTTTACATTTACCCAGTCAATTAACCTACATACCTGTACGTCTTTGGAGTGTGGGAGGAAACCGAAGATCTCGGAGAAAACCCACGCAGGTCACGGGGAGAACGTACAAACTCCTTACAGTGCAGCACCCGTAGTCAGGATCGAACCTGAGTCTCCGGCGCTGCATTCGCTGTAAGGCAGCAACTCTACCGCTGCACCAATAGATCAACCATGATTGAATGGCAGCTGACTCGATGGTTTGAATGGCCTAATTTTGCTCCAATGTTCTACATATTTATGAGAAATGGCAGGTGGAGTTTAATCCTGGCAAGCATAATGCATAGCACAACATGGGATCAGGTCCTTGTGCCCACCATGTCCATACCAAACACAATACCAAATTAAACTACTCTTATCCACCTCATCTATCTCCATGTGCCTATCTAAAACCCTCTTAATAGCCACTATTGTTTAGTTTAGTTTAGAGTTACAGCATGGAAACAGGACTTTCAGCCCACCAGTTCCACGTCGACCAGCAATCACCCATACATTAGTTCTATCCTACACACTAGGGACATTTTACAGAAGCCAATTAACCTACAAACCTGCATGTCTTTGGAATGTGGGAGGAAGCCGGAGCACCCGGAGAAAACCCACATGGTCGCAGGGAGAACGTGCAAATTCTGTACAGACGGCGCCCGTAGTCAGGATTGAACCCGTGTCTCTGGCACTGTAAGGCGGCAAATCTACCGCTGCGCCACCGTGCTGCCCATATTGTAAATGCCACCACCACCAGGCTCCCACCATCCTTTGTGTAAATAATTTGTCCAGCACATCTTCTTTAAACTTCACCCCGTTACCTTAAAACAATGCCCTTTAGTCTTTGACATATCCATCCTGGTAAAACGGTTACGACTGTCTACTCTATCAATACATCTCATAATTATTTATATTTGTAGCAGGATTTTTTTGTTGTTTCTCCTGTCAAGTCTGGTGCAGCGATAGAGTTACAGCCTTACAGCGCCAGAGACCTGGGTTCGACCCTGACAATGGGTGCTTTCTGCACGGAGTTTGTAAGTTCCCCCTGTGATCACATGGATTTCCTCCGTGTCCTCCACTTTCCAAAGGCATACTGGTCTGAAGGTTAATTGGCTTTAGTAAGTTGTCAAATTGTCCCTAGTGCATAGGATAGTATTGGTGTATGGGGTGATCGCTATATGTGGCCTAAACAAAGTCTTAGAGAGCTCTTAAGCAATACAGTTCATCTGTTCACTTGCACAATACCTCTGCCACTCCCAATGCCAGATTTCTTGCCCGAGCCCAATTGACATGAAGAAAGTAGAGGTGAGTTTTAGACTTTAGAGATACAGCGCGGAAACGGGCCCTTTGGCCCACCGAGTCTGTGCCAACCAGCGACCACCCAGTACACACACTATCTATCATACACACTAAGGACAATATTACAACTTATGGAAGCCAATTAATCTGCAAACCATTGTGTCTTTGGAATGTGGGAGGAATAAGGAGCAGCCGGACAAGCCCCACACGGTCACAGGGAGAACGTACAAACTTTGTACATACAGCACCCGTAATCAGGATCGAACTCGGGTCTCTGGTGCTGTAAGGCAGCAACTCTATCACTGCGCCACCGTGCCGCACTTCTTCTACATGAATCATCCTACACTACACAGCATTGGGGACCCATTTAATATTTGATGCCAATGCCAGTAATACTGGATGCAGACATGTAATGCATTTTGCATGAAATTATTCAGACTTTGATTTCTTTTCAAAATGGAACTTTGTTCTGGCCAAAATCAGAGCAAAACAGGCTCCCACGTCTGAATCTGAATTACCTCTATTGTCATTCAAAATGAATTGGACGAAAGTAATTTGCCACGCAGCCACAACAGTACAGAGTAAAAGACATAAGACACACAATTTTAACACAAACATCCATCACAGTGACTCCTCCAGACACCCCCTCACTGTGATGGAAGGCAGGAAAATATCTTCTCTCTTCCCCCATGCTTCTCCCATGGACAGATAGTTCGACTTCTGCCGAGGCGACCGAGGCTCCCGACTCGCGCAGCCCCCGCAAGGAGATGGAAGGTCCCGCGGCCGAGCCGCGCCGGGCGATGAAAAGTCCCGCGACCGAGCCGTGCCGGGCCACGGTCCTGCAAGCGGGTCGGTCAAGCCCTCCGACGGGGTGGTCGAAGCCGCCATGGCTGGAGCCGGTCGCCAGCCAGGGACCTGCGAGCTCCCGATGTTGCAGTCCACAGCGCCCGTGGCCGAGCCTCCGGAGGTAAAGCTGCAGCCTCCAAAAGTCGGCCAGCTCCGAGATGGTAAGTCCTGGCCCTGCGACTGGAGCCCTCAGGATCTATCCCAGCTGGAGGCCGCCCACTCCACAGTGTTGGGCCGCAGCGCCACGGAGATACCACTCGGAAAAGGGTTGCAGCTCCTTTGAGGAAGAGATTTTAAAAAGAAAGGTTTCCCCCCCCCCCCCCCCACCACCCCCCCACATATACACAGCTAAAATAGACTACTACACACATCTAACACTAACACATAGACAAAAAAAGAAAAAAGACAAACAGACTGCCGGCGAGCCACAGCCGCATGGCGCCGCAGCCATCTTGGACTCTATTGTTTATGTACAGCCTCCATGTGATTATGTCGCCACCAGAATGGGAACAAATTATCATTCTGGAAACTTTGTTCAATTCAAGTTTGAATGAAAGTGTCTTTGATTTCTTTTCTGCACCGTTAAGATATTGTGGATATTTCTGGGCACTTGATGTACCAAGCAGAACTGAAGTTGTTGCTGCCTAGAATTATGGATGAGAGGAGAATAATATAGGGAAGAATAGAAGGCATTCTTAAAGCACTACCCAGAAGAAGGATTCCAACTAAAAACGTTGCCTATCCATTCTCTCTACAAATGTTGCCTGGCCCGCTGAGTTACTCCAGTGTTTTACTCAAGATTCCAGATTCCACATTCAACCAATGCGATGTTTTGATTGAATAATACAGCATGGATACAGCAAGATATAGCCCTTCAGCCCACCGAGTCCATGCCGACCATCAATCAGCCATTAACACTATTGCTATGTTATCCCACTTTTGCATCCACTCGCTGCACCCAAGGGACCATTTGTGTTTATACACCACCTCCGTCCCATTATGTTCCCAAGAGGATGGGAACAAATGGGGCGGGAGGGTGGCACAGCAGCAGAGTTACTGCCTCATCGCACCAGGGACCCGGGTTCAATCCTGTCCAAGGGTGCTATCTGTACGGAGTCTATGTTCTCCCAGTGACCTGCGTGGGTTTTCCCAGGGTGCTCAGTTTTCTCCCACACTCCAAGGATTTACAGGTTTGTAGGTTAATGGCTTTAGTAAAATTGTAAATTGTCCCTAGTGTGCAGGATAGTGCCTGAGCATGGGGTAATTGCTGGTTGGCGCGGACCTGGTGGGCCAAAGGGCTTGTTTCTGCACTGTATCTCTAAAGTTTAAAGTATCATTCTGGAAACTTAATTCAATTCAAGTTCGAACGAAAATGTCTTTGCATTTTTTTACAGCACAGTTAGACAGCGTGGACATTTCTGAGAAGTCGATGTACAGAGCAGAACTGAAATTGTTGCAGCCTAGATTTATGGATGCGAGGGGAATTAGTGCAAGTGGTTGGCTAATCGCTGGTACTGGCTTGGTGGGCCGAAGGATCTGTTTCCCTGTTGCATCTCACTATATACCAGATTACATAATATAGTGGTACAGCTTTATCGCTTCATAGCTGCAGATAAAGTGTAGGTTAAGAAAAAAGCGCACAGGCTATAACGTGGTAGATTGGGACTACACTCTTCACTTATGATAGGCCCATTCAGTCATCTGGCATTAGTAGGGATGAACCTTCCTGAATCTGGTAGTGCGTGCTTAAAGCTTTTGTATCTTCTGATATTGCTATTGGTAATTTATTGTTATGTGTATTAAGAAATGGTAAAAAGCTTTTGCTTGTGTGCTATCCAGTCAAATCAAATGATACTATACATAAGTACAATACACAAGGACAGTAGTAAGTTTAGTTTAGAGATATAGCGTGGAAAAGGGGCCCTTCAGACCACCAAGCGTGCCGACCAGCGATCACCCGTGCACTAGTTCTATCCTACATACAAAGGACAATTTTATAGAAGCCTGTACCTCTTTGGAATGTGGGAGGAAACCGGAGCACCCGGAGAAAAGCCAGGCAGCCACAGGGAGAACGTACAAACTCTGTACAGACAGCAACGGTAGTCAGGATCGAACCTGGGTCTCTAGAGCTGTAAGGCAGCAACTCTACCGCTGCGCCACAGTGCTGTCTATAAATGTCAAGAGAAATATAATGTTGTAGCATTACAGTTACAGAGGAAATAGTGTCAATAATGATCCACATAAAATTGAGAGCAGGATGAAAGTTAGAGATGAAGATCATACTTTGATGAGTTCCAAATAGATGCTGGAAGCAACACCAATGCAGTTATTAAGGTAACAAAAAATGAGCAGAGTAGGTTTGGAACAAGAACTGTTCCATATTGCCAACCATGAAACAAATGCTCCCAAGACCCAAGGCTACATGTGTAAGAAGGAACTGGTAAGAAGAAGAAACCAACAGATGCTGGTTTACACCAAAGATAGACACAAAATGCTGGAGTAACTCAGCGGGTCAGGCAGCATCTCTGGAGGGAAGGAATAGGTGATGTTTCAGATCAAGACCCTGAAGAAAGGTCTCGACCTGAAATGCCACCCATTCCTTCTCTCCAGAGATGCTGCCTTCCCGCTGAGTTCCTCCAGCGCTTTGTGTCTATCTTGGGAGAACTGTCATGTTGGAGGCTGTGGAGGTAAGGTCTCCCGATGCGATGGTGAAGTACAAGTAGGCTTTGTGTCCCTGTTTATCACCGTCGAGCACCTGTCTCCACCATCACCCGCCTCCATCTATCACCCACCTTCCTTTGTCTCCCATCTCCACCCTCTCTACGGAAGGCGAGGTCAATGGAACTGACGCTCCACAATGCGCTACAGTGCTGAGAACTATATCCGGCAGTCTGTATCTTCCCCTTTGCTCTATCTATTGAGTTTGAACTGATTGTATCTATGTATGATATATCCAATCTAACACAAAGTGCTGGAGTGACGCAGCGAGTTTGGCAGCATGTTTGGACAACATCTTTGGATAACTTTTCAGGTGTTCCCCAGGACACAAAGATGGCCGGATGAGGAGAGAGAGAGACGTCAGTTCGGGGGCCGATCCGGGTTGAGTGAGTGCATGCTAGAGTTGTGGAGTATGCACGATCTCTCTGTGACTGCGTGGGTTTCCTCCGGGTGCTCCGGATCCCTCCCACATCTTAAAGACGTCCGGGTTTGTAGGTTAATTGACGCTCTGTAAATTACCCCATGTTCGTAGCGAATCAATGAGAAGGTGAGACAACATGGAACTAGTAAAAAGAAGTATAAGAAGATAACTGCAGATGCTGGTACAAATCAAAGGTATTTATTCACAAAATGCTGGAGTAACTCAGCAGGTCGGGCAGCATCTCGGGAGAGAAGGAATGGGTGACGTTTCGGGTCGAGACCCTTCTTCAGACTGATGTCAGGGGGGCGGGACAAAGGAAGGATATAGGTGGAGACAGGAAGATAGAGGGAGATCTGGGAAGGAGGAGGGGAAGGGAGGGACAGAGGAACTATCTAAAGTTGGAGAAGTCAATGTTCATACCACTGGGCTGCAAACTGCCCAGGTGAAATATGAGGTGCTGTTCCTCCAATTTCCGGTGGGCCTCACTATGGCACTGGAGGAGGCCCATGACAGAGAGGTCAGACTGGGAATGGGAGGGGGAGTTGAAGTGCTGATGGCCGGCGCAGACTCAGTGGGCAGAAGGTCCTGTCTCCATGTTCTATCTCTAAACTAAACTAAACTGCATTAAACTAACCTTACACCCGTTGAAGGAGAGTGCTGAGATATTGACATAGTGAGAAGCCCCCAGGGTAAGACTGGAGAGAAATGGAAGAAATATTTAGAAACACACTGTCAGGTGATTAGACTGTCAAGAATGGCCCTGATTTTTCAGTGGACAACTTTATACATATAAATACATTTATACAGCATTAGAGTGTAACTGGAATCTTTAGAGAGGGTCAAAGTACATCCTCTGCAGTTTTTCTCTGTCTTATGGCTGTGCTGTAATGTCAGAGCTGATCCTTGCTAACTAAACCTGTGCTCCTGAAGGGATTATCCTTTCATCAAAGACTGCCATTGTTAGACCGAACAGGCCGATTCCCCTGCATTTGAATAACTTCGGAGTAAAGGTCAAAATTTAACAAACTGTTCACTGACATTTCAGTAGAATATACCGGTTTACAAAAAAAAACACAAGTTCTGAGGGAACGAAGAGGGATCAGACATGGGGCGCCATCCAGAACAGGAGGGACCACCGGGACTATAATGAATACTTTTGTAACTTTGTTGGTGCCCAATATATGGACAACTTTACATACTTTGTGTAATACCTTGTGTGACCAGTCCTGCTGAGTGCCCCCCCCCCCCCCATGAACTGTCTCCTTCGGATGGTCACATCGCACATCGACCCAGCACAGACCTATTTGCACTTTATACTGTTTTAACTGTTTCTAATTTTGTTTCTCTGCGTTGTCTAAATTTCTGTTGATTGGCTAATTAATTTATTGCATCGAATGGAAGTCGCATTCCCAATCTCGTTGTACCCCTGTACAATGACAATAAAGATATATTGTATTGTATTGTAATGTGTGCAAAGCAAAGAATTTCACTGTACCTAAGGTACATGTGACAATAAAGCATCCTCATCATCATTACTCTCGTTGCAGTTATATTAATTTAGTTTAGATTAGTTTTGTTTAAAGACATAGTGCAGATACAGGCCCTTCGGCCCACCGAGTCTGCGTGGACCAGTGATCCCCAGTGCTATCCAACACACTAGGGGGCAATTTACAATTTTTACCAAAGCCAATAAACCTACAAATCTGTACTACTCTGGAGTGTGGTAGGCATCTGGAGAAATTCCACACAGTCACAAGGAAAACCTGCAAACTCTGTACAGACAGCATGCGAGTCTACGCTTGCTCTACTTACATTGCCCCCTCTCCAACAGTGTAGCATGTCATCAGGGGAACACAAACTGCTGATGGAGCTTAACGTGTCGGGCGGTATCTGTTTTGTATTGGGGCTGATTAGAGTAGGGGTGGAGAAAGCTGTTGAAGAGTCTCTAGCATTTCCTCAGCATTGCATTGGTTTAGTATTATAGTCACGCGTACCATGATTCAGTGAAAAAAAATTGTTTGTGTGCTAATCAGTCAAATTATCCTACACATGAGCACCATGAAGCCTTGTACAAGTACAATAGGTCCTGCAAAGAGTGCAGAATATAGTGCCGCAGCATTATGACGTTACAGTTACAAAGAAAGTGCAAATAAAAAAAGTGCGAGGTCTGCAATGAAGTAGGTTGGGAGATTGGGACTGCACCGTGTTTTAAGGGAGGTCTGCTCAGTCGTCTGATAACAGAGAAGAAGCTCTTCTTGAATCTGGTGGTACATGCTTTCAAGCTCTTGTATCTTCTGCCAAAAAGGAGGATAAATAAAAGGGAAGAACCAGGGTAAAGAAGGTCCTTAATTATTTTGGCTGCTTTCACAAGGTAGTATGAAGTGTAAATGGGCTTGATGGAATGGAGCACATTCTAGTTTTAGTTCAGTTTATTATTGTCACGTGTACCGGGGTGCAGTGAAAAGCGTTTTTGTTGCGTGCTATCCAGTCAGCGAAAAGACTACACGATTACAATCAAGCAGTCCACCGTGTACAGATACAGGATAAGGGGATAACATTTAGTGCAAGTTAAAGTTTAGTTTAGTCTCGTTTAGTTTCATTTGTACCAAGATACAGTGAAAACCTTTTTTCTTGCCTGTTATCGTCAGCGAAAATACCATACATGATTACAATTGAGCCGTCCACAGTGTACAGATACAGGATGAAGAAAGTAATGTTTAATGCAAGATAAAGTCCACTAAAGTCCGATTAAAAATAGACCAATGGTCTTCAAGATAGTACATAGTCGCTCTGTATTGCTCTCTAGTTGTTGGTAGGATGGTTCTAATTATCTGAAAAGTAGCTGGGAAGAAACTGTCCCTAAATCTGGATGTGTGCATTTTCACACTTCTATACTTCTTGCACGAGAAGAGAGGGGAGAAGAGGGAGTAGGCGGGTTGCGACTCATCTTTGATTATGCCGGTGCCCTTGCCGAGGCAGCGTGAAGTGTAAATGGAGTCAATGGAAGGGAGGTTGGTTTGCGTGATGGTCTGTGCTGCGTCCATAATTCTCTGCGGTTTCTTGCGGTCTTGGATGGAGCTGTAAGAAATTGCAGAGCAATAAAATCTGATGAAAGATAGTCCGAGGGTCTCCAATGAGGTCGGCGGTAGTTCAAGACTGCTTTCTAGTTGGTGATAGGATGGTTCAGTCACTTGCAAAAAGCTGGGAAGAAACTGTCGCTGAATCTGGTGGATTTGAAGGTCAACTCAATTTATTGAGTGTAATCTGAACCGGCAACCTTTTGACTTGGCGTTGAGATTACTACGCATCAAGTTCGGGTGACACTTTCAGTCCCATGGGAAGGCCAGAATTGACCTGCATTGCTCTCGAAGTGAAACTGGGAGAAAAACATCTCCTTTTCAGATGCAACTAGATCTATAGTTACGATTCCAGCTAGGCTTGCAAATGCACCTTAAGTACTACATTCATCTTATTGACCAAAGTGTCAACTGTTACTCAGTCATTAGCACAGATTTAAGGTAATTGGCAAAAGCACCAGAAGCAACATGAAGAGAAAGTAATTTATGCAGCAATTTGTTATGATTAGAATGCGGCGCGGGGAACAGGTTTTAAAATAGCTTTCAAAATGGAAGCTACAAATATTTTAAGATGAGGAAGCAGCAAGGTGGAATGGCAAGAATGGGGCAAAGAGGAAGCTGAATAACTCTTACCAAGAGGCCGAATAGATGAAGGGCTTCCTTTTTACTATGTATCGTCCCATGCTTCATTATAAATAGAAATTAAACCTGTAGCTTTTTTCTAAATAGATCCACAAATAAAACCTATTCAGTGCAAACGTTCATGCGGAAAAACAGTTAACTAGTAGAGAATGTGTTAAATGAAGCAGAAATGTTATATCCAAAAGTGACAATATTACACAACACAGAACATGAATCTGTATGCATTGCCAACACGTATTTTCCGTCCTGCTGTTCGGATGTGTGAATCCAGGGACAGCCCAGAATCATTTGACAGCTCTTGAGTTCCTTGTGGATTTGACGTGGAGTAGCAAGACTATTTGAGATCCCCGTTAATGAGTGTAAACAAATATTTTCACAGCCAATTAATTACCAATTAATTTCTACCAGTTTGTGATTAAACCAAGTGCTAAAATGAGGCACGCAAAGGGAGAGAGACTTATCAAAAACTCCTTAATGTCAGGATTTCATGAGACCTTTACTATTAAAAAGCTATGGGGCAGCATGATAGCGCAGTGGTTGAGTTGCTGCCTTACAGCGCCAGAGACCCGGGTTTGATCCTGACCACGGGTGCTGTCTGTACGGAGTATGCATGTTCTCCCCGTGATCACCTGGGTGACTCTGGGTGATCATGTTCATAAATCCGAGGAGCAGTATTACGCCATTCGGCCCATCAAGTCTACTCCGCCATTCAATCATGGCTGATCTATCTTTCCCTCTCAACCCCATTCTCTTGTCTTTGCCCCGTAACGCCTGACATCCTTACTAATCTTGCTTGCTTACCCTTGCTCTGGTTTCCTCCCACACTCCAAAGACGTACAGGTTTGTAGGTTAAATGGCCTTGGTAATATTGTCAATTGTTCCCATTGTGAGTAGGATAGTGTTAGTGTGTGGGGATGGCTTGTCAGTGTGGGCCGAAGGGCCTGTTTCTGCACTGTATCTCTGAACTATAAGCTACATTAAACTAAAACTAGGGTCGGCGTGGATTCGGTGGGCTGAAGGGCATGTTTTCTTGCTGTATCTCTAAACAAAATGACCCTGAATCAGCTGCTATTTTCTACTGGTCATTTTTTTTTTCCTAAGGTCTTGACTAATCTGGCACTGTAAACTAAACTACTGTAAATTGATAAATTCTGGAATAACTCAGCAGGTCAGGCAGCATCTCTGGAGAACATGGATAGGTGACGTTTTGGTCGGGACCTTGTTCGGACTGATTGTAGGAGGGGTTGTAGAAATGGTGGAAGAGAGGAGAGGCAGGACAAAACATGGCAGGTAATAGGTGGACAGAGGTATAGAGGTGTTTGATAGGCAGATGGTTGGAACAAATGCCAGAGATAAGAGCAGGAGGTGTGAGACGAGATTGGAGTTGAAAATTGTGAAGCCAGCGAAAGGAAAGTAGCAAATGGTGGGGGGTTGAAGAAATAGGTGAGAATACAGGTGGGGCGGGGGGGGGGGGGGGGGGGTGGAGAAACGTGGGGGTGGGAAGAAAGGGGGGATGCTGAGGGGTTAGTTAGAAGTTATCTAAAATTGGGGAATACAATGTTCAAACCATTGGATGGTGAGCTACCCAAATGGAATATAAGGTTCTGTTCCTCCACATTACAGGAAGAATGTGGAAACTTTGGAGTGGGTGCAGAAGAAGTTCGCCCAAAAGCTGCCTGGTGTTAGCTATCAGGAGAGCATGGACAAACATGGATTGTTTTTTGATTGATTGATTGAAAGATACAGCATGCAAAAAGGCTCTAAAGCTCACCGAGTGATCACCCGTTCACACTAGTTCGACGTTAACCCATTTTCTCATCGACTCCCTACACACTCGGGGTAATTTACAAAGCCAATTAACCTACAAACCTGTGTACGGAGGAATTGCAGATGCTGGTTTAAACCGAAGATAGACACAAAAAGCTGGAGAAGCTCAGCAGTTCAGGCAGCATCTCTGGAGAGAAGGAATGGGTGATGTTTTGGGTCACCCAAAACGCCACCCATTCCTTCTCTCAGAATTGCTCCCTGTACCGCCGAGTTACTCCAGCTATTTAGAAACATAGAAAATAGGTGCAGGAATAGGCCATTCGGCCCTTCGAGCCAGCACCGCCATTCAATATGATCATGGCTGATCATCCAGAATCCGTACCCTGTTCATGCTTTCTCCCCATATCCCTTGATTCCGTTAGCCCTAAGAGCTATATCTAACTCTCTCGGATACATCCAGTGAATTGGCCTCAACCGCCTTCAGCGGCAGAGAATTCCACAGATTCACAACTCTCTGGCTGAAAAAGTTTTTCCTCATCTCAGTCCTAAATGGCCTACCCCTTATTCTTATTTTGTGTCAACCTTCAAACCTGCATGTGTTTGGAATGTGGGAGGAAAAAACAATAGACAATAGGTGCAGGAGGAGGTCATTCGGCCCTTCGAACCAGCACCACCATTCAATGTGATCATGGCTGATCATTCTCAATAAGTACCCCGTTCCTGCCTTCTCCCCATACCCCCTTAAGAGCTCTATCTAGCTCTCTCTTGAATGCATTCAGAGAATTGGCCTCCACTGCCTTCTGAGGCAGAGAATTCCACAGATTCACAACTCTCTGACTGAAATTCCAGTATATACAAGCCTAGTCGATCCAGTCTTTCAACATACGACAGTCCCGCCATTCCGGGAATTAACCTAGTAAATCTACGCTGCACGCCCTCAATAGCAAGAATATCCTTCCTCAAATTTGGAGACCAAAACTGCACACAGTACTCCAGGTGCGGTCTCACTAGGGCCTTGTAAAACTGCAGAAGGACCTCTTTGCTCCTATACTCAACTCCTCTTGTTATGAAGGCCAACATTCCATTGGCTTTCTTCACTGCCTGCTGTGCCTGCATGCTTCCTTTCAGTGACTGATGCACTAGGACACCCAGATCTCAGTGTACGTCCCCTTTTCCTAACTTGACACCATTCAGATAATACTCTGCCTTCCTATTCTTACCACCAAAGTGGATAACCTCACACTTATCCACATTAAACTGCATCTGCCATGCATCCTCCCACTCATACAACCTGTCCAAGTCATCCTGCAACCTCATAGCAACTTCCTCACAGTTCACACTACCACCCAGCTTTGTATCATCTGCAAATTTGCTAATGGTACTTTTAATCCCTTCATCCAAGTCATTAATGTATATTGTAAATAGCTGCTGTCCCAGCACCGAGCCTTGCGGTACCCCACTAGTTACTGGAGCACCTGAAGGACACAGACAGCACCTGAAAAATTGGCTGGAGCGGATAGCCAAGGTGGGGAAGAAGCTGGAGCTGTGGAAGCAGCGCTCCCTCTCCATCACGGGGAAAAACCTGGTCATCAGGTGTGAGGTGCTCTCGGGGCTGCTGTACTTGGCGCAAGTGTGGCCCGTCCCTCCCTCCCACGCCAAGGGGATCACCCGGGCCGTCTTCCGCTTCATCTGGGGGTCGGCGATGGACCGGGTGCGACGAGCCACAATGCACAAGTCGGCAGACAACGGGGGAAAAGACGTGCCCAACGCCGCCCTCATTCTGATGGCCACTTTCGTGTGTGGCTGCATCAGGCGGAGCATAGAGCCAAGGCACGTGGGCACCAAATGCCACTACCTGCTGAGGTTCTACCTGTCCCCGGTGTTGCGAAGGATGGGCCTGGCGCAGATGCCACGCAATGTGCCAGTCAGCTGGACATTGCCGAACCATCTGTCGTTTGTGGACAGGTTCTTCCGGACCAACACCTTTGACCACAAGTCCATCGGGCAGTGGTCAGCACGGAACGTCCTGCAGGCACTGCAGGGGAATGACTCCATGGATCCTGTGGCGTGGTTCCCAGAACGGACAGCCCAGCTTGTCTGGCAAAATGCCTCATCGCCAGTACTCACCAACAAGCACCAAGACCTGGCTTGGCTGGCGGTGAGGGGAGCCCTCCCAGTCAGATCCTTCCTGCACCGCCGGAACCTCACTACCAGCGCACGCTGCCCTCGGGACGGCTGCTACGGAGAGGAAACGGTGGCCCACCTCTTCAAAGAGTGTGGATTTGCCAGGCGAGTCTGGAGAGGTCTGCAGGGGTCCCTGTCACGATTCATTCCGAGCAGCTCCGTCACAGAGGACTCTGTGCTCTACGGACTGTTCCCAGGGACGCATTCCGAGACTGACATCGAGTGCTGCTGGAAGGTCATCAACTCGGTGAAAGACGCTCTTTGGTCTGCCCGATCCTTGTTGACCTCCCAGCGGAGCGAGCTGTCCGTCAAGGAATGTTGCCGACTGGCCCACTGCAGACTGCAGGAGTACGTGCTGAGGGACGCTCTGAAGCTTGGTGCAGCCAACGCCAAGGCCCTGTGGGGGAGGACCACAGTCTAGGGTCCTTCCGCTGCTGGACATGGGGGGCAGGGTGTGGGGGAGAGAGACGCCCCTCCAAATAAGGGATATGTATGTAAATGTATGTAAATGTCCAAGTAAATGCCTGTATTGAATATGTAACCTCCGGAAATGTCGGATGGGTTTGTTTAAAAATGATGGTTTGTAAATGATATTTATAACTTGAATAAAGTATTTTTTGATATAAAAAAAAAACCTGAAGTCAGGATCAAACCCAGGTCTCTTGGCGCTGTGAGGCAGCAACTGGACAAGCTACGCCAACGTGTCGCCTGGTGTGATTATTCAGCACCAAAGGACACTGGCCAGGTATGGATTTTGAGACATATGTGTGGTTGTCAGTGTATTGTTTCTATGAGCTTGTCTGTGCCAATTGCCTGCTGAGTTGCGTTTCAAAATCATTCCACTGACCATAAAGCTAAGCTTGAAACAGGGATTTTAAGAATGCAAAGCTTTCTCTTTCTTTACGAAGCAATTGGGCGCAGCAGTAAAGCTGCTGCCTCGGAACGCCAGAGACATGGGTTCGATCATGACCACGGGCGTTGTCTACAGGGAGTTTGTACGTTCTCCCGTGACTTGTGTGGTTTTTCTCCAGGACCTCCGGTTTCCTCTCGCACTCCAAAGACGGACAGGTTTGTAGGTTGATTGGCTTAGTAAAGTTGTAAATTATCCCCAGTGTGTGTAGGATACTGTTAGTGCGTGGGGATGGCTGGTCGGCTTGGACTCGGTGGGCCGAAGGGCCTGCTTCTGCACTTTATCTCTAAACTAAACTGAACAGTGAAAAGGGGCATAGCTGAAGAAAAGGGAAACTTGGAAGATCAACTCAATAGACAATAGGTGCAGGAGGAGGCCATTCGGCCCTTCGAGCCAGCACCGCCATTCAATGTGATCATGGCTGATCATTCTCAATCAGTACCCCGTTCCTGCCTTCTCCCCATACCCCCTGACTCCGCTATCCTTAAGAGCTCTATCCAGCTCTCTCTTGAATGCATTCAGAGAATTGGCCTCCACTGCCTTCTGAGGCAGACAATTCCACAGATTCACAACTCTCTGACTGAAAAAGTTTTTCCTCATCTCAGTTTTAAATGGCCTACCTCTTATTCTTAAACTGTGGCCCCTTGTTCTGGACTCCCCCAACATTGGGAACATGTTTCCTGCCTCTAACGTGTCCAACCCCTTAATAATCTTATATGTTTCGATAAGATCTCCTCTCATCCTTCTAAATTCCAGTGTATACAAGCCTAGTCGCTCCAGTCTTTCAACATATGATAGTCCCGCCATTCCGGGAATTAACCTAGTAAACCTACGCTGCACACGTATAACTCCTCAGTATAATAGGGTAAATATCATAAGTGTGGTATATTCGATCACATACAAGCAGGCGTCCAGGCTAGGACGTGTTATGCATAATATCATATTGAAATTAAAATGGACATCCTCATAATAAAGTCATAGTCATTGCATTACACAACACAACGCCAAAACCTGGGGACTCTTGCATATGGTCTCAGTGGGCTATTTATATACAATACACTTTGTTCTTAGTCTGGGATTGTTTTTATGTATTGTAATACTTTACTGAACTATATGCAAAAAATAATTTTGCTGCATTTGTGATAATAAACAACCATTGGAAACAAACCTTTTGGACCTTCTCGTTCGTGCCGATCAAGATGTCCCATTTAAGCTAGTCCCATTTGCCCGCACTTGGCCCATATCTGTCTAAACATTTCCTATCCATTGACTTGTCCAAATGTCTTTTGGGCGGCACAGTGGCGTAGCGGTAGAGTTGCTGCCTTACAGCGCCAGAGACCCGGGTTCAGTATTGACTAAAGGTGCTGTCTGCATGGAGTATGTACGTTTGCCCTGCGATCGCATGGGTTTTCTCCGGGTGCTCGATTGACCCGATCTATTCCTCTGCTGATTTTGTACATCACTATAAGATTCCCCCATCGTCCTCCTGCGCTCCGAGGAATAAAGCCCAAGCATGCTCAACCTCTCCGTATAGCTCAGTCCCTCGAGTCCTGGCAACAGCCTGGTAAATCGTCTCTGAACCCCTTCCAGCTTGACAACATCTTTCCAATAGCCTGGTGCCCAAAACTGAACCCAATACTCTAACTCTTTTATAACTGCAACATGAACTCCCAACCTCTATACTCAATACTTTGACTGATGCCATGTTTGTTCCCAAAATAACGCACCCACCAATACCGCCTGCACCCAACTCTCACACCCTCTGACCAATCCATTCCCTCTGCTCTAATAATTCCCCACAGACTCAGCTGAAACAACTTTAAATCCCTACTCAGCTCAGCATGCTAAAACCAGATTCCACTTTCGCCAGTTTTGCTGACCTGCATGTTTCACAGCAGGAGAGCAGAATAGAGCATTCATCACTTTTGCCGTTAATAAACAGTCCTGCGTCCAAGAGGTGTGAAATGAACATTATTATAAGTGTTTGACTATTTTCCTTTCGTTAACATTTTACAATCTGGATGCCCATTAAAATTGTGCCCAGTGTAAAAGAAGAAATGTGTGCAGTTATTTTCAGGTCCACCACTGATTTTCCGTCAACTGGTGGGCCGCCCCACTCCACCCCCCCCTCCCCTTTTAATCCCGCTCCCCTCACCGGAAGTACCCAAAAAATGTGGTGCCCCGATCGGGTGATGTGGCCAATCTCGACCTCATTGGGACTTCGATCGGCGGGTCGAATTTGCCCCCTGCGGCCGAGGCTCTGGAACTCTGGCCCGGCCGGTGCCGCCAGATCCGTTCCCATAGCCGACGTCCGAGGCCGACTTTGCGGGCGGGCATCACGGCCCCGCCAAAGTCGTGACCTCTGTTGGTCAGGCAACATGGAGGCTCTATGTTATGGGAGCATCTTAGTTATCCCACTTTCTCATCCACTCCCTATACACTAGTGGCAATTTACTGAGGCGCATGTCTTTGGGATGTGGGAGGACACCGGAGCACCCGGAGGAAACCCAGCCAGTCACAGGGAGAACATGCAAACTCCACACATACAGAATCCGAGGCTTGGATCAAACCCGGGTCTCAGTCACAGTGTGGTGGCAGCTCCACCAGCTGCACCACGATGCTGCTCTTGTGTTGCATTGGGAAGTTGGAAGTATCATCAAGGATGTCTGTCACCCTGGTCATTCCCTTTTCTCTCTTCTACCTTCTGGGTGAAGATACAGGAGCTTGAAAGCCCCAGTCTTACAGGTAGCTTCTTCCCCACTGTTATCGGACTCCTGAAGCAAGCATCTCTTCCACTCCCCTTTCCTGGAGATGCTGCCACATGCTCTCACTCTTGACTCTAACTCATCTGTTATTGCACTTCATTTTATATTTGCACTGCAGATTTAATTTTTCACTAATTCTATCATCAGGATGTATTTATTATCACCATGCATATTGTTTCCTCGATGAGCTTCATGAGAACAAGGAATTTTACTGCACCCTGGTGTACATGATAATACACAAATCTAAAATGACTCATGACTTGTTGAAAGTTTTCTCTCGAGTATCCATCCTTTCCTTCATATTCTCAATGGAATCACAAGTTCCCCGTCTCTCAGCCTGTGCCAGAGGCGGGGCCCAGTGGTAAAGTCATATGGCAAACTCTGGTAACTTCTGCTCCTCAAAACCAGAGCAAAAGTCAGTAAGCCTTCATTCATAGTGTATTGAACCTAGAAGAGCACAGCGCAGAGGCGGCATGGTGGCGCAACGGTAGAGTTGTTACCTTACGGCGCAAGACACCTGGGTTCGATCATGACTATGGGTGCTGTCTGGATGGAGCTTGTCCGTTCTCCCTGTGACCACGTAGGTTTCCCCCGGGTGCTCCAGTTTCCTCCTACATCCCAAAGACGTACAAGTTTGTGGATTAATTGGCTTTGTTAAAATGTATAAATTGGTCCTGGTGTGTAGGATAGTGCTAGTGTATGGGGATCACTGGTTGGCATCGAGTGGGTGGGCTGAGCAGCCTGTTTCTGCACTGTGGCTCTGTCTAAAATCTAAAAGCCTAAAGAATCCCTGGAAAATGTATTGGATGTGTTATGAGCACATCAAAAGCCTCTTGGAATTGATTCAATTGACTGCTGCCACTTCTTTACTCAGAACTGGGGCAGGGAATATCCTTTGATACTTTCCTAATGGAGTCAGGATTGCTACCTGATAATGGGGGTTTTGCAGATTTGAAAGAGTTCTCATCGGAGATTGGATTATTTGTGGGACCGAGAGGCAGCCGGAGGCAGCACCTACTCCTAAAAAACAGGGTTAATGTTGGGAAAAATGCCTGGAGATGTTCAAGGCTCTGGAGTCGTCTGAAGTCAGGTGAAAAATGACAGATGGGCTGCGGAAGCAAATGCGTGTGGTGAAACATGTATCAGAAGGCAGGGCAGAGAAAGTGCAGTCACGGTGGCTCATGTATAGTAAATATTTTCGAGGGGTTGAAAGGAAAAATGCCCTGTTTATGAGAAAGAGGGTGTGATGTGGATTTGAACATCATTTCTGCAGACACTATAAAATAATATGGACTTTTAAAAGCCCATGGAGTGGATGTGATCGCAAGGCGGCCAGCTGTAGATATGCTGCCTTAGGACAGAGATGCAGTGAATGTCTGTACCAAATGTAACCTCCGGAAATGTCGGATGGGCTTGTTTAAGAATATGTTTTGTGAATGATATTTATTATTTGAATAAAGTATTTTTTGATATAAAAAAAAAAAAAAAAAAAAGAGATGCGGGTTCGATCCTGGCTACTGGTGCTGTCTGTATGGATTTTGTACGTTCTCCCCGTGACCGCGTGGGTTTTCTCCGGGTGCTCCGGTTTCCTCCCACCCTCCCAAGTTATATAGGTTTGTAGGTTAATTGCTTTCGGTAAAATTGTCCCTGGTGTATAGGATAGTGTTGGTGTCTGGTAATCTTTAGTCAGTGCGGACTTGAAGAGCCGGAAATACCTGTTTCTGCTTTATACAGTATCTCTAAAGTTTTTTAATTGATGTGTCTCTGTATGAGCTTACAAACTGGAGAACGTTGCAGAGGCACCGAGGACTGAATCCTAGGAAGTGTTTGAAATGTTTGATTTTGACATTGAACTAGATTCCAATGGAGATTTGTGAGCACAAGGAAATGGCTGAACAGGATTTGATATGGATCAAGATACAAGCAAAGAGCTTCGGATCATCTTAAATGAATGCATTTCTTAAATATAAAATGGCACTGTTGTTGCTTGGCATTAGATATGAAGCAGTTTCACATTCATTGGCTTGGATCTGTGAACTAAGATTATGACACCAGGTATTGGGATCAAGACATGAAATGGAAACTGGACTCTTGGATTCTTGTTCCCGAAGCCAGTGGTTAGTGCTCGATGATGTTATGGTTTAGACAATAGACAATAGACAATAGGTGCAGGAGTAGGCCATTCGGCCCTTCGAGCCAGCACCACCATTCAATGTGATCATGGCTGATTATTCTCAATCAGTACCCTGTTTAGAAGAGAGGGGGATTGAGATTAAAGGGATTTGGTGTTTCTCACAAGTAGGATAGTGCTTGTGTACGGGTGATTATTGGTCAGCGTGGACTCAGTAGCCTGAAGGCCTGTTTCTGCATTGTATCTCTAAAATCTAAAGTCTAACTTCTAAAGTAAATAAATATTTCTAGAACAGCGCGGCAAAGTGGCGCAGCGGTAGAGCTACTGCCTTACAGCGCCAGAGACCCGACTTTAATCTTAACTACGGGTGCTGCCTGGCAAATGACATGGATGCAGCTGAGGGGGGGGGGGGGGTGGGGGGGTGGGTTGGATTGGCCGAAGGTTGGACAAAGGCCAGAGATGAAAAGACCACAAAAAAAGACTGAAGGAGATAAGCGAGAAGAAGTGCAAAATATGAAGCCAGAAGTGGAATATAGGTGGAAGGGGGTGGGGGGGGGGGAAGGGAATGGGAGAAATGTGTGCACATCCGGGTGAGGCACAGGGAAAAGAGGAGCATAAAGGAGGGGAAAGGCGATGGAGGGGGGTTTTGGTTTTAGGGTTAGTTATCTAAATTGGAGAATTTAATGATCACATTGTTGGCCTGTAAGCTACCCGAGTCCAACGTGAGGTGCTGTTCGTCCAGTTTGCATTTGGTCTCATTCTGGCAGTGGAGGAGGCCCAGGGCAGAAACGTCAGTATGGAAATGGGAAGGGGAGTTTAAACTTTAGACTTTAGAGATACAGCGTTGCTGGTCGGAATGGACTCGCTGAACCGAATGGTCTGTTTCCGTGCTGCATCTCTAACTAAACTAAACCTACAATGCAGACAAACAGGGCCTTCGGCCCTCTTTACCCATGCTGACCAATTTGTGCACTGTTCTTGTACCACTTCCCAAGATGCCGCGCGCGTGGTGGGAGTGTCCCGGGGAATCGCGCGGGCACAATCCACCCGCCAAACAACCACGGCGCAGCCGACCAGAACGATGACCGACGACTGGAACGTGTCCCGGTAGGCACCACGCCTCTCAGGCCTCCCAGGAGACTGTGGTGAAGTGGGCGGTGAGGCCTAACTGGGCCGAAGTCGCCTCAGAGGTGGTGGCAGCGGGGAGCCGAGGTGGCGGTGGGAGCCTCGGCAGCAACGTGAGCATCGGTGGCGGTGGGGCCTCGCGATCGATGAGCTTGAGGAGGGTGTGGGGAAGACAATGGAGGACCCGGCGTGGGGGGACAACTGTGAGGGACGGTGGGAGAACAAAGGGGAACCCGGTGTGTGGGAGGGGAGGGGAGGGGAGGGGGGAAACTCTAGTTTTACAATCTCTGTGATTGTTAGTTTGTTTGTTCCGGTGAAGGCGCTGTGCACATGACAGCCAGCCAACAGTCACTTGTCTTTTTCTTTTTGTTTCCTCTTTTAATTTCAAGTTTTTGTGCACCTTGTGTGTTGTGACTGTTGGCAGACCAATTTGCCTCCGGGGATGAGTAAAGTTTTATCGTATCGTATTTGCATGTATTCGGACCACAGCGCTCCAAGCCCTTCCCATCCACATATCTGTCCAAATATCTTGTTCCTTTATAATGGACTATGGTGAGTTCCTTTTGAACAGGATATCCTTCAGACCAATTAGAGATTTCTTCTGACGCCAACAAATATTAGCACCGCACTTTAAAATGTTTAATTCATTAACGGACTAGTTAGGTTTGTTATTGTCATGTGTGCCAAGGTACAGTGAAAGGTTTTCCTTTTCATGCTATCTAAACAGATCAGATAATACATACAATTAAGTCAAACTCATGCACAATAGGTAGAGCAAAGGGGAAGATACAGAATGCAGAATATAGTTCTCAGCATTGCAGTGCATTTGTTCCAGAGACAAAGTCCAATGTCCACAATGGAGTCGAGATGAATCGGCCAGTACCCCAGCTTATGGAAGGACCGTTCAGAAGCCTGATAACGGAGGGGAAGAAGCTGTTCCCGAGTCTAATGGTACGCACTTTCAAACTTATGTACCTTTTGCTGGATGGGAGAGGGAAGAAGAAGGAATGACTGGGGTGGGACAAGTCTTTGATTATGTTGGCTGCTTTTCAGAGGCAGCATGGAATGTGGATGACAGCAGTGACCAACATTGACACTTCAAGCAACACCACCCATGGCTCATCAGCTCATTGCCTTTTGCGAATAAATGCCCACTTTAAAACATTATATCGGCAGCGGCACAGTGGCGCAGCTGGTAGACATTTGGCTTTGATCAAATAGGTCAATGGTTCCTTTATTATCATGTGCTCCAAGGTACAGCGATACCTGTCTGTGTCAATGCTGTCAGTGTGGAGTTTGCACTTTCTCCCTGTGACCATGTGCGTTTCCACCAGGTGCTCCTGTTTCCTCCCACATCCCAAAGATGTGCAAGTTTGTAGGTTACTTGTCCGCTGAAAATTACCTCCAATTTGTAGGAAGTGGATGCGAAAGTGGGATAATATAGAACTAGCGTGAATGGGCAGAAAGGAACTGCAGATGCTGGTTTACACCGAAGGTGGACACAAAATGCTGCAGTAATTCAACGGGTCAGGCAGTATCTCTGGAGATAAGGTACAGGTGACTTTTTGGGTGTAGATCCTTCTTCAGACTGAAAGTCAGGGGAGGGGGGAAACTAGAGGTATAAAAAGGTACAAAGAACAAATGAGCGAAATGTATGAAAAGAACAAATCAGAGCCAACACTGATGATCAAGGAAAGGTGGAGCCCACAATGGTCCATTGTTGGTAGTGGAAGACGTGACAACGAAGGGATACGAAAATTGAAACTAAACTGGATGTTAGGGGAATTAGCAGGATGACAAGGAAGGGGGGTGGAAGGGGTTACTTGAAATTAGTTATTTAGCACACAACAAAAAGCTTCTCATTGTACCTCAGTACACGTGGCAATGAACTAAGCTGAACTAACCTAAGCTAATCAATCAATCAATTAATCAATCCTCACAATTTTAGACATAAGGAACTGCAGATGCTGGTTTTAAAAAAGTGCTGGAGTAACTCTGTGGGTCAGGCAGCATCTCTGGAGAACACGAATATGTCTATTTTTTACAGAGGGGCTAAGGTATTTCAAGGATTTACAGAATGCTTAATGACAAGACAGAATTACTGACTCTTGCCATTTGAGTTCCTTGCCTGAAGACATGGAGTTTTACTGGCATCAATCCGAGCTTTCAGCTCAAGCCTGGGGGAGGAGCGACTGAACATTAATGAAAATAAAACCTCAAACACTTAATTGTAAATTGCATGCTGTAACAGTGAGTCCAAGAAGAGAAGATACTGTTTAATTCTCTCACTTGGAGATTAAATGGGGGAACAAAAAATATCCATCAGTGGAGGATTACAAAATCTCATTATTCCCTTCGACTGACAAAGCCAAGTTAATTTGATGTTTCCCGTAAATTAACATTCCAAAAGTCTATTGTCCACAAAAGAAACTTAATTAACTGTCCTTCCAAACTTAACATTCTCAATAGAGCAGTGTGCAGCCGTTAGTGATTGCTTTTAAATGGCTGCTAATTTGAGGTTCCTTGCACATCTCACTGAGTAAACACAGAGACACTCATCTGTGGGGAATGGGGTGATTTCCACTTTTCAAGCCAGCTCCACACTCCATTAACTGAACCTTAGCCAAAGCTTTTGACTTCATTAAAAAGAGCTAAAGTCACTGCAAGTGTATTTAGTTTAACATAGACACAAAGTGCTGGAGTAACCCAGTGGGTCAGGCAGCATCTCTGGAGAAAAAGGATAGGTGCCGTTTCGGGTCGGGACCCTTCTTCAGACTCGAAATGTCACCTATCCTTTTTCTCCAGTGGTGGCGCAGTGGCTCAGTGGTGGAGTTGCTGCCTGACAGCTCCAGTGACCCGGGTTCGATTTTGACCACGGGTGCTGCCTGCACTGAGTTTGTACGTTCTCCCTGAGACCACGTGGGTTTCCTCCGGGTGTTCCGGTTTCCTACAACACTCCAAAGACCCAGTGCACTGGGTGATTGCAGGTCGACATTGACTGGGTGTGCCAAAGGGCCTGCGTCTACACTGTATCTCTGGTCTATAGCAAAGTCTAAAGCATGGGCATTGTGAGCCGAATGGTCTGTTCTTGTGCTGTACCATTCTACGTTCTATGTAAAAAGAGAAGGAAATTTTATTTTAACTAACGTCAGGACAATAAAGCCATACAGAACGGGTATTTTTGCAACTGGACAACATTTCTATCTACGGTAGCATGAGCAAAATCTGGACTGTCTAACGTGTCAACTGTATTTAATGTTTGATAAATAAGTTTTCCTTTCATTTCTGTGAGCTTTCAGACTCTGAGTTTTGGCTACAAGCAAGGAATTAATTTGGTGTGCAGCAGCAAAGAAGACTCGGCCAACACTAGTGAGGGAAATGTCTTCACAAAAGCACAGCATTGTTTTTGACAGTCATTTTTGCCCCAGATAAGATATTGTTTGGCTTGTCACTAGACTTGGTTAAGAGAAAGGTTTCCTCAATCACAATCTCAAAGGGATTAACAACCAGGGCAGTGCTTCTGAACTGTAGAGACAGTTGTGATGTCCGCAATATCAGTTATGTGATACACTGGATTCACGTGATACACAGCATGCTCCCATATACAGTAAGATGTGAAGGAAAATAACTGTAGATGCTGGTTCAAATTGCAGGTAGACACAAAATGCTGGAGTAACTCAGTGGGTCAGGCAGCATCTCAGGAGAGAAGGAATGGGTGACGTTTCGGGTCGAGACCCTTCTTCAGACTGATGTCAGGAGAGGGGGCGGGACACAGGAGCTCAGTTAAGAGTGCTCAGTTAAGGGCAGCACAGTGGTGCAGCTGGTAGATCTGCTGCCTCACAGCGCCAGAGACCCAGATTTAATCTTGACTGCAGATGCTATTAATGTGTGGAGTTTGTACATTCTCCCCATGACCGTGTGGGTTTCCTCCGGGTGTTCCGGTTTCCACTCACATTCCAAAGACTTTCGGGTTTGAAGGCTAATCAGCTTCCGTAAATTGCCCCGAATGTGTTGGGGGTTGATGACAAAGTGCATACAAAAAGCTTTTCACTGTACCTTTGTACACGTGACATTAAACTAAACTGAACCCATCGGGCAAGAGGTACGGGGAGTGTGAAAACGCACACCTCCAGATTCAGGTAGAGTTTCTTCACAGCTGTTATCAGGCAACTGAACCATCCAATAAATAACTAGAGAACAGTTTTGACCTACCATCTACCTCCAAGGAAACCCTTGGACTATCTTTAATTGGACTTTACCTTGGACTAAATGTTATTCCCTTTATCCCTTTATCCTGTATCTGTACACTATGGGCGGCTTGATTTTAATCTTGTACAGTCTTTTCTCTGACTAGTTGCCATGCAACAAAACGCTTTTCACTGTACCTCGCTCGGTACATGTGACAATAAACTAAACTAAGCTTGGAAACAGGCCCTTTGGTCCAACTTTCCCATGACGACCGAAAGTCCCCTCCCCATGTCAAAGGAGGTTAAAGGCTCTTCTTTTTTAAAAAAATACCAGGGGATCTTATGCATTCCATCGAGCAGGCAGACCAGGTCTCAGTTTAATGTTTTGGAAGAAACTGCAGATGCTGGTTTATACCAAAGATAGACACAAAATGCTACAGTAACTCAGCGGGTCCCGGCAGCACAGCAACTCTGGAGAAAAAGAATGGGTGACGTCTCGGGTTGGAACCTTTCTTCTCACCGATGTCTTATCTGTCCCACTTTTTATTCCCTTGTTACTGGGCTACATTATCAGGTTAGACTGTGCTAAAATCTTTGGAAGGCAGTGTGAACATAGACCTCTGACTCAGAAGCGAATGCATTTCTACTGAGACACTATTGTTGCAAAGCCAAGAGGGTGACAGAGACTTGTGGTCTCTCACGGATACTTGACTGTAATTAGCTGGAGCGCAGTTCCCAGCCCTCGGGCAAGAGCTGACCTTATCAGAAATACAATGTTTCCTTCGGTGTCGTTTTACAAGAAGGACGGCGATCACTCAGGCTTCAAGATGACACCATGGCAAGTATTTCTGCCTGGCCCCTTCCAACCCTCCAGAGCTGCTGCCGCAGGGCTGAACAAGTGGACTTTGAGAGTGCTCGAGATGACAGCCACTCCCCTCAGCCAAACAATTGAGGACTGAAACGATGGGTCTGAATAGCGTTCTCCTTGAGTGAAGTCAGTGCAGGCTGGTGCAACTGATCAATGCAGCCCTGTGTAAGTGGATTTGACAACATTCCACAGTCCACTCATAACCTATCTGTGGATGCAGCCCAGACCATCGCACAAACCAAACAAAAGTCTAAAGAATGGGCTTGACAGCTTGCCATGGTTTTGATTTTAAGACAGACTAACTACAAATCTGATATTCAATTAGAGCTGAGAAAATTTAATGTGCTAACACACATGGGCATAGAAATTTAGCCTATGGTCTTTTACTTGGGAAAAAAAAGCATTGAATTATTAACTATGCTTAAAGTTTAGCAGATGATTGTACAATGAGAATAAGATTTACGGTTGAGTGAGTTCTAATGAGTGATGGTGCATGTATATCATTGTTAAATATTGACATTCTGACTGATGTGGGACTGCATATGAAATGTAAAAATTGTTAAAGTCCAATGAGAAATATGAAACTGGAACAAAAATTAATCTGAATGAGAAGTAATGATTTCCTTGAAAGTGGCTTCATAAGTAGCTCAGATATCTGTCCTGGACCCAGCGCATTGAAGATTGAAGTGATTTAGTATGTCAATAAATACCCTCTTGAATATCTACAGGTGGAGACCATATTGACGTGGCATCACGGCCTGGTTCAACAACTCAACCACCTGGGGAACGAAGGATAAAGGGTAGTGGGCACTGCCTGCTCTATCACGGGTACTGACCTCCCCACCATTGCAGGGATCTATTGGATCTATTGGTCGCTCTGCCTCAAAAAGACATGCCAGCATCATCAAGTCCCCACACCACCCTGGCCACACTTTCATTCCACCTCCACCAGAGCCCTGCCATTCACTGTGTAGATCCTTCTCTGGTTTAACTTCCCAAACTACAACACCTTGCACTTCCCTGTATTAGACTCCATTAACCATTCCTCGGCCCACCTGCCCAACCGACCAAGATCCTGCAGCAATTTATTGACAACCATCTTCACTCTCTACAATGCCACCCACTGTAGTCATTTGAAAGGCAATGATGAGAAATATCTTCACATTGAGGGTTGCTGTAATCTGGAACGATCTCCAAGAAAGAAAAATCAAATCAGACTCCAGTGGAACTTTCAAGAGATAATTGGACGTGATAGGGACTTTCAAAGTTTCATGAAAAACATTACAGGGGTGGGACAAAAGGATACAAAATGCTGGAGTAACTCAGCGGGTCAGGCAGCATCTCTGGAGAAGAAGGATAGGTGACATTTTTCAGACAGCAGTTCAGTGTGTCTCTCGTAGTAACTAATACTTCCTATACCAGTGTGTAGGAAGGAACTCCAGATGCTGGTTTACACCAAAGATGGTCACAAAATGCTGGAGTAACTCAGCGGGACAGGCGGCATCACTGGAGAGAAGGAATGGCAGCATTCTGGTAAACATCGACTTACTCTACTCAAAGCCTCCCCAAGGACTGAAGTTCCAGGTTAGGACCCTTCTTCAGAAAATATTAGGACCACTCTTCCAATGGGGCTAGAATAGGCATGCTGGACTGAACAGCCTCCTCCATTCTATGGAATTATACCCAATGTGTAAACTGGGTGAACTGCCCAGGCAGGGCGTTGATCTATAATTGCCATCCACTTAGATTTTTCAGTATCTTCATTCCTTACTTTGGAGTTTTGCAACAAAAACAAAATTCTGTTCAAAGTGAGGTGTGAGAGTGTGAGAAAACGAAGCACTTTCCAGCTTTCAACAGCCAGGATCAGCAGGGAGCAACACAAAGTCGGATCTGGTGCACATAGAGATTTATCATCTGATGCTTACACTAAATGTCAAAGCAATGGTTTGTCGGAGTTACACACTGTTTCTGAACTTCATTTCCATTGGCACAAGAACAGGGCCTTTGTTGAGTTTAGTTTAGTTTATCAGACTAGCGTAGACTATTTTCTAAATGGGGAGAGAATTCAGAAGTCGGAGGTGCAAAGGGACTTGGGAGTGCTGGTGCAGGATTCCCATAAAGTTAATTTGCAAGTTCATAAGGTCATGAGTTGTCAGAGCAGAATTAGGCCATATGGCCCATCAAGTCTATTCTGCCATTCAATCATGGATGATCTATCTTTCCCTTTCAACCCCATTCCCCTGCCTTCTCCCCATAATCCCTGACACCCGTACTAATCAAAATGGTTGTATCGGTAGTAAGGATGGCCAAGATCTACTGCCACTGGCATGGTTGTGCAGTGGTAGAGTTACTGCCTTACAGTGCCAGAGACCCGTGTTTGATTCTTTGATTCTGACTACGGGTGCTGTCTGTACAGAGTTTGTACGTTCCCCCTTGACCTGCGTGGGTTTTCTCTGGGAAGCTCCAGTTTCCTCCCACACTCCAAAGACGTACAGGTTTGTAGGTTTCTTGGCTTGGTTTAGAAGTTAAATTGTCCCTAGTGTGTGGAGGATAGCGTTAGTGTGCGGTGATCGCTGGTTGGCGGGACTCGGTTGGCCAAAGCGTCTGTTCCAGCGCCGAATGTCTAAACTAAAATAAACTACTGCTGTGCCACTGTGTCACTCATTATAGTTGAACCTTAGTTGCATCCAGGAGGAATCAGAAACAGGCAATAAAGGTTGGCGTTGCTTGCATTCGGTGAATGAATAAAGAAAATGCAATTCCTTTGAAGATACTGATTATTCCTGTTTTCACCATCTGTGCAGACGAGTTCCAGATCGTAATTACCTCCGTGAAAATAAGTCTTTCTTCAGCATTTTATATCTTTATCCTTTGGTTCTTGAGTTACCTGCCAGTGGGAGCAGCTTCCCTCTTTATTCTCAATTTGAAGGATTGTCCTGACCCGAAATATTGCCTCTCCATTCTCTCCACTTGATTGGTACAGGTGTCAGAGGTTAAGGAGAGAAGGCAGGAGAATGGGGTTAGGAGGGAGAGATAGATCAGCCATGATGGAATGGTGGAGTAGACTTGATGGGCCGAATGGCCTCATTCTACTCCTATCACTTATGATCTTATGATCTAATGATCCACTGACCCATGTTCGCAACGTTGGGGGAGTCCAGAACCAGGGGTCACAGTTTATGAATAAGGGGTGGACCATTTAGAACGGAGATGAGGAAAACCTTTTTCAGTCAGTGTTGTAAATCTGTGGAATTCTCTGCCTCAGAAGGCAGTGGAGGCCAATTCTCTGGATGCTTTCAAGAGAGAACTAGATAGAGCTCTTAATGATAGTGGAGTCAGGGGGTATGAGGAGATGGCAAGAACAGAGTACTGATTGTGAATGATCAGCCATGATCACATTGAATATACGGTGCTGGCTTGAAGGGCCGAATGGCCTACTCCTGTACCTATTTATTGTCTATTGTCTATTGACCCATTGAGTTCCTCCAGCACTTTGTGTTTAGCTTAAGATTCCAGCATCTGCAGTTTCTTTTGTATCTTTATTCTATCTGAACCTCTCACCTTCAATCAAATCTTGCAACTTGTTCGCTCTCAACATTTTTGCTCGGGGGAAAACAACTTCAGACTCTTCAGTCTAAAGCCAAGGCAAGTTTATTGTCATATGCAAAAGTATGGTGTGGTACAGGTGCAATGGGCGGCACAGTGGCGCAGCAGTAGAGTTGCTACCTTACAGCCCCAGAGACCTGAGTTTGATCCTGACTATAGGTGTTGCCTGTAGGGAGTTTGTACGTTCTCCATGTGACCTCACGGGTTTGCTCCGGTCTCTTCCCACATCCCTGAGATGTGCAGGTTCGTAGCATAATTGGCTTCTGTAAATTGTCCCTAGTTGGTAGGATCCAAAACTGGGATAACATGGAACTAGTGTATGAGTGATCTTTGCTCAGCGTGGACTTGGTTGGCCGAAGAGCCTGTTTTCACGTTATATCTCAAAACTAAACAATGAATATCTTGCTTGCAGCAGCATTACAGGCACATAGACTCAGATAACACACAAAAGCATAGTGTGTAACATAAATTACTCATCGATTCTGTGAGACAGTACAAAGACAAGACTGCTAAAAACAAGACAGGAGTCCAAAACACATTTAGTTAAATAAAACAAGTCCATGGTGGTGCAAGAAGCAAGTACCCCAAGTAGTGTTCTGTTGTTGCGGTAGGATTTGGGTTGTGCAGGTCGGTTTAGCACCCTAAAAGTTGGAACGTGCTGTTTTGCTGAACTTGGAGGTGTGGGATTTCCGGCTTCTGGACCTCCTGCCTGATGGTAGCAGTGAGGAAAGGGCCTGATCTAGATGATGGGGATGTTTGGTGATAGATGCCATCTTTGTGAGGCAGCACCTCGAAGATGGCTTTGAAATTAGGGGGGAGCTAATGACCATGATGGACGGGGTTGAGTACACTAATCTCAGCGGTCTCTTGTGATTGTTTGGATATGTTTACTTTATTATTGTCACATGTACCGAGGTACAGTGAAAAGCTTCTTTGTTGCGTGGTATCCAGTCAGCGAAACAGCTATACACGATTACAATCGTGCCATCCACAGTGTACAGATACAGGATAAAGGGAATAAACGTTAGTGCAAGATTAGGTACAGTAAAGTCTAATAAAAGATAGTCCAAGGGTCTCCGGTGATATAGATGGAGGTCACGCTCTCTAGCTGGTAATAGGATGGTTCAGTTGCCTGATAACAGCCATATCAAGCCATGATGCAACCAATTAGGATACTTTCTACAATAAATAGATGCAAAGATGCATCTTCGAGCCAGCACCGCCATTCAATATGATCATGGCTGATCATCCAAAATCAGTACCCTGTTCCTGCTTTCTCCCCATATTCCTTATTCTGTTAGCCTTAAGAGCTATATCTAACTCTCCCTTGAATACATCCAGTGAATTGGCCTCCACTGCCTTCTGTGGCAGAGAATTCCACAGATTCACAACTCTCTGGGTTAAAAGGTTTTTCTTCATCTCTGCCCTAAATGGCCTACCCCTTATTCTTAAACTGTGACCCCTGGTTCTGGACTCCCCCAACATCAGGAACATTTTTCCTGCATCTAGCCTGTCCAATCCCTTAAGAGTTTTATATGTTTCTATAAGATCCCCTCTCATCCTTCTAAATTCCTGTGAATATAAGCTGTCGATTCATTCTTTCATCATATATCAATCCCGCTATCCCGGGAATTAACCTGGTGAACCCACGCTGCACTCCCTCAAATTAGGAGACCAAAACTGCACACAATATTCCAGGTGTATACTTACCAGGGCCCTGTACAACTGCAGTAGGACCTCTTTGCCGCTATACTCAAATCCTCTCACTATGAAACGCTATTCTGTTTTGGGTCGGAACCCTTCTTCATGGTCTGATGAAGAGTCCTGACCTGAAACATCTCACATCCATTTTTTCCAGAGATGCTGCCTGACCCGTTGAGTTACTCCAGCACTTTGTGTCTATCTTTGGTATAAACCAGCATGTGCAGCTGTTTGTTTCTGCCTTCTACTGCCTATATGTACGAGTTTGTTAGAGTTCTCGGTAACATGCCTAATCTCTTTAAATTTCGAAGATTCGTGCAGTTGAAATCTCCCATCCTTGGAACCAGTCTGGTGAATGTTCTCTATCTTTGTGGGACTTCCACCAACACTCTGATTCTCAGCCCAGAACTTCAAGATGATGCCAAGGAACCATTAACGCTCCAAATATAGCAAAATCAAACACTGTTCTGATGCAGAGCCATCGATCTGAAACATTGACTATACATCGCCAGCAACAGATGTTGGCTGACCCATTGAGAACTTCTGTCATTTTCCATATTTGTTTTGGATTCTCAACATCGCTTTTGGCTCAGCTACCAGGACGAGTCAAGAATTGTTGAATTGTCACATGTACCCAGAATGGAACAATAACATTCTTACTTGCTGCAGTTTAACACGTCCTAATTACGGTAACTTACAGATAAATATATCATCATCTAAAGTGAAATAAATGAATAACCATAAAACTAGAAAACCATGATATGCAAAAGCCAAAATCCGTAGTGCAAGAGCCTGATGGTTGAAGGGTTAGACGTTAGTTTTGAACACGATGGTCATGGTACCTTGTACCTTTATTCATATGGAACAGTTTGAGATTAGCCGGGATGGTGTGGGTGTTTGATGATATTGGTTAACAATTAAAATCCATTAAAAAAATAGTACCTTCAGCACTCTTGTACTTCTGCAGTTTTGAGTCAGAGTGCCAGATAAGATCAGTCCTGATGCAAGGTCTCGACCTGAAATGTCGAACGTCCCTTTGCTTCTGCAGATGATGCTTGACTTATAGAGTTCATCATCATCATCATCATCATCATCATCATATATATATAGCCGGAAACAGGCCTTTTCGGCCCTCCAAGTCCGTGCCGCCCAGTGATCCCCGCACACTAACACTATTAACACTATCCTACACCCACTAGGGACAATTTTTACATTTACCCAGCCAATTAACCTACCTAAACTTCTTCCAGCAGTTTGACTTTTGCCCATCTCTGAACAGCAACTTTATAATTCAGCAACTCTAACAACTGAAATAAGTCACATCACTTCACAGCCAATGCCAGAAATAGTTCAGTGTAGCGACCATAGGGATTGGTCCTGAGAGTCGAACCCTCGGATTGGCCAGCAAGGTCACATGGTGGTGCGACCATAGGGATTGGTCCTGAGAGTCGAACCCGCTGATTGGTCAGCAAGGTCAGGTGGTGGTTTTGGGGCCCAAAACTAGGCAGTGGGAAGAGAACTTCGATGTGAACAGTTTGAGTTAATGGTTGTCTGTAATCTCGTTTGTTATCCTTTGTAATTGAATATTGCTGCCACAATAAACTTCTTTAACAAAGTACAAGCCTCCAGACTTGCCATATCAGCTTATTTTAGTTTTAGTTTAGAGATACAGCACGGAAACAGGCCCTTCTGCCTTACTACGCCAGAGATCCTGGTTCGATCCTGAATACAGGTGCTATCTATCTGGAGTTTGTACATTCTCCCCATGACCTGCGTGGGTTTTCACCAGGAGCTCCAGCTTTCTCCCACATTCCAAAGACATACAGGTTTGTAGGCTAATTGGCTTGGTATAATTGCAAATTGTCCCTAGTGTGTGCAGGATACTGTTAGTGAGCAGGAATGGCTGGTCGATGCGGACTCTGGGCCAAAGGGCCTGTTTCCGTGCTGCATTGCGAAACTAAAAACGAAACTTAACCTCTTCTGCACCTTCTCCAAAGCCTCCACAACCTTCCTGTAATGCGGGTCGACCAGAACCGTACGCAATACTCCAAAAGCTGCAGCATGACTTCCTGACTCTTATACTCAGTGCCCCAAGCAGACATGGGGGGGGGGGGGGGGGGGGTGGGCAGGGTGTGGTGGAGACGCCCCTCAAAATAAGGGAAGGGATTCCACGCCAGTGGGCCACATGAGTGGCGAGGGTGGGGGGTAATTTTATGTAATTGGTGTATTGAATGTATGTTTTGAATGTATGTATAGCCTCCCAGAATGTCGGATGGAGTTTTGGAAGGAATGTGTTTTGTATATATTTATTTCTTGAATAAAGTATTTTTTTTACTACAAAAAATAAATAAAGCCAAACATACCATAAGCCTTTATGATTCCGATTCTAATGGATGCCACTCACCACCCTCTTCTCCCCCCAATCTTCCAGTCAAACCCGTTTAATATGCACTTCCGGAAATGTGAGTGCGAGATGTGTTTGGAGAAGGAGATGGCCATGCAGGAGTTAAACTGTGGAGAAGTGCTGCGTGACTGTGAAACTATTAACAGGTGCCAGTGAGGAACGGCTGTTTATGCAGCACTCACTCATCGTGACATTGATAGAATGATCCTTGTTCTGTTGTTCAGAAGCTTTGATATTGAAAAGATGGAGCTTGAAAATCATAATAAACTGTAAATCACCCAGCGGAGACACTACCTGCATGTTTGCACACAGGCTCAAGAATGTGCACTTACACCTCTCTCTCTCGAGTGATTTACTGAGTGCTCTGAACTGGACTGTCACAAAGTGTAAAAGCAAAGCCCAGATCCAGCGATTAAATAAAACTCACATCTGAAATTTAAACATACACTTCACTCCCTCTCCATCTTACCGCTTGCACCAGAAGTGCCGATTCTGACTAGTCATGTAGGAAAATAACTGCAGATGCTGGTACAAATCGAAGGTATCACAAAATGCTGGAGCAACTCAGCGGGTCAGGCAGCATCTCTGGAGAGGAGGAATGGGTGATGATTTGGGTCGAGACCTTTCTTCAGTCTGAAGAAGGGTCTCGACCTGAAACGTCACCCATTCCTTCTCTCCAGAGATGCTGCTTGACCCGCTGAGTTACTCCAGCATTTTGTGATACCTGACTAGTCATATAGTCATACGGAAACAGGCACTTTGGCCCAACCTGCCCTTGCCGACAAAGATGCCCTATCGAACAGTTTCTTGCGTTTGGTCCATGCCCCTTTACTTTAGACTTTAGAGATACCGTGTGGAAACAGGCCCTTCAGCCCACTAGTCCGTGTCGACACTAGCACTGTTCTACACACCAGGGACAATTTACATTTTTTACCGAAGCCATTAAACCTACAAACCTGCTCGACTTTGGAGTGTGGTAGGAAACCAGAGATCCCGGAGAAAACCCACGCGGTCACAGGGAGAACGTACAAATTCCACGCACACACAGACAGGGACACCCAGGCACGAATGTAACCCCGGCAAAGGGGCAGACAGTCGGCTTGGGCAGAGCCCTCTCCAGCATGGTGCCGTGACCCACAAATGGAGACATCTTCTTAGGTGATAAATCTCATTGTGCACGATGTCATGGTGGATTTCATCCAGGAGCCTACACAATGGATCCAGGACTAAACAAAATCAAACCCCCTTCCTGGTAACTACAGAAATTAACTTCCAGTACTAAATACTTTGAATCACCATGGTAATATGAGAACTGCATTAAAATAGTTTTAGTTGTAGTTTTACAGAGACAGCATGGAAACAGGCCATTCAGCCCACCGAGTCCACATTGACCTTCAATCACCCATCAACACTAGTTCTACTGTTATCCCACTGCTTACATTCAGGGGGTAATTTTACATAGGACAATTAACCTAGAGTGTGCAGAAGTGTGAAAACGCACACCTCCAGGTTCAGGGACAGTTTCTTCTCAACTGTTATCAGGCAACTGAACCATCCTACCAACAACAAGAGAGCAATCCTGAGCCACTATTTACCTCATTGAAGACCCTCGGACTATCTTTGATCGGATGTTACTGGACTTTCACTAAATGTTATTCTCGTCATTTCTCTTCATCATGTGTCTGTACACTGTGGAAGGCTCGATTGTAATCATGTATTGTCTTTCCACTGACAAGCTAGCGTGCAACAAATATTTTCATCATACACATGACAATAAACTAAACTCAACTCAACCTACAAACCCGCATGTCTTCGGGATGTGGGGGGAAACTGGGGCACCCGGAGGAAACCCACGCAGTCACAGGGAGAACGTGCAAACTCCACACACACAGACAACACCCGAGGTCAGGATTGAACCCATGTCTCTGGCACTCTGAGGCAGCAGCTCGACCAACTGCTCCACTCTGCTCTGGCAGGATTGCTTCTGGGATTTATTATAAGGGAATGAAACACATCTTTCTTACCTGGTTTGACTCCTGAAAGTCTCCAGACCCACAATAGCATGGCTCACTATTAACTTAAATGGCATTCAAAGAACTCGGTCCAGGGGCCAGTCTATATCAACAAATAACAGTGACACCACCACAACATTGCACAAGTGGATGAGCGAACAAAGAATAAAATATCTGCTTTGAGATGAAATAAGAATACACTTTAACAGCAGTAATTGTAGGACTAAATTGCTTGAATCGTTCTCCTTTGTAAGAACTCAGAATGAAATTGAAAGAAATTGAGAATCATTGTTGAACACCTCATTCTCCAGGATCTCAGCCTCTTCCATTACAGTTCAACACTTGCAGTGTTTCATTGTCTGCAGCCGTCCATCCAATTTCATTCATGTTAGTTTAATTTTAGTTGAGAGCTGCTGGATCTTTATTCTGCAGAATTTAGGTACATTCATCAGATGACGACGTTGCCTTTCTCAGTGCAAACAGTTTAGCCAGGTACAGTCCTGTGTCCAAACGTGGACTTGGCAACCATTTCGCCAAGCACTTCAATGAATCAATGATACTTTATTGTCACATGTACCGAGGTACAGTGAAATTCTTTGGTTTTGCTAACAATACACACAAAGTAAGTACAATGTTTTTTTAAAAATGGTGCCTGCCTGTGGTGACATGTTGCAAGCAGCACAGCAGAAAATAATCAAATAATCAAACAATAATCAAATATTGTTTACAGTGTACGATGTTCACATATTTTGTTGTGCTGCTGCAAGTAAGAATTTCATTGTTCTATCTGGGAGATATGACAATAAAATCCTCTCGTACTGTGCCCATCTATTACCTGCGATGCCTTGGCCTGCCTCTCCCCTTCCAGCTTTCCTCTCCCCCACCTACAGTCAGTCTGAAGAAATGTCTCGACCTGAAACGTCACCTGTCCATGTTGTCCAGACGTCCTTCTACCTGACCTGTTGTTACTCCAGCAGGTTGTGTCCTTGTTTACAGAAGCCAGCATCTGCAGTTCCTTGTACCTCCTTTTACCAGAATGTTGCCTGGATTACAGGGTATTGGCGATAAGGAGAGGTTGGACGTACTTGGAATGCTTTCCCTGGAGTGTCAGAGGCTGAGGGGAGACCCGATAGAAGTATATAAAATTATAAGGGCATAGATTAGTTTAGTTTCGTTTAGTTTAGAGGCAAAGCATAGAAACAGACCCTTTGGCCCACCGAATCCACGCCGACCAACAATTACCCGAACTCTAGTTCTTTCCTACACCCTAGGGACAATGTCGGGAAACCAATTAACCTACAGACCTGCGCATTTAGTTTAGTTTAGAGATACAGCGTATCTTTGGGATGTGGGAGGAACCTAGGGCACCTGGAGAAAACCCACACAGTCACTGGGAGAAGGTACACATTCCGCACGGACAGAACCCGTGGTCAGGATCGAACCCCGGGTCTCTGGTGAAGTAAGGCAGCAACTCTACCGCTGCACCTCTGTGCCGCCCCACATAGATAAGGTGGACAGTCAGAACCACTTACCAGGGTGGAAACAAAGTCTAGAGAGCATAGTTTTAAGGTGAGTGGGACGATCTTTAAAGGAGATATGTCGGCAATTTGTTTACACGGAGCGTAGGAAGTACTGCCAGGGGTGGTGGTGGAGGCAGATAAATTAGCGACATTTAATAGGCTTTTGGAAAGGCATATGGATGGAAAGGTATGTAGGTTTACTGGGTAAATGTAAAAAATTGTCCCTAGTGGGTGTAGGATAGTGTTAATGTGCGGGGATCGCTGGGCGGCGCGGACTTGGTGGGCCGAAAAGGCCTGTTTCTGCGCTGTATTTATATATGATATGATGATATGATGATATGTGCAGACTGGGAAGATTGGCTTAACTTGGGATCATGTTCGGTGTAGATACTGTGGGTCGAAGAGCCTGCTCTGGTGCTGTACTGTTCTATGTTCTATGTTTTATATGGACAATCCCTTATCCTGATACAGTGCCACTTGATTCCGGCTTTGCAGCCTGAGATATAACTCTCTGAATATTCATCCTTTGATTCATGAGATACCACATTTATCTGAACACTTGTTTCGATAGTGTTGCATTATTTCAAGTATACCACAAATAAATATGTTGACTTCACAGGGCATATAAATACATTTCCTGTTGAAAAAAAATGGAAATACAAAAGGTTATCATGATTTTTTGTATGTCTAACATCACAGTTAGAATTACAGATGAGACTGGATTCAGGCGTAGGAGGTCAGGTGTAGGAAGGTACAAGAGGAAGCCACTTTGCCCATTGATGGTGGCACAGTGGCACAGCGGTAGAGTTGCTGCCTTACAGGGCCGGAAACCCGGGTTCGATCCTGACTATGGATGCTATCTGTACGGAGTTTGTACGTTCTCCCCGTGACCATGTGGGTTTTCTCCAGGTGCCCCAGTTTCCTCCCACACTCCAAAGACATATGGTTTGTGGGTTAATTGGCTTGATAGAATTGTAAAGTGTCCCTAGTGTATGTAGAAGTAGTGTTAGTGTGCGGGTCGTTGGTAGGTACGGACTTGGTGGGCCAAAGGTCCTGCTTCCGCGCAGTATCTCTAAACTAAAAAAACCCGTTCCACACACACTAGAGGCTTGAATATTAATTTTGGCCTCAGCAAAATTGCCACTAGTGTGTTACTCCGGCAATTTGTGGCTCTTTATTGGAACAATGGAGGTTCATCCACTGAGTTCATACAATGCAGAGATCAATAGGTTTCTGGATGTTGAGGGTTGTCAGGTATGTGGGGAGAAGGCAGGAAAGTGGTGCCGAGGTAAAAGATTCATCATGACCGCGATGAAAGGAAGAGTAGGCTTATCTCATAGATACAGTGGGAAAACAGACCCTTCAGCCCTCCAAGACCGTGCTATCAACCACCCACTTTACATTAATCCTACAATGGCCGCACAGGGGCACAGAGGTAGTGTCACTGCCTTACAGTGACAGAGACCTGGGTTCAATCCAGACGAGAGGTGGTCTCTGCCGGAATCTGAACGTTCTCCCTGTGACCCCATGAGGTTTCTCCGGGAGCTTCGGTTTCCTCCCATATTCCAAAGACATAAAGGCGGCAACTCTACAGCTGCGCCACTGTGCCGCCACTGCACGGTAGCGCAGCGGTAGAGTTGCTGCTTTACAGCGAATGCAGCGCCGGAGACTCAGGTTCGATCCTGACTACGGGTGCTGCACTGTAAGGAGTTTGTACGTTCTCCCCGTGACCTGCGTGGGTTTTCTCCGAGATCTTCGGTTTCCTCCCACACTCCAAAGACGTACAGGTATGTAGGTTAATTGGCTGGGTAAATGTAAAAATTGTCCCTAGTGGGTGTAGGATAGTGTTAATGTACGGGGATCACTGGGCGGCACGGACTTGGTGGGCCGAATGGCCTGTTTCCGGCTGTATATATATGATGATATGATATGATGATCATGTTCTCGTAAGGTAAATGGATAGCTCGTTAGAGAAATATGCTTTTGCATTTCCTTTGACTAGACCTCAAAAGAAAAGTTATTGACTCTGGAAGAAGACACAACGTGCTGGAGTAACTCAGCGGGAGAACACAAATAGGTGACGTTTCGGGTGGCGACCATTTGGTTTGGGGTGTCATTGTCATGACATACGAAAGGGTTGCAGTTCTGAAGACTTCAAACAAATTCATTCTACCCGCCCCCCCCCCCCCCCTCTTCTTCCTCTATCTCTCCCTTCCTCTGTCTTGCCCCTTCACAAATCTCCTCAGTAGTGGACATGACAGTCCAAAAGATAGTCGATAACAGGAGAAAGGGGAAAAAAATGGTCCAAAATAATAACAGAAATAATAAAACGATAAAATTCTTAAGCTTAGTTCTTTTTGTTCCTGCTGGGAGCGAATTGATTTAGTACAATGGGATTATGCACAGCATCAGAGCCAAGTTTGAATGGAATAAACTGAATAAAAAGCATTAGGCTTCGATATAATTGGAGGGGTTGAATAGGCAGCAATTTTGGTGTGTTAAAATCCGTACAATGGAGGAATAATGATTCACAATGTAATTCAAAGAAAATCGCCAACGGATCAGGTGAGTATTTGTCTTTCATTGACTGTATTAACATTTTGAGGTTCGAAAAAATTGTTTTAATAGAAACAGAACAACAATGGTTTCCGTGGCAACTGGAGTCTCACTTTTATCAGCATTTTGACAGCAGCGTTTGCAAGTTTCACTCATATTTCCTTTTATCACCTCGCTTTTTTGTCGTGCAATTAGCCCTTTCGCTCCGAACACTACGGCAAGCATGTGGGGAGGCCCACAGAACTCTTCCTGTGCTCCGTGCGGTCTGGCCCGCCGCGCTGGGCCCTGCCTCTGGCCGGCCTGTTGACGGGGACGATTCCTCACTGCATTCTAACCGACCGACCCAGTCACGATGCCGGAGCACATTAGCGGGAGGCGCTGAAAATACACAGGCAAGCCCATTGTCAGAACAGCAGTCAATAGCAATCACCACCATTCATTCATTCCGAGCCGATGAGGCTATCTCTAAATATAGGCTATCTTCCCTAATGGTGTTAAAAGGGGCTGTAGAAATATCCTAGCACAAAAGGCATTTAAATACTGCCAAATGAACAGTCAGATGGAAAAAAAGGATAAGGAATGAAATACAACATTTGATTTTTCACTGCACTTGCTTCATTCCAGTCCGATGCAGGGTGGGAGGTAATTTATGCAAGGTCAATTAATCATTTGAAACCTATATTTTGTTAGTTAAATTATTTTAGAGTTTTAGAAATACAGTGCGGAAACATGTCCTTCGGCACACCGAGGCTGGGCTGACCAATGATCATCTTGTACACTAGTTCTATGCTATACACTAGGGACAATTTACAGAAGCCAATTAACCTATAAACCTGCATATCTCTGGAGTGTAGGAGGAAACCAGAGCCCCTGGAGAAAAGCCACGCGGTCACAGGGAGAATGTACAAACTCTGTACAGACAGCACCTGTAGTCTGGATCGAACCTGGGTCTCTAGACCTGTAAGGCAGCAACTCTACCGCTGCCCCGCTATGCTGCCCTTGTTTAAGGGAAATTCAAGAAGGCGGCTTTACGCATTACGGTCACAAATCAGTCATTATTTTACTGAAATTATAAGCTCAAAGATCAAATACCCTAATTTTGTTAGAGTCATAGAATCAGAAAGCACAGAAAGGATGTCAGAGTGGCACAGCGGTAGAGTTGTTGCCTTACATCACCAGAGACCCGGGTTCCATCCTGACCCTGGCTGTTGTCTGCAATGGGATTTGTACGTTCTCCTTGTGACCGCATGTGTTTTCTCCAGGTGCTCCAGTTTCCTCCCACACTCCAAAGATGTGCAGATTTGTAGGTTAATTGGCTTCTGTAAATTGTAAATTGTCCTTGGTGTGTCGGATAGTTCTAGTGTACGGGGTGATCGCTGGTCGGCGGGAATCGACAGGCCAAACAAAGGGCCTGTTTCCATCTTGTATTTCTCTATGGTCTCAGGCACTTTGGTCTAGCCAGTCCACAGTTTAGAACAAGCACTAATCCTGTGTGAACCCCATGTTTTCTCTCTGTAAACAGTGGCACAGCAGTGGAGTAGCTGCCTTACAATGCCAGAGACCCGTGTTCGATCCTGACTATTGGTGTTCCTGTGACCCGCGTGGGTTTCCTCCGACTGTTCTAGTTTCCTCCCACATGCCAAAGACGTACAGGTTTGTAGTTTAATTGGCTTTGGTAAAAATTGTAAGTTGTCCCTAGGGTGCAGGAAAGTGCAGGTGTATGGGGTGATCGCTGGTTGGCGAGGACTCGGCGGGCCGAAGGGCCTGCTTCCGCGCCGTATCGCTAAAGTCTGTAGTAAAGTAAATCCATTCATTCTTCTATGCTGTACTGTTGTATGCAGGAAGGAACTGCAGATGCTGGATTAAACCGAAGATTGACACAAAAAGCTGGAGTAACTCAATGGGACAGACAGTAATTCTGGAGAAAAAGTGACGTTTGGATCGAGACACTTCTTCAGGTACTGTTCTATGTTTCATGTTCTATGTTCTACGTCCTATGTTCTGTTCTATGTTCTATGTCCTATGTTCTATGTTCTATGTTCTATGTTCTGTTCTCAATTCTGTCTTCTATTTTCTATGTCCAATGTTCTATGTCCGATGTCCTATGTCCTATGTCCTATCTTCTATGTTCTATGTCCCATGTCCTATCTTCTATGTTCAATGTTCGATGTTCTATGTCCTATGTCCTATGTCCTATGCCCTATCTTCTATCTTCTATGTTTGATGTTCTATGTCCTATGTCCTATCTTCTATGTTCTATGTTCGATGTTCTATGTCCTATGTTCTATGTTCTATGCTCTATGTTCTATGTTCTCTACTCTCTCTTCCATTTTCTATGTCCAATGTTCTATGTCCGATGTCCTATGTCCTATCTTCTATGTTCTATGTTCAATGTTCTATGCCCTATCTTCTATGTTCAATGTTCGATGTTCTATGCCCTATCTTCTATGTTCAATGTTCGATGTTCTATATCCTATGCCCTATCTTCTATGTTCTATGTTCAATGTTCTATGTCCTATGCCCTATCTTCTATGTTCTATGTTCAATGTTCTATGTCCTATGTCCTATCTTCTATGTTCTATGTTCGATGTTCTATGTCCTATGTTCAATGTTCCCCAGTACTCTGCTGGCTGCCTAATGGATCCTCGATAATCTTCCTTTGCTGACGGCAATTGTTCCTTATCCCCGCTCCTTGATTCCCACCGGAGTCTGGGTTGAGGACTGAGCTTCGAGCTGGGCTGCAGTTCTGCAAGAGTGTCTGTGTTTGTTCGCCAAAAACCATTGCAGCTCAGTTGGAAGTTGCCTCTGCCTATTGAGACGAAGCTGATTATTCTGTCCGAGTAGCAGGGATGCGAATATCATTATAACATTTTGACAAGCAGTGTATCTGTGGTCAAGCACATTAGAGGATGAGATGGAATAGATTTTTTTTTTCATGCCGATCTATTAATCCTACTGCATGCCGGGAAAGATCATTGACTTTAATCTCTCGTCGGACATAAAACCTCGCTGAGCACATTACTCCTGAGGCTTGTAATAATTCTCACTGTCGGCTCACCCGGGAGCATATAGGATGCTGACTGAATTGAACGGACGACCAAAGTCATGGGTGGCTAGAATTAGGTGGGTGAGCTTGACAATTACTGGCAGCCATGGACGACCATTACTCATCTGAACATCAAATGTGCCTTGGTCCGGTGACAGAGTAGAATGATTCAATGCATAGAGCTCAACCTTAATGGATGACCCACGATACTCACCATGTTAAGGAATCGTCGATTGTAATTCAGCCAGCACTCTAGGTGGCACAGTGGCGCAGCGGCAGAGTTGCTGTCTTGCAGTGCCAGAGACGCGGGTTCGATCCTGACCTCTTTTTTTTTTTTTTTTTTTTTTTTTTTTTTTTTTTTTTTTTTTTTTTTAAATATATAAAAGTTTTATTCCAAAGAAAAACATACAAACATACTAAGCAAAATGTGATCAAACAAAAGCCGCCTGTATCGGCAGTTTACAAATTAAACAATTATCACATTAAATTCCCGCCATCTCTGTCAACAATACATTCAACCCCCCGCGGCGACCAGCGTTCCCGGAAGGCCTCCAGAGTCCCCGTGGACACCGCGTGTTCCCTCTCCAGGGACACGCGGGCACGGACGTAAGCCCGGTACAGGGGTAGGCAGCCAACTTCTGTGAGGCCGTCGACTGCCCGCTGCCTGGACCCGCGGATGGCCATCTTGGCCAGGCCCAGGAGCAGACCGACAGGGAGACCCCCTCCTCCCTCCTGACCCTCCCCCCTCTGTACCGGGTGCCCAAAAATTAAAAGCGTAGGGCTAAAATGGAGCCAGAACTTGAGGAGCAGCCCCTTCAGATACTGGAACAGGGGCTGTAACCTCACGCACTCTGTATACAAATGGTACACGGTCTCCTCCTCGCCGCAGAAGCGACAGGCGGCAGACGAGACCGTGAACCGGCTCAAGTACCTGTTACAGGCTATAGCCTTATGCAACACTCTCCACCCCAGGTCCCCGATGTAAAGCGGGAGGACCCCCTTATAGAGAGACCTCCACTGGGGACCGCTCCCGCCGTCAGGTGGTAACACGGACCGCCAGGGCGTGTCCGGACGGAAGACGAGAGCGAGGAAGTGGAGAGTGTGCAGGAGCAGCCTGTACAAAACGCGCCTCTCCGCGTCACGGAATGGCACGCTGGGCATCTGGGAAAGGCGGCTCATATTGTGTGGGGCCGGCTCTCGGGAAGGGACCCGTGCCGTGGGCCCAATGAGCAATTCCGACGGAGCGGGGGTAAGCCCAGTCGGAATCGCTCCACGCACACGCCTCTCCTCGACACCCACCGTGACAGGGTGAGGACCGGCCCCCCTCACAACCACAGCACCCCCCTCCCCCTGAGGAGCAGCGCCCTGGCTGAAGGTGACCAAATTCCTGGCTCTCAGGAGATCACGGTAAAAACCAGGCAACTCCCGCCTAGCGCGCTGACTCATGCCCGCTACCGGGAGCCGTGATCCCTCCTGGAGGCAGCGCCCCTGGCAGAAAAAGTACGTGGCCAGCGAGTGCCATCTGGGAGGGCATTCGGAGTACACGTACCTCCGCAAGGTCCTGAGTCGGAGGGCTGCCACCTGAGTGCGGACGCAGACCAGCGCCTGACCGCCCTCCTCCAACGGGAGACTCAGAACCCCAGCAGAGACCCAGTGGTTCCTCTCACCCCAGAAGAAGTTAACTAACCTCCTCTGTATCATGGCGATGAAACGAGAGGACGGGACCAGAGTGGCCAGCCGGTACCACAGCAGAGAGGCCACCAGCTGGTTTATGACCAAAGCCCTACCCCGATATGATAACACACCAAGGAGGCCTGACCAGCGCCCCACACGGGCGACCACCTTCGCCTCCAACTCCTGCCAATTCGCCTGCCAAGCCCCCTCAGTGGGACTCAGGTAGATCCCCAGATAGAGGAGGTGCGTGGTGCTCCACGCAAAAACTGCCATCTCCTCCGGCAGGGAGTCTACCTGCCACTGACCCACCAAGAGCCCAGCACACTTCCCCCAGTTGATCCTGGCGGAGGATGCGGCTGAGAACACCCGCTGGCACTCACGCATCCTCCGCAGGTCAACCGGGTCGGTGAACATTAGTAACACATCGTCGGCGTAGGCCGAGAGAACCACCTCCACCCCCGGCCCCGGCAAATCTAAACCTGCCAGCCGCCTCCGTAGGAGGCACAGCAATGGCTCCACACAGAGGGAATAAAGCTGGCCGGACATGGGGCATCCCTGACGAACCCCCCTTCCAAAGTGAATGGGAGCCAACAAAGAGCCATTGACCTTGACCAGGCACTCTGCGGCAGCGTATAGGAGCCGGACCCGGGCCACAAAATGGGGTCCGAATCCAAACGCCCGCAGAGTCCCGAGAAGGTAGTCGTGTCCCACCCGGTCAAACGCCTTCTCCTGGTCAAGGGAGAGAAAGGCAACAGACTGACCAGCCCTCTGGCACAGATGGATCAGGTCCCGGACCAGATGGATATTGTCCTGGATGGACCGGCCCGGGACTGTGTAGGACTGGTCAGGGTGGATCACATGGGACAGCATGGGCCCCAGGCGATTGGCCAATGCCCGTGCAAAGACTTTGTAACCCGTACTGAGAAGAGAGACCGGGCGCCAGTTCTTCAAGAGGCGGAGATCGCCCTTCTTGGGTAGCAGGACGACGACTGCCCTGCGCCATGAGAAGGGCATCTCCCCGGTCGCCAGGCTCTCCCCCAACACCTTCACATAGTCGCCCCCCAGGACACCCCAGAAGGCTCGAAGAAACTCCACAGTCAGCCCATCCAGCCCCGGAGACTTGCCCCTACTGAGCTGGTGCAGGGCACCAGTCAACTCCTCCAGAGTTAGGGGATCATCGAGGCGCTCAGCCACCTCCCTGCACACTACGGGTAAGCCCTCCCACAGCACCCCTTGTGCCTCCCCACTAGATGTTTCCTCGGAGAACAGAGTGTCATAGAACGACCAAACTGAGGCACCGATCCTCTCCGGATCCGTGATGGAGGAGCCATCGTCCGCAAGCAACTCGACAAACTGCCTGCGGGCACCTCGGCACTTTTCCAGGGAGAAGAAAAAGGGGGAGGCGCGGTCCAGATCGTGCAACATCTGGACTCGCGACCTCACATACGCGCCCCGGGACCTCCTCAGCTGCAAGTCCCTCAGTGCCCCTTTCTTCTCCTGGTACTCCTCCCACTCACACGATTCCCCCTCCGTCTGACCCAGGCGAGACTCTGAGTCGAGCAACTCTCTCTCAAGCCGTCCGATCTCGGAGTCCCGCCCCTTGGTCGACCCCCTCGTGTAGTCCTGGCAAAACAGACGGACGTAAGCCTTCCCTACATCCCACCACTGCTTTAGGGAAGGGAAACGCCCCTGCCTTTCCCTCCACTCCGCCCAGAACTGCTTGAATGAGTCCCGGAACCGGCGCTCCTCCAGCAGCCGGTTGTTGAAGTGCCAGTACGCGGACCCTGCCCGTGTGCGCGTCGGGATAAAGTCCACTCGCACCAGGCAGTGGTCCGAGCACGGCTCCAACCGCATGGAGGCTGCCGAGACACAGGACACATAAGCCTTAGACACATATACACGGTCAATACGGGAACCACCCCCCTTAAACCTGTATGAGAAGGCGCCGGAGTTGGGATGGAAATTCCTCCAAGCATCTACTAGCTCAAAAGAATCCACCAACTCCCTTAATGTCTTGACCGCTGCCGGATCGCGCTGAATGCCAGAGCGATCTCTCGCCTCAAGGGTACAATTAAAATCACCCCCCAGGAAAACACACTCCCCCCGATCGATGGTGTTCAACAGCGCGGTCACTTCTTGTGTTAACCGCGTCTGCATAGCACCGCTCTTGGGGGCGTACACATTAATAAAATGTAATGGCACGCCATCCAGGCGCACGGCCAGATACAACAACCGGCCTGGTACAATGTCCTGCACCTTGACAATCTCCGGCTGGAAAGATGGGGCCAACAGGAAGGCCACTCCACTCGAAATGGAGGTGAGATGGCTCATGTAGACCCCCCCTTCCCACTCCAGGAGCCAGGTGGGCTCGTCACTAGTCACAGTGTGTGTTTCCTGCAGGAAGCTCACCGCGTACCTCCCGTCCCTCAGCACCGAGAGATGGTGAAACCTACGGAGAGACTCCCTGGCCCCATTAATATTCAGGCTGGCTATAGTGAGCTTCATTTTGAAAGCGCACTAGAACTTTTACCAGCCCCCCGTGACGGAATGGAGCCTCCCCGAGCTCTCTGCCCTTTCTTTAGGGACTTAAAAAGCTCTTGGAGCTGGCGCCGCTCATTTTTCAATAAACCTGCCATGTTCCCCTCCTCCTGAAGGATGGCATAAATGGACTGCAAGGGTACCGTTAGGTCTGACCAGAGGTCGACAGCCAGATCTGCCTTATTCCTCTTCCCTCTGCTGTCCTTCAGAAACTTCCGGAGTTCCCAGATATCAACAAGCCGAGACACGGGGCTGCGGGTGGGACAGTCCATCAAATCACTGTCGCTGGACTCCACGTCCCCCTCCTCCTCCCACTCAATGTCTGAGCCCGAGTCTGGATAGTTCTGACTCCCAGCCGCCTCGCTCACCCCTCCCTGTGAGGTGGGCGGGTCGGCCACATCACCCGGTCCCTCCTCCGTCACCATCCCACCCCCAGGATCAGTGACGGGGGCAGGTACCGGTACCTCTAACTGTGGCAAGCTGCCTGGTAAATGGCCAGGCTCCTGCACACCCCCACCGCCCTCTGTAACCGGATTGGGGGCAGTGATGTTGGAGGAAGTCTCCGGGGCGGGCAGTGAGAGGGTACGTCTGGAGTCCGACCGAAGGACACGATCCGAAACGACCATGTCCTCCTTCGCACCCAGGGCACCCGGCCCAGCACCGTCACCCATAGAGTCCCCGTCCCCCACCACCAGGGGAACCACCTCGCTCTGGCCCTCAGGGGGCGATGTTCCCGGAGTCTCCCCTGCTCCCTCAGCCGATGGGGCAGCACACCCCTCAATAGGACTCGTAGCCTCAATGGGGAGCATGGGCTGGGGACCCACCCCCACACTCAAGTCCCCCCCATCAATCTTCCCCTGGTCACCCTCTAAGCCAGCGGACGCAATCCCTGGGGGAACAGCCCCCTCGGGTAGTGTGTCACCACTCTCAGGTGGTCCCTGCACTACAGAGGCATCCTCCTGCCCAGAGGAAGCGTGTACTGGGTACTCTGCCTCAACAGGGGAGAAACACCTCCCTTCAGGTCGCCCCTGACCTTCAGGGCCATTCTCCGTGTCAGAGGACCCGTGCCTCCTCCTCTTATAACCACTAGCGTGCGGTGGTACAGTCAGCTCCATTGCTGAAGCCTGTTCCTCCCCCCCGCCATCTACCTGCTCATCCTCTCCAGCCCTCAGACCCTCAGGCTCAGAGGCGAGCTCGATAATATCTACTGCCGGGGGACCCTCATTAAGGTGACCTTCTGCCTGGCGTCCCGCTTGAACGTTCTTCTTCTTCCTTTTAGCTTTCTTACTGTTCTGTCTCTCCCAGCGCCCCTCATCCACCCCCCACCCTGCACCGGCATCCCCCGCCACAGGTACGGGACATGGGGGTGGTGGGGGAATGGAGGATGGGGGCAAGGGAACAAAGTCATCACGGGCCACCGTGGTAGAACCAGCAGCCCCAGATGGGCCAGCACTGCCTTTCTGGGCCACCTTGGTGGAGCTGGCAGCCTGGTGCTTGGGACAATTCCTGCGGAAATGCCCCACCTCTTTGCATGCATGGCAGCGTGCTTGGCCCGTGTTCCAAAACACGCGATAGCAGAATCCTTCCCATTCAACCTCAAAACTCCCCTCCATATCAATCCCCTGTGCTAGCTGTATGTACACACGGCGATTGAACGTTAATACATGCTGCATTTCGGGATCATCCAACCTATGCAACAGTTTGGTGGGCCCAGACCGCACCTCCCCCAGCTTAGTTACATGTGGGAGCAGGAGCGCGTCCGGAACATAAGGGGGAACGTTGGACAGCATGACCGGCAGCACGGGCCGTCCCCATGGGTCCACCGCCATGTAAATCCCAGCCACCGTGATCCCCCTTTCCAATGCGGTAGCCACCGACTGCTCAGTCTTTAGGATGACAACAGCCTTCCCACTGACCACCGCGCCTGCCATTATGGCCTTCTTGCCAACAGTCTCCCCCAGCGCGGTTAGCACAGCCTTGAAGGTAATGTTGCCCTGCAAGGTCACTTTCACCCCATGTATACGCCCCAACAACTCATGGCCCTTAGTCACGGAGACTGCCGACTGTACGGCAGCTGCATAATTCTTGGGGGCCGCCATCTTTAGGGCGTGGAGCAAAACAAAACGTCTCCGTTTTTTGTAAGTCAAAGCAGTCTTTCTGCTGTTGCTGCACCTCCACGCATTTGCAGCAGTTTAAAGTCGTGAAGGCTTTCCTGGCAAAGCACCAGAAAGCAGTCTCCTCCTGATAAGATAGGGAAAAGTCCGTGCCAATCCTCCCGTCGTAGAAAATGGAGCTTCCGGAGGCTTCTTCCCCAGGTCTCGGTCGCCCTCCCGGCTTCAACGAAAATCCAATGCACTGTTGCCGTACTTACCCGGCACACCTGGACCGGGCAAAGTCGGTGTGGGAGGGAGCTTTCCGATGCTACAGACCACAAACACCGCTCTAGACTCAGCTCCCACCAGTTCAAGTGCAACTTGGCCTTCCGCCAGCCACTGCCGCTCCTACGACTTTCAGAAAACACGAACAAATCCTCCCCAATTAGAGGACTCTTTCAACAAAGAGAGTCTCTGCCTTCCGACAGAAGTCCAAAAAGCAAATTCTGACTGCTTTCGTTTGTCCTCGCCAAACAAATCCTTCGAAAATAATCAAATCCTCACAGCCAGCGCCACACACCCACGTCCGATCCTGACCTCGGGTGCTGTCTATGCATGGGGATGCACGTTCTCCCTGCGACTGCGTTTCCTCTTGGTGCTCCGGTTTCCTCCCACACTCAGACGTACAGGTACAGGTTTGTAGGTTAATTGGCTTCGGTACAATTATAAATTGTCCCAAGTGAGCAGGATAGAACTAGTGTAGGGGGTGATTGCTTGACGGTGCGGACTCAGTGGACAGAAAGGCCTGTTTCCATGCTGTATCCTCAACACTAAACTAAAACTAAACTGAACTAAGCTTGTCGATGGAATTAGGATGGACTGCTGAAGATAGACACAATGTGCTGAAGTAACTGAGCGGGTCAGGCAGCATCTCTAGAGAAAAAGGATGACTGATGCTTCTGGTCAGGACCCTTCTTCACACTGAGAGTCATGGGAGAGGAAGTGTATTTCTCTCAGGAGCTATCAATTTATCTTCCAAGAAAATAATACAGCATAGGCAGGACAGAGGTGCAGGTGGTAGAGTTACTGCCTCACATGGGTTCAATCCTAACCTCAGGTGCTGCCTACGTGGAGTTTGCACGTTCTCCCTGTGACCACGTGGGTTTCCCCTGGGTGCTCCGGCTCCCTCCCACATTTCAAAGAGATGCAGGTTTGTAGGTTGATTGGCTTCAAAATATAGTCTCTCGTGTGTAGGAGAGTGTTATCGAACGGGTGACCAGAGATCCACTCGGTGGGCCAAAGGGCCTGTTTCCACGCTGTATCTTTAAACTAAACCAAACTAAAGTAAAGGAATTCTTGACCCATGACAGTTGCCTCAATCTGTGTGGAAGTGTTTCTTCCCTCCCACCGCTTTTGATCCAAGTTTGATGGTTTAGCAGTGAAAACAAACATCAAGTGATCCGTCACATACAGACGCACATCATCACTTAATGTTTGATGCAGAGGTAATGGATGAGATATAACATTCTGCTCTTCATCATAGCAGCGCCTGATTGATGTGAAGCTGAAATAAAAGCAATTGCAGCGATGAAATGTTCCATCCTTAGATCACTTCTAGTACAGGGTTTCTGTTAGTAAGAACATTAAAGGACCTATAAATAACTAAGATAAATCCCACATGAGTCTATTCCCAGCAGGATTTCTCAATTATACTATTCTGGCAGGGTTGCCGAGTGACTTCAGCCTTGAGCTTTGGAGAGATCCGTTACCTTCACTCCCCTGTTGTCAAGGGAGAGATTCCCCATGTAATGATGGACTTTAATGATGAAGCTACGGAAATTGCAAAGCATCTTTTAAAACATGACTGAAAAACTAGAGAGCGGCCCTACGCTAATACCTACCTCATTGGAGACCTTCAGGCTATCTTTAATCGGACTTTACTGGACACCATCTTATCATGGAGTCATCCAGGTGGGAGTGCACTGCACGCTGCCTTGGCAAGGCCACCAGCATAGGTGGTCTAACGACAGTGTGCTGCAAGGTGGCGCTGCGGTAGAGTTGCTGTCTTACAGCACCAGAGACCTGGGTTCGATCCTGAACATGGGTGCTTGTCCATACGGAGTTTGTATGTTCTCCCGTCACCTGCATGGGTTTTCTCCGGGATCTCCGGTTTCCTTCCATACTCCAAAGACATACAGCTTTGTTGGTTAATTGGCTTGGTAAATTGTAAAATTGTCCGTAGTGTGTGTAGGATAGTGTTAATGAGCGGGGATCACTGGTCACTGCGGACTCAGTGGGTCCAAAGGGCTGTTTCCTCACTGTATCGCAAAACTAAAGTAAAGTTTAGTTTAAACATTCCTTGTAGGCATGTAAAAAGGAAACGATTAGTGAAGACGAATGTAGGTCCCTCACAATTAGAGACAGGTGAATTTATAATGGGAACAAGGAAATGGCAGAACAGTTAAACAAGCACTTTGGTTCTGTCTTCACTAAGGAAGACACAAACAATCTTCCGGAAATACTAGTGGACAGAGGATCTAGTGGGAGGGAAGAACTGAAGGGAACCCACATTAGTCAGAAAATGGTGTTCGGTAAACTGTTGGGACTGAAGGCAGATAAATCCCCCGGGGCCAGATGGTCTGCATCCCAGAGTACTCAAGGAGGTGGCCCTTGAAATTGTGGATGCATTGGTGATCATTTTCCAATGTTCTCTCAACTCTGGATCAGTTCCTGTGGACTGGAGGGTAGCCAATGTGACTCCTCTATTTAAGAAAGGAGGGAGAGAGAAAATGGGGAATTATAGACCAGTTAGCCTTACATTGGTAGTGGGGGAGATGCTTGAGTCGATTATTAAAGATGTTATAGCAGTGCATTTGGAAAGCAGTGACAGGATCGGTCAAAGTCAGCATGGATTTATGAAAGGGAAATAATGCTTGACTAGTCAGGGAATCTCAAATTTTTTGAGGATGTAACAAGTAGAATGGATAAGGGAGAACCAGTGGATGTGGTGTATCTGGACTTTCAAAAATCCTTTGACATGGTCCCACACAAGTGATTAGTATGCAAAATGAGAGCACAGGGTATTGGGGTAGGATATTGACATGGATAGTGAAATGGTTGGCAGACAGGAAGCAAAGAGTAGGAATTAACGGGTCCTTTTCAGAATGACAGGCAGTGACTAGTGGGGTGCCGCAAGGCTCGGTGCTGGGACCCCAGTTGTTTACAATATATATTAACGATTTAAACGAGAGAATTAAATGTAACATCTCTAAGTTTGTGGATGACACAAAGCTGGGTGGCAGTGTGAGCTGCGAGGAGGATGCTATGAGGCTGCAGGGTTACTTGGATTGGTTGGGTAAGTGGGCAGAAGCATGGCAGATGCAGTATAATGTGGATAAATGTGAGGTTATCCACTTTGGTGGCAAGAACAGGAAGGCAGATTATTAACTGAATGGTGTCAGAAGGGGAGGTGCAACGGGACCTGGGTGAGCTTGTACACCTGTCACTGAAAGTAAGCATGCAGGTACAGCAGGCAGTGATGAAAGCAAATAGCATGTTGGCCTTCATTGTGAGAGGATTTGAGTTTAGGAACAAGGATGTCCTCCTGAAATTGTACAGGGCCCTGAGGAGACCACACCTGGAGTATTGTGTGCAATTTTGGTCTCCTTATTTGAGGAAGGACATTATTGCACTTGAGGGAGTGCAGCGTAGGTACACCAGGTTAATTCCCGGGATGGCGGGATTGAATTATGATGAAAGAATGGGCCGATTGGGCTTGTAATAACTGGAATTTAGAAGGATGAGAGGGGAATCTTGCAGAAACATATAAAATTCTTAGAGGATTGGACAGGGTAGGTGGAGGAGTCCAGAACCAATAAACAGATGAAAATAAAACAGATGAAACAGACAAAAAACAGATGAAAATAAAAAATGACCTGGAAAACATACAAGACTTGTCCATGCCGACCATCATGCCCCATCTACACTAGTCCCACCTACCTGTGTTTGGCCCATATCCTTCCAAACCTTTCCTATCCATGTACCTGTCCAAATGTATTTAAAACATTGTGTTAGTACCTGCCTCAGCTACCACCTCTGGCAGTTCATTCCATACTCCCACCATCTTGTGAGTCAAATAGGAATAGTTGCCCAGATTCCTATTAAATCTTTTCCCCCTCACCTTAAATCTGCTTTTCGATTTCCCTACTCTGGGCAAAAGACTGTGTATTTACACAACCTATTCTTCTCTTGACCTTACACACCTCTGTAACATCCTCATCCTCCTGCATTCCAAGGAATAAAGTCCTAGCCTGCTTAACCTCCCCCTATATCTCAGGTCCTCGAGTCCTAGCAACATCCATGTAAATCTGCTCTACAACCTCTCCAGCTTCACAACATTTTTACCGAACTGTTTGCAGAAAAAGGAATTTCACTGGACCCAGGTAGATGTGACAATGAAGAACCATTGAATCAAAGTTTCTCGATCCGAAATGTCACCCATTCATTCTCTCCAGAGATGCTGCCTGTCCCGCTGAGTTACTCCAGCTTTTTGTGTCTACCGTTAAATCATTGTTCCATTCTTCTTGATGGTAGCAACGAGATGACAGCATGGTGAGGGCAGTGTGGACATTTGATGAGATTAGCTGCCATCTTGCAGCAATGTGGATCCTTTTGATGGTGGGCAAGTCAACACCCTTGATGGAACAGGCAATGGTTTAGTTTTAGTTTTCGTGATACAGCGTGGAAGCAGGCCCTTCAGCCCACCAAGTTCACGCCAACCATCCATCGCCCTTACACTAGTTCAATCCCACACACTAGGGGTAATTTACGGAAACCAATTAACCTTCAAACCAGCACATCACCCGCAAAAATCCTACTTGCTCACAGGCAGTACGTACAGACCCCCTACTGACAGCACCCGTGCTCAGGATCAAACCCGGGTCTCTGGTGCTGTAAGGCGGCATCTCTACCACTGCACCACAAGGTCTTCCACTTTCTGCAACCTTCTTCGTTCTTGGGCGTCTGAGTTAGCAAACCAGGCTGTGAAGCATCAGTGGTGATGGTAATAAACCTGGGCCTACATTGAATAGAGAAAAAAATATATATATATATTTTCACTTCGGATCGTCTCAATTAATAGATTTTAAAATCCGCCGAATGTAAAGGTCTGAAGAATGGTCTCGACCTGAAACGTTACCCATTCCTTCTCTCCTGAGATGATGCCTGACCTGCTGAGTTACTCCAGCATTTTGTGAATAAATACCTTCGAATGTAAAGGTCCATGTGTTGATGTTATATATTTCCTGCACTATAACCACCAATCTATTGCTCCCTAGGGCGGAACAGTGGTGCAGTGGTAGAGTTGCTGCCTTGCAGCACCAGAGACCCGAGTTCAATCCTGACCACGGATGCAGTTTGTATGGAATTTGTACGTTCTCTCTGTGACTGCATGTAGGTTTTCTCCAGGTGTTCCCCGGTTTCCTCCCGCACTCAAAAGACTTGCAGGTTTGTAGGTTGATTGGCGTCGGTAAATTGTCCCCAGTGTGTGGGAAAGCATTAGTGTACTAAGGTCACTGGTCGGCACAGACTGGCTGGGCTGTATCTCTGGAGTCTAAAGTCTATAAAAACACAAAGCCCTGGCCAAGCTCGTCTCTGGATCAAAGAGGACACCTCTGAATTAATGTGGTGGAAGGAACTGCAGATGCTGGTTTAAACCGAAGATAGACACAAAAAGCTGGAATAACTCAGCGGGACAGGCAGCATCTCTGGAGAGAAGGGATGGGTGATGTTTCGGGTCAGGTTTGAAGAGGGGTCTCGACCCGAAACATCACACATTCCTTCTCTCCAGAGATGCTGCCTGTCCCGCTGTGTTACTCCAGCAGTTTGTGTCTAGCCTCTGCATTAATTCCGCACACCAACATCATCATTAGCTCTCTGTTCCCCATCCTGCGGTTGTCAAGTGAAATAGAATCACTACTTCAGAGCAGTATTTTTCGCTTATGATAATGTCACCAGCTAAAATGTAAATAAATGTTGCCTCATTTGCTACAGCAGAAATAGATGCATTGCAATAGTGCCATTCTGCATGTGGACTCATTTTTCTTACTGATGCTTTTTTCCCTAAAATGCCAAGTAAAAATATTAGTTTATAAACCTATATCGCTCATCTTTATCGATCATAACTGCAGACTTGGCAGAAGCCTTATTTGTTACACTGTGGTATCAATCCAATACGAAAACAGGTCTCAAAATTCTCCAAACTGTGGCCCGTGGGCCACATCCGGCCCACCACGAGATTTTGTCCGGCCTGCAGCAAGCACGTTCCTTGCTGTGGGTTCTGTGGTAGCGCGGGAACGTTTTTGTTTTAGCGGCCTATATGAATGTTGGTTTATTGTCACGTGTGCACTGCACAGTGGGATTATTTTAGCGTAGATCACACGTGCACGAGTCACGACCATATTTTGGTGCCGTTTACAAAACGTCCAAAGTCGGGTCCGTGCGCTGGATGCACTGGAGCGGCTCCAGATCCAGGCGAGCCCCAGGCTGCAGCAGGGCCTCCTCCGTCGCCCTCGACTGGCTCGGCCCGTCGATCGACGTCCCTCTCCTCGCCCGACCGACCGACCGCCTGTGTGCCCCGGGGGAAACGTCTTCTGCAGCCGACCTTGCAGGCGCTGGAGGCATTACCCCTCTCCCACTGGCCCACTCATTGTGTCCTTCGTCGCCAGCGGCTCCCTCCTCCTCCGTTCTCCGGTCTTCAGGGCCAATCTCGGCAGTTTCCGAACTTACACATCAGGTAGGCTATCGAGTTGAGGGCTTGTATGCAGCTGCTGACTTAATAATGATGTTAAGTTTTAATGATTTCTTAGCGGAGTGCCCACCCGTGAGTCACTGCGACGGTGACACATGTGGTCACTCCTCCATTATATCACATGATATTTCTGTACTGTCTGCATGCCCACTGGTAGTGTAAGAAAATAACTGCAGATGCTGGTACAAATCAAAGGTATATTTTCACAAAATGCTGGAGTAACTCAGCAGGTCAGGCAGCATCTCAGGAGAGAAGGAATGGGCGACGTTTCGGGTCGAGACCCTTCTTCAGACTGAAGAAGGGTCTCGACCCGAAACGTCGCCCATTCCTTCTCTCCTGAGAGGCATGCCCACTGGTGGTCACTGTATTTTTTCTGTTTTATAAATAATTCTATCACTAGAATTTATAAAACTGACATTTCTTTCTTTTTTCCTACGTCCCACAAAAACATGCCAAATATATAATGTGGCCCTCATGCTGAAAAGTTTGGAGACCCCTGGTCTAAACAATAATGATATAACAGACCTTATAGAATGCGTGCCAATGAGAGATAAAGGCAGAGCAATTAAATATAAATACCATTTTAAAATCATGCAATGTGCAAAATATCTACACTCTTTTCAGGCTATATATACATGATGTGAACTGGAAATGTTACCTCAGCTTCAGTAGTGCGATTATACATTTATTTAAATACTTATCCCTTTGCAAACAGTCTCTCTCGAGAGTCACTTGCCATTATAACACTTCCATTAGCCAGGATTAGCTTGTCATCCATTTGTTCCTTCAAACTATTTCAATTGTCCCCAAAGAATCACAAGAATCGAAGTGATAAGAAACCCAAAAAAACCTGATGCAATACATTACTTTACCTTCCCCGTGAACTCTAAGATATTCGCTGTACACATGTCCTTTGTTGTAACGATGACTATACTCCTGCGTAGAAACATTTCTGTGTATTTCTGTACACTTCTAAAGGAAACCACTGCTTTGTCAAGTGATTTGAGAGATTCTGAAACCACTGAAGGCTGTCTATAAAGAAACGTTTGTCTTTTCTTCCTTTATATTATTTAGAGACAATAACTTTCATTTATAGAGAGATTTTTACACTACAAAATGTGTTTAGTTTGTTGTCACGAGTACCAGGGGGAGAGTGAGAAGCTTTTGTGGCGTGGTACATGTGACAATAAAGTGCCATCGAGCCAGTGAATCATTGTTGTTGTGTTACCAGGTGTGTTTAAGATGGTCATTTAGAGTATTTATAAGTCCGAAGAAGGGTCTTGACCTGAAACGTCACCCATTCCTTCTCTCCTGAGATGCTGCCTGACCTGCTGAGTTACTCCGGCATTTTGTGCCTATCTTCTGTGTCAACCAGCATCTGCACTTCCTTCCTACACATTTAGGGTATTGTGTGCAGTTTTGGTCACCATGTTACAGGAAAGATGTTGTCAAGCTGGAAAGTGTGCAGAGAAGATTTACAAGTATGTTGCCAGTACACGAGGGCCTGAGCTATATATATGGAGGGGTTGAACATGTTAGGAGTTTATTCCTTGGAGCGCAGGAGGATGAGGGGTGATCTTATAGAGGTGTACAAAATCATGAGAGGAATAGATAGGGTAAATGCATAGATTTAGCATAGAAAATACTCTGGGATTTTACCCAGAGAGGGAAATTGAGAACCAGAGGACATACGTTTAAGGTGAGGGGAGGGAATGATTTAATAGGAACCCGAGGGATAGCTTTTTTCACAAAGGGTGGCGGGTGTATGGAACGAGCTGCTGGAGGAGGTAGTCGACGCAGGTAACATTGCAATGTTTAAGAAACATTTAGACAGGTATATGCATAGGGTAAGTTTAGAGGGATATGGGCCAAATGCAGGCAGGTGGGCCTATTGTGGATGGGGCATGTTGGGCAGCGTGGGCAAGTTGGGCCGAAGATCCTGTCTCCACACTGCATGATACTATGACTCTATTTCCCGCCCTGTTGGTCATATCCGCCCATGTATCCTCAATACCTTGTCACCAATCCGTACCATTCTTGGAGTACAAAAGCTTCAACATGGAGTTTAGAACAAAGAACAGTACAGCACAAATACTGGCCCCTCGGCCCATGATGTCTGTGCTATGCTGAGCACGGTGCAAAATGAAACTAAGCCCATCCTTATCCTTCCTTCTCCTCAGGTTCTCTTGTGAATTGATTTCATTCTGTGCCCTCTGGCTCTTCATTTGCTCTTTTTAATCCCTTCATTATTTTAACCTGAAAGACAGCAACCATCCCCCTTCCTTCCCTGTACGGTCATCCTTGGTTTAGGCAGTACACCCCCTCAGAAAATCTTCACGTCCTTCTGAAAGGAGAAGAGGGAGAATGGTTAAAGGAGATGTGCCAGGAAAATCTCTCTTACACAGAGGGTGGTGCCTCTCTTACAATCGGGGTGTTTAAGAGGCTTTTAGATGGACACATGGATGTATCAGGAAAGGAGGGATAGGGCTCACATATAGGCAGAGATGAGTTTATCTTGGCATCATGTTCAGCACAGGCATTGCAGGCTGAAGGGCTGTTAATGTGCTGCACTGTTCTAAATGCTATGTTCTTAAGTGCGGTACCCAGAATTGCAAAAACAATAATCTAGATGAGACTGAGCTAATGTTTTTTTTAATGGGTTTCGAATGACTCCTGTGATTTACAGGCATAAAGATTGATCTTCAGACACATGCACTGAATGTGAAATATGGCAAGAATATACATTGTACTTTTGTTCAGAAATTATGTTCCACTGTAATGAATGGAACTGGATTTTGGAAACATGCACAACAAATATGCATTGTTATTTCTTTTACTTGACGTAGACAAACAAGAACAATTTTATCCACCAAAAAAGACACAAAGCGCTGGAGTAACTCAGTGGGCAGGTCTGAAGAAGGGTCTCATCCTGAATGATCAACTATCCATGTTCTCCAGAGATGTAGCCTGACCCGCTGAGTTACTTCAACACTTTGTGTAATTTCTTACCAGAAATTCTGCCTGCATTAGGAGGTATTGGTTACAGGGACAGACTTTGACTGTTTTCTCTGAAATGCCAGAGATTGCATGGAGACTTTCTTGATTAGTATGGGTGTCAGAGGTTATGGGGAGAATACAGGAGAATGGGGTTAGGAGGGAGAGATAAATCAGCCATGATTGAATGGCGGAGTAGACTTGTTGGGCCGAATGGCCTAATTCTGCTCCTATTACTTATGACTTGATAGAAGTATGCAAAAATTCAGAGGCATAGATAGAGTAGATAATCAGAACCTTTTACCCAGGATGGGAAAAAAATCAAATACATGAAAGGTATAGCTTAGTTTAGTTTGGTTTAATTTAGTTTAGTTTAGTGTCATGTGTACTGAGGTACAGGGAAATGCTTTTTGTTGCGTGCTATCCGGTCAGTGGAAAAACTATACATGACCATACCTGCTTTAAGGTGGGTGGAGCAATGTTGAAAGGAGGTGTGCAGTGCATTTTTTTCACACAGAAGGTGGTGAGTGCCTGGATCAAAATGTCAGGGTGGGTGGTGTTGGAGGCTGATACGATAGTGGTGTTTGAGAGACTTTTGCATTGGCACATGTATGTGCAGTGAGGTTTTCATGAAAGAGGAAAGACTAGATAGACTGGGCTTGTACTCGCTGGAATTTAGAAGACTGAGGGGGGATCTTATAGAAACATATAAAATTCTTAAGGGGTTGGAGAGGCTAGATGCGGGAAAATTGCTCCCGATGTTGGGGGAGTCCAGAACCAGGGGTCACAGCTTAAGGATAAGGGGGAAGTCTTTTAGGACCGAGATGAGAAAACATTTCTTCACACAGAGAGTGGTGAGTCTGTGGAATTCTCTGCCACAGAAGGTAGTTGAGGCCAGTTCATTGGCTATATTTAAGAGGAAGTTAGATGTGGCCCTTTTTGCTAAAGGGATCAGGGGGTATGGAGAGAAGGCAGGTACAGGCTACTGAGCTGAATGATCAGCCATGATCATATTGAATGGCGGTGCAGGCTCGAAGGGCCGAATGGCCTACTCCTGCACCTATTTTCTATGTTTCTATGTTTCAGTTTAGATTATTGTCATGTTTACCAAGGTAAAGTGAAAAGCATTTGTTGCATGCTAACCAGTCAGCAGAAAGACAATACATGATTACAATCAGGCCATCCACAGCGTACAGATACATGATAAAGGGAATAACGTTTAGTGCAAGATAAAGCCAGTAAAGTCCGAATGGAGGGATATGAGTTATGTGCAGGCACATAAGAGATGGTCTTGGTCAGCACAGACATTGTGGGTCGAAGGGCCTGTTCCTGTGCTGTACTGTTCTATGTACTCCTTCTCTTGCGTCTCGTGTTCCTATTTTAATTTAATGAATGCCTTTGTTAAAATAGCTATGAATATGGTGACGCGTTTGTCGCTAATATTGCAAGTTAAACTGCACCCCAGCTGTCTCTCCAATGATAAATTCACCGCAATGTGAACAACACAACAGATGTAAATGCGATATAGAATCTGTTTCCCCGGCCTTGAATATATTTGCAGTTCCTCAGTCGTGACACACTAGACTATGCATCGCTGTTGTCAACATTGTTAAAATAAAATTCAACTTCCACGCACAGATGATAAAGAAAATGCACACCTGATGAACACATACTGCCTGCCAGGAACTATCAGCCAGTCAATCAGGCAGAAAGATTGAGGAGATTCTTTCTGAATAAAAGTTTTGAATAAAAATTTTCTGGAGAAATAGAATAGGTGACGTTTCGGGTTGGGTCCGAAGAAATGTCTCGACCCGATAAATCACCTATTCCTTTTCTCCAGAGATGCTGTCTGACCCGCTGAGTTACTCCAGCTTTTCGTGTGCACAGAAGGAGGCAGGCCAGGTGTGAGTACAAGGAGGGGGTTTGTGTTTGGTTATCGGTGAACCGGCCAGAGATATCTCATTCTCTATAAGCAAACACATTCACTAGATAAGTACATAGTTTCACCAGAGGTCATCTGGGTGAGGTTTCACTTCAAACGTCAAAGGGATTAAATGCGTAGACCATTAAGGCAGGTGCGACAACGATGTGGCTGGGATGGTGAGGTCCAAAGGTTGCTGCAACTTGTGCAAGTTATTTGTTTTCGATGTCAACACAAGGAGTTACTTAAGATCAGCTGCAATTGCATTTTTGCCCTTGCAGTGAAAAGATCAGCAGATGTCAGTCGTGCAGCGGTAGAATTACTGCCTCACAGCGCCAAAGACCCAGGTTTGATCCGGACTATGGATGCTGCCTGGATGGAGTTTGTACGTTCTCCCAGTGACCATGTGGGCTTTATTCAGGCTGCTCCGGATTCCTTCCACATTTCACAGACGTGCTGGTCTATAGGTGAATTGGCTTTTATAAATTGCCCCTCGTGCGTAAGATGTGAAAGTGGTGTAACATAGAACTAGTGTAAACTGGTGATCAATGGTCGGCGCGGGCTCGGTATGCCAAAGGGCCTGTGGGGTTTCCACACTGTATCACTAAACTAAACTAAAGGATAAAAAGAAGGGTGAAAAATTTTTTTTGAAGTTAAGAAATAGAGGCAGAGAAGTGAAACTCAGTTCTTTAATGGAGTAAGTCAGTGGGTCATATCATCATCATATAACATAACATAACATAACATAACAACACTTTATTGTCACTCGGCACAAACACCGAACGAAATTTCAGCAGTCACAAGATACAAAAGAAAAGAACACAGGACACCCGACCCCAACACAAACATCCATCACAGTGACTCCAAACACCCCCTCACTGTGATGGAGGCAACAAAACTTCCCCTCTCTTCCCCCCGCACCCACGGACAGGCAGCTCGACCCCTACCGAGGCAAACGACACGCACAGCCCCCGCAAGGGGATGTTAGGCCCCGCGGCCGAGCCGCCCCGGGCACCGAAACGTCCCGCGGCCACACCGGGCGATGTTAAGTCCAGCGGCCGAGCCGCACCGGGCACTGAAACGTCCCGCGGCCGAGCCGCGCTGGCGATGTTAAGTCCAGCGGCCAAGCCGCGCCGGGCACTGAAATGTCCCGCGGCCGAGCCGCACCGGGCACTGAAACGTCCCGCGGCCGCACCGGGCGATGTAAAGTCCAGCGGCCGAGCCGCACCGGGCACTGAAACGTCCCGCAGCCGAGCCGCACCGGGCACTGAAACGTCCCGCGGCCAAGCCGCGCTGGCGTTGTTAAATCCAGCGGCCGAGCCGCACCGGGCACTGAAACGTCCCGCGGCCGCACCGGGCGATGTTAAATCCAGCGGCCGAGCCGCACCGGGCACTGAAACGTCCCGCGTCCGCACCGGGCGATGTTAAGTCCAGCGGCCGAGCCGCACCGGGCACTGAAACGTCCAGCGGCCGCGCCACGCCGGCGATGTTAAGTCCAGCGGCCGAGCCGCGCCGGGCGATGGAAGGCCCCGTGGGCGAGCTGCGCCTCGGGGAAGAGACCCCGCCCCACCCCACCCCCCACACCCCACCCCCCCACACCCCACCCTCCCCACCACACATACACAGCCAAAAACAGAAACAAAAACCATCCCAACACCGACACAAACAAAAAAAAGAAAAAAAGACAACAGACTGCCAGAGAGCCGCAGCCGTTAGGCACAGCCAACTACTCCCAACTCATATATATACAGCCGGAAACAGGCCTTTTCGGCCCAACAAGTCCGTGCCGCCCAGCGATCCCCGTACATTAACACTATCCTACACCCACTAGGGACAATTTTTACATTTACCCAGCCAATTAACCTACATACCTGTACGTCTTTGGAGTGTGGGAGGAAACCGAAGATCTCGGAGAAAACCCACGCAGGTCACGGGGAGAACGTACAAACTCCGTACAGTGCAGCACCCGTAGTCAGGATCGAACCCGAGTCTCTGGCGCTGCATTCGCTGTAAAGCAGGAACTCTACCGCAGCATCTCTGGAGAAAAGGAATAGGTGATGCTTTGGATCGAGACTCTTCTTCAGACTCGGAAGCGTGGAGTCTGGAGTTTGAAGTAGTGTCTTGACCCGAAACGTCACCTATTTTTTTCACTGGAGATGCTGCCTGACCCGCTGAGTTACTCCAGCATTTTATGTACATCACCACCTGCAGTTCCTTCCTACACATATTGTCAACTCTTTAGTGACTGGTTTTAATTCTGGAGGAGCGATCGGTCCATTTATGGTGCTTTACATTGCCATATTCATCAGTGTTTCTCAACTTGGAAACCCATCAAAAAAATTCTAATTCCGAGACAAGTGCAGGATCCAGACCAGAAGAAGTTTTGCTTTAATCTTTCAATTAACTTGCAACTGTAAAATCGCATAGCAAGGAGTCACTGAGGAAGGCTTCAAATACGTCATTGTTTTTTCAGAGTATCTGCTTTGCTGCGAACATGTCGGAATTATACATGAATCCCCCGAGGCAACCGCTGATCATTCATTACATGACAAAAGTTAGAGTGTGTCTTTGTGTTAATTTACATCTGTTCTCAAAATGAACAGATGAACTGCCGCAGATCTTTGCCAGAACTGCAGCTTGCATCTGAAGCATTTCATTCACACAGACATACACGCGCACACCGTTTGGGCGGCACGATGGCGCAGCGGCAGAGTTGCTGCCTTACAGCACCAGAGACCCGGTTTCCATCCTGACTGCAGGTGCTGTCTGTCCGGAGTTTGTACGTTCCCCCTGTGATCGTGTGGGTTTTCTCCGGGTGCTCCGGTTTCCTCCCACACTCCAAAGGCATACAGGTTTGTAGGGTAATTGGCTTTGGTAAAGAATATAATCTTTGGTAAAGATTATAACAGTGTGTAGGTTGGTGATAGTGTGCGGGGTGATCTCTGGTCGGTGTGGATGGTGGTCGGTGATCTCTGTCGGTGTGGACGGTGGTCGGTGATCCCTGGTCGTTGTGGATGGTGGTTGGTGATCTCAGTTGGTGTGGACGGTGGACTGAAGGGCCTATTTTCACGCCGTACCTCTAAACTAAACTAAACTAAACGTGTGATACTAAACGTGTAATTTGCAGATGATACTAAGCTGGGGGGTAGTGTGAATTGTGAGGAAGATGCAATAAGGCTGCAGGGTGACTTGGACAGGTTGTGTGAGTGGGCGGATACATGGCAGATGCAGTTTAATGTAGATAAGTGTGAGGTTATTCACTTTGGAAGTAAGAATAGAAAGGCAGATTATTATCTGAATGGTGTCAAGTTAGGAAGAGGGGATGTTCAACGAGATCTGGGTGTCCTAGTGCATCAGTCAATGAAAGGAAGCATGCAGGTACAGCAGGCAGTGAAGAAAGCCAATGGAATGTTGGCCTTCGTAACAAGAGGAGTTGAGTATAGGAGCAAAGAGGTCCTTCTACAGTTGTACCGGGCCCTGGTGAGACCGCACCTGGAGTACTGTGTGCAGTTTTGGTCTCCAAATTTGAGGAAGGATATTCTTGCTATGGAGGGCGTGCAGCGTAGGTTCACTAGGTTAATTCCCGGAATGGCGGGACTGTCGTATGTTGAAAGGCTGGAGCGATTGGGCTTGTATACACTGGAATTTAGAAGGATGAGGGGGAATCTTATTGAAACGTATAAGATAATTAGGGGATTGGACACATTAGAGGCAGGAAACATGTTCCCAATGTTGGGGGAGTCCAGAACAAGGGGCCACAGTTTAAGAATAAGGGGTAGGCCATTTAGAACGGAGATGAGGAAGAACTTTTTCAGTCAGAGAGTGGTGAAGGTGTGGAATTCTCTGCCTCAGAAGGCAGTGGAGGCCAGTTCGTTGGATGCTTTCAAGAGAGAGCTGGATAGAGCTCTTAAGGATAGCGGAGCGAGTGGGTATGGGGAGAAGGCAGGAACGGGGTACTGATTGAGAGTGATCAGCCATGATCGCATTGAATGGCGGTGCTGGCTCGAAGGGCTGAATGGCCTATTCCTGCACCTATTGTCTATTGTCTATTGTCTATTGTCTATTGATTGTACAAACATGTGCACACACCTGTATGAGTATGCACATACGCACATACCCCTGTGTGCAAACATATATGCCCACACCTATGTACATACGCACATAAACACATGCACACGCTCACATACACACATGCACAGAATCATGTATATGCACATGTGCCTATACACACCAAAACAACAGTCTCACACACATGTACACTCTCACAGAAATGCATGTGCACTCGAACATGCACACATACATAATCATCAATCACAGATATGCATACACAAGCACTCACATGCACATATACATATATACAGGCACATGCACACACATGTGTATACATGCATGCATGCTCATGCATACATATGCACTTACGTACAAGCACATGTGCAAGTATGATGGCGCACGCACACAAACACAAGTAGGGGTTTGTGTATTAAGTATTTCTTTACAACAGTGAGTTAAATTCAGTAATATTTTAATGGTTGGCAAGTGGTTTCGAATATTCTGAAAGGGGTTGAAAGAGTGGGGTATAAATTCACGCGATTCCTTCATTAACAGTGGCATAATGCTAAATTAATGGGCTTACAGCCAGCATAATGCACCATTGATGGAGTGTTGTGCATTTGAATTCTACCAGGGCAATGGAAAATTTAAATGTAAGTAATTATATAAATCTGAAATTAAAACAAAATTCTAGTCTCAGTGAAGGAAGCTTTCATATCAGCGGATTCATAAGTCGTAGGAGCAGAATTAGGCAATTCAGCCCATCAAGTCTACTCTGCTATTCAATCATGGATGATCCAGTTCAGTTTAATTTACTTTATTGTCACATGTACTGAGCTACAGTTAAAAGATTTTGTTGCATGCTAACCAGTCAGTGGAAAGGCAATACTTAATTACAATCGAGCCATTCACAGTGTACAGATACATAGTAAGGGCATGACGTTTAGTGCGAGAAAAAGCCAGTAAAGACCGATCGAAGATAGTCCGAGGGTCTCCAAATAAGGTGGATAGTAGTTCAGGACTGCTCTCTATTTGTGTTGGCATGGTTCCGTTTCCCGATAACAGCTATCTTTCCTTCTCAGCCCCATTCTCCTGCCTCCTCCCCGTAACCTTTCACACCCTTGCTAATCAAGAATCTATCAATCTCTGCTTTAAAAATACCAAAGGCGTGGCCTTAAACTAGATAAAGAAATCTAATGCCATCCATTAATCTCAGTGAATGCTCTCTTCCCTTGTTTCTCTCGGCAGCCCAATCACTTCCAGTCCTTGGTTTCTGTCCCTTCAACCTGTCCACTAGGTCTATTTGTCCTATCATTGATCATAGGATACTGCAAGTGTACGGGGTAATCAATGGTCATAGAGTCTGAGAGTCATAGACATGCAGCGTGGAAACAGACCCTTCAGCCTAACTTGCCCACACCTGCCATCATGTCCCATCTGCACTGATCCCATCTGCCCGCATTTGGCCCATATTCGCTCTAAACCTGCCCTGCCCATGCATAAACCTGCCCTGTGTATGCATCGCCTGCCCTGTCCATGCATAAACCTGCTCTATCCATGCATAAACCTGCCCTGTCCATCGATAAACCTGCCTTGTCCATGCATAAACCTGCTCTATCCATGCATAAACCTACTCTATCCATGCATAAACCTGCCCCTAAACCTGCTCTATTAATGCATAAACCTGCTCTATCCATGCATAAACCTGCCCTGTCCATGCATAAACCTGCTCTATCCATGCATAAACCTGCCCTGTCCATCGATAAACCTGCCTTGTCCATGCATAAACCTGCTCTATCCATGCATAAACCTGCCTTGTCCATGCATAAACCTACTCTATCCATGCATAAACCTGCCCTGCCCCTAAACCTGCTCTATCCATGCATAAACCTGCTCTATCCATGCATAAACCTGCCCTGTCCATGCATAAACCTGCCCTGTCCATGCATAAACCTGCCCTGCCCCTAAACCTGCTCTATCCATGCATAAACCTGCTCTATCCATGCATAAACCTGCCCTGTCCATGCATAAACCTGCCCTGTCCATGCATAAACCTGCCCTATCCATGCATAAACCTGCTCTATCCATGCATAAACCTACTCTATCCATGCATAAACCTGCCCTGCCCCTAAACCTGCTCTATCCATGCATAAACCTGCCCTGTCCATGCATAAACCTGCCCTGTCCATGCATAAACCTACTCTATCCATGCATAAACCTGCCCTGCCCCTAAACCTGCTCTATCCATGCATAAACCTGCCCTGTCCATGCATAAACCTGCTCTATCCATGCATAAACCTGCTCTATCCATGCATAAACCTACTCTATCCATGCATAAACCTGCCCTGCCCCTAAACCTGCTCTATCCATGCATAAACCTGCCCTGTCCATGCATAAACCTGCCTTGTCCATGCATAAACCTACTCTATCCATGCATAAACCTGCTCTATCCATGCATAAACCTGCTCTATCCATGCATAAACCTGCCTTGTCCATGCATAAACCTACTCTATCCATGCATAAACCTGCCCTGCCCCTAAACCTGCTCTATCCATGCATAAACCTGCCCTGTCCATGCATAAACCTGCCTTGTCCATGCATAAACCTACTCTATCCATGCATAAACCTGCTCTATCCATGCATAAACCTGCTCTATCCATGCATAAACCTGCTCTATCCATGCATAAACCTGCCCTGTCCATGCATAAACCTGCCTTGTCCATGCATAAACCTACTCTATCCATGCATAAACCTGCCCTGCCCCTAAACCTGCTCTATCCATGCATAAACCTGCCCTGTCCATGCATAAACCTGCCTTGTCCATGCATAAACCTGCTCTATCCATGCATAAACCTACTCTATCCATGCATAAACCTGCCCTGCCCATTAACCTGCTCTATCCATGCATAAACCTGCTCTATCCATGCATAAACCTGCTCTATCCATGCATAAACCTGCCCTGCCCATTAACCTGCTCTATCCATGCATAAACCTGCCCTGTCCATGCATAAACCTGCTCTATCCATGTATGTCCATCTACACCACGCTGCTTCGGGAAAGCCAACAAAATTAAAGACCTTTCCCTCCCCGATCATTCCTTCTCCCCACTCCCAACGAGCAGAAGAGACAGAGGTTTAAAATAGCACACCACCAAACTCAGGAGCAGCTTCTCCCCCTTTGTTATCAGGCTTCTGAATAATCCTGCCTTTAGCTAGGGTACTGTCCGATTCACCTCTATCCCATTGTGGACATTGGACTTTGTCTCTGGAACTGTCGCGCTATAATGCTGAGAACTATATCTCACCGTTCCCACCTCCCACCTCCAGTTTAAATTCCATTTGGAATATTTTGGAGGACCAAGAACCAAGAACCAAGGACCGTCTGTGCTTCTCATTTCCCTTTTCCCTGACTAGTCTGAAGAAAGGTCTTGACCCGAAACATCACCCATTCCTTCTCTCCAGAGATGCTGCCCGTCCCGCTGAGTTACTCCAGCATTTTGTGTCTAACTTCTGTACCTTTTCCTCTCTCTATCTATTGTACATGAGTTTGGCTTGATTGATTTCATAGATTCATGTTATAGGAGCCATTATACAGGCCATTCGGCCCAGACTTGACCATCTCCTCTGCCATTTATTCATGGCTGATCTATCGTGCCCTCTCTACCCCAATAGCATTATCTGATTGATTGGATGCACAACAAAGCTTTTCATTGCACCTCAGTGCAAGTGACAATAATAAACCTAAGGAGAAAGATTTAACGGGAACCTGAGGAGGTGGGTGCCAGGAACGAGCTCCCTGAGGAGGTAGTTGAAGCAGGTACTATCACAATGTTTAGGAAACATTTGGACAGGTACATGGATACGACAGATTTAGAGGGATATGGGCCAAACACAGACAGGTGGGATAGTGCAAATGGGACGGTGGTCGGTTTGGGCAAGATGGGCCGAAAGGCCTGTTTCCGCTCTGTATGACTCTATGATTCTGTGACTACAAAAGTGGTTAACTGCTTATGTACCGAAAACGAAACAATAAAATTCTTACTTGCAGCAACATTATAGGTCTGTAAACACAAATCAAACATTACAGGTCTGTAAACACAATATACATAGATAATATAAATTCAATTAAAATATCTAATAAATTCACACCCCAAATAATATTGCAAAAAAAATCCTTAGTGCAACCAAAGACCATAGAGTCATATAGTCTTACAGTGTGGAAACAGGCCCTTTGGCCCAACTTGCCCACACCGACCACCGCATCCCATCTATACTAGCCCCAGCATCCTGCTTTTGGCCCATATCCCTCTAAATCTATCCATGGTTCATAGTTCACAATGTTTTCAAGAGCCTGATGGTTGTTGGGAAGAATCTATTCTTGAAACCGAAGGTCATGGTTTTCGGACTCCGATTCCTTTTGTCTTTATAGTAGGAGTGTAATGAAAGCGTGGCCAGGATGGTGTGCAATTTTGTTGATGTTGAGCTCACGAGTCTGATGGTTGTTGGGAAGAAGCGTTTCGTGCACCTGGTGGTCATGGTTTTCGGACTCCTGATGGTATGAGTGGAATGAGAGTGTGGCCAGGGCTGTGTGGGACTTTGATGGCGTTGGCTGTCTTTCTGCGGCAGAGTTTTCTTCAGACCGCTTCTCTCAACCAACATACCTAAAACTGGTCATTAGTGCACAAGTTGAGTTCCTCAAACACCTTGTGTCCTTTTCTGCAGTCTGAAGAAGGGTCCCGACTCGAAACATCACCTGTACATGTTCTCCAGAGATGCTGCCTGACATGCTGAGTTACTCTAGCGCTGTGTATCCGTTTATGTGAAGAATCCCGACCCAAAATTTCACCTTTCCATATTCTCCAGAGATCCTGCCTGACCTGCTGAGCGATACCAGCAATTTGTGTTATTTTGTGTACTCTGAAGAAAGATACTGACCCAAAACATCACATGGACATGTCTCAACCAACATCCCTAAAACTGGTCATCCGTGCACAAATCATTGAATGATGTTTGCATCTGTGATCTCAACTGCACTTAATTATGAGGTGTTGCCTGACCCACTAAGTTACTCCAGAATGTTGTGTCCTTTTGTGTGAACCAGCATTTGCAGTTCCTTGTTTCTATGCGATCTCAACTCTACTGCTCACCCCTCATGTCATCTTGTCCATGTTTCACTGTTCATTTAGTCTCTGACTTTATCTGCCTATGAACTAATGAAACCATACTTTAAAAAAATGGTCAGGAAGGGTGAGTTGGGTTGGCGAGAAAGGGAGAGAAAGTTCCTTCGGTGTATGAGAGAAATGAATGCGTTTCATCGTGTTTTATGATCTGTTTACGTTGCAATGAAAGTTATGGTCCTCTTCCGGATAAATTGCTCATTATTCATATCCTGCAAAATTTCACAGTAAACAGGTTCCTGGAGCAGAGGAGATTGCATATTGATCGCCAAGGGGCATCGAACTCACTATGTCATCACACGGTGCTGTTGGGAACTGTCACAGGAATGAAGAACAACTCGTGCTCCATTAATCCATTGTTTCAAATTTATAGTGGTGAGAGCCACAATAATTTCCCACTAATGCACCGTGTTGGGTAACAGTTGAAGGGAATGGAAGTTGCTTTCACAGTTGACCAATGATTCAATGATACTCTATTGTCACACTTACCTGGGTACAGTGCTTTGCTTTGCGTACAACCCGGTACAATCGTACAGCAGACCTCACCTTGGCAGTGCACAAGTGTCATCACCTTCCTGGTGCCGACAAAGTTACAAAAGTTCACCGGACAGTTCTATATACTGCCTGCCAGCGCATGCAGGGCCGGATAGTAGCATTTGCTACAGGCCCCGCGCTTTTGAGGGCCCCGGGCTAAATACTTGAAATCAGCATCCCACTGAGGGGCGCTGTGTTGCGCGCGCCGCGGTTAGAATGTGTTGGCGGTGGGGCTGCATGGACCAATGGGCAGCCGGTGCGTCACCGCCCAACAGCCCAGTCTCTGGCCCTCTTACTCCACACACCTCCGGCCTCACCCACACACCTCACTCCTCCGGACCTCTCTGCCTGAATATTGGCCTTGTCTCCCCACACATCCCGGCCCTCTCACTCCTCGCTCATCGGCTTTTTTCTCTCAAGTCCCCGGGCCACTTTCACCACCTCACCCCCCCCCCCATCTCTCCCACTCCTCCTTCTCCCTACTCCTCCGGCGCTCTATCCCAACTCCTCTGGCACTTGCTCCCCCGAATCCTCCGCTGCTCACTCTTCCGCATACCTCCCGCCTGTTCTTTCCCTACCCCTCCCTCTCCTTGCTAAGGCCTTCTCTCTCTCTCTTCACTCCTGCGGTCTTCTCTCTCTCCCCACTCCGGCTCTCTCCTTCTCCCCACTCCACTGGGCGTCTCTCTCCCCAATCCCCCTTCCCTCTCGCCTCCCAGACTCTCGTCCTTCCAAATAGCTACTGCTCCAGTCCTCTCATCCGCCAATCTACCTCCCCCTTTATTCCCTGTCTTCTGTCCCACTCTCCCTCCTCTTCTCCATCCCACTCTCCCCCCCTGTGCATTTCCATTTCCCCCCCCCTCCCTCCATGCCCCTCCCCCCCCCCCCCTCCTCCAGCCTTTACTTTCCATTTCTATAGGCACTTTCCCTCACACTTTTGGCCTTTTCTCAGCCCCTACCCGTCCTTACCACTCTCTCTCTCTCTCTCTTCTGGCCCATACTCCCAAATTCCTGCGACCCCCTCTTGACCATCCCAAAAGCTCGGGCCCTCTTTCTCACCAATCCCCCGGCCTTCTCTCCTCTCTATCCCGGGCCCTGTCTACTCCTACACTCTTCTACCACCTCCTCTACCCACACCTTGCATGCCTCTCAGCATCCACTGCTCCAGCACCCCCTGCCCCTACTCCGTCCCTCTCATCCCTATACCTCCAGTCCCGCCTCTATTCACTCCTCCAGCCCTACCTTTTCCACATTCCTCCGGCCTTCCCTGTCTCTACTTCTCTGGCACCCATGGCTCCCACTCCTCCGGCCCTCTTCTCGCAATCCTCCGTCATTCTCCCCACGGTGGCGCAGCGGTAGAGTTGCTGCCTTACAGCGTTTGCAGCACCGGAGACCCGGGTACGATCTCAACCACGGGTGCTGTCTGTACGGAGTTTGTACGTTCTCCCCGTGACCGCATGGGTTTTCTCCGAGATCTTCGGTTTCCTCCCACACTCCAAAGACGTACAGGTTTGTAGGTTAATTGACTAGGTGTACGTGTAAAATTGTCCCTAGTTTGTGCAGGTATTGCTAGTCAGTACGGACGATGGGCCGAAGGGCCTGTTTTCACGCTGTTTCACTAAACTAAACCCCTCCATCACTCACTCTCTGCAAGTCCCATATCAGGCCTGCGGGCCACTGTAGGCCCCGACACTGTGGGTCTGGACAGTGTAGGCTAACGGAGCTCGTTAACGTTAATGGAGTTCAGGGAGAGGGGCCGAGTGTGTTCGGGGAGCGGGCGTCGAGTGTGTTTGGGGCGCGGGGCCGAGTGTGTTCGGGGAGCGGGGCCGAGTGCTGTTCCTCCAATTTCCGGTGGGGCTCACTATGGCACTGGAGGAGGCCCATGACAGAAAGGTCAGACTGGGAATGGGAGGGGCAGTTGAAGTGCTCTGGAGATAGACACAAAAAGCTGGAGTAACTCAACGGGTCAGGCAGCATCTCTGGAGAAAAGGAATTGGGGACGTTCCGGGTCAGGGCACTTCTTCAGATTGAGAGTCAGGGTAGAGGGAAACAAGAGATATAGAAGGTAAATAGAACAAATGAATGAAAGATATGCAAAAAGCAACGATGATCAAGGAAGGGTGGAGCCCACAATGGTCCATTGTTGGCTGTGTGGTAGGTGATAACGAGTTATGCAGACAGTGAAACCCAACAGGTCAACGTAGACGGTAAATATGTAACAACAAGGAACTGCAGATGCTGGTTTATACCAAAGAAAGACAAGTCAGTACCAGGAAGACCATTGCAAATTTGGAATTGCTATCGATTTAGTTCATCCAAAGAAAATCTCTTTCAGTGAAGACATCTTGATGTTGAAGGTAAATTTGCAAGTTGAAGGAACGTGGAATAAGATTAGAAAATCGCTACTGTGTCGCGTTCAAAGGTACTCTGCTGCATTTTTCCCATAAGTATTTAATCTTTCCTCAGGCAAGTTAGCCACAATCCTATTGCATAAAATAACATGGCAAACAGCCGATCACAGAGATCTAAAGAATCTACTTATAAACTCATTTTAGAGTGCTTCTTATGTATCCCTGGTACTGGGATGTCAAAGGTCCACATGACTTAAAATCAGGTCTTGTGATAACATATTAATGTACCAAGTCATTCAGGGAATACTGATGTGCTGCACATATTGTAGGATATTTTGAATGCAGTGGTGCTTATTATGAAAGGCAAGAGAACACGTGCATCAGTTTGGCTGAGACCGTTCATCATGTTGATTAGGAATCTCACATGCGGCACTATCGAGGTAAATCGTAGAATCATGGAGTCATTCAGTGTGGAAATAGGCTCTTCAGCCCAACCTGCCCACACTGACCAACATGCCCCATCTACACTAGTCCCACCTGCCTGCGTTTGGCCCATATCCCTCTAAACCTATCCTCTCCATGCACCTGTCTAATTGTTTGTTAAATGTTGCAATACTACCTGCCTCATCTACATCCTCTGGCTGCTTGTTCCATACACTCACAAAGCTTTGTATGATAAAGTTACCCACCCCTCAGATGCTGATTAAATATCTTCCCCTTCACCTTAAACCTATGTCCTCTGGTTCTCCATTCCCCTTCTCTGGGCAAGAGATTCTGTGCGTCTACCTGATCTATTCCACTCACGATTTTATACACCTCTATAAGATCACCCCTCATCTTCCTGTGCTCCAAGGAAAAGAGCCCCAGCCTGCTCAACCTCTCCCGGGACGTTAGATTAAGGTCCAAGCAGCTTAGTTTAGTTTCGAGTTACAGCCTAGAAATAGGCCCGTCGGCCCACAGGGTCCGCACCGACCATTGATACCCGAACACTAACACTGTCCTCCACGATGGAACAATTTATAATCCTTACCAAAGCCAAATAACCTACAAACCTGTATGTCCTTGGAGTGTGGGGGGAAACTGTAGCACCTGGAGAAATCCCACATGGTCACAGGGAAAACGTACAAACTCCGTACAGACAGCACCTGAGTTTAGGATCAATCCCGGGTCTCTTGCACTGTAAGGTAGCAGTTCTACCACTGCGCCACCGTGCCGCCCCAAACAGTTGCCACAATTAAAAAGTGATGATGATACTTTATTGACACATGTACCTATGTACCTAGGTACAATGAAATTATTTGTTTTGCATACAACCAAGTAAAAGTATCCTATTGATAACCACAATAAGTACAAAAGTGCAAGGATTGTAGTGCAAGAGTAGGTTTCACCAAGACAGTACACAAAGAGTTGCCACAGAGGCGCCCATGAAGTTTCAAAGTTCTTAAGAGCACAGTCTTATTTCGGCCTTAAAGGCCCATTGTCCTGGCGACAACGATCCTCTACTCCATCCGCCGCCATCTTGAAAACGGCCCTTTGTCCTGCCTCCACCACCATCGCTGACCCCTTCCACCCTCCTCCCCAAACAAACCCCCCACAGACAGCACTCGTGGTCAGGATCAAACCCGGGCATCTGGCGCTGTAAGGCAGATACACTGCACCATTCTGCCTCCCTAAACACCCAGACAGTTCCAAAGGTCAGAATTGAACCCTTGTTTCTGGAGCTGTGATTTAGCAGATACACTAGCTGCACTATTGCGTTGCTCTTGAATCAAGCAACATTTCCACATTACTGGCCAAATATACCTTTCTATTTGTACCCCCTCGTACCACCTTTTCCACGGCCAACAATGGACCATTGTGGGCTCCACCTTTCCTCGATCATCTTTGCTGGCCTTGATTTGTTCTTTTTATACCTTTCGTTCTTTTGTTCTTTGTATCTTTTCTGTTGTTTAGAAATTCTAGGAGTGAAATTAGGTCATTTGGCCCATCAAGTCTACTCTGCCATTCATTCATGGCTGATCTATCTTTCCCTCTCAACCCCATCCTCCTGCCTTCGCCCCATAATCCCTGACACCCTTACTAATCAAGAATCTGCCAAGTTGTTGTCATACCTCGAGTTTCTCTCTCCACTGACTCTCAGTCTGAAGAAGGATTTCAACCCGAACCATCACCTATTCCTTTTCTCCAGAGATGCTGCCTGATCCACTGAGTTCCTCCAGCGATTTGTGTACATCTTTCTGTTCCTGTCTTTCCTTTCCCTTAAAAATAAGCTCAGCAATTTCAATGTATTGTTCCGTAGCTGGTTCCAAAGCCAGATGAAATGGGATCTCAATAAAACATGAACTGAAAACCATATTGATGGTTTCACACCAATGTCATTACATTCGCAGAAGCATTGATCTTTCTGTTAAAGTCTATATGCCTGACTGTAGTGAAATTGTAATGTACATTGGTGGAGCACTGCTGTGAAAAATTATATAGTTTTGTCAAATTAATCTGGAGATCAGTGAAGAATGCTGGCAAAACTGCTTATCTATGGAAGATAAGATGTGTTTCATAATCCACATTCATGGAAAGGCAGATGAAAACTAATATTGCTATCGTGGTTAATTTAACTGGAGTTTAATCATTCAGTGGTTGAGTTACAGAGTCATAGAGTCCGTTCACAGTTTGTACGTTCTCCATGTGACTGTATGGGTTTCCTCCAGGTGCTTCGGTTTCCTCCCACACTCCAGACATACATGTTTGTGGGCTTGTTTGCTTTGTAAAATTGTAAACTGTCCCTAGCGTGGCCTGCAAATTGTAAATTGTCCCTAGATTCTCCACGTAACGCTTGACACCATTACTAATCAAGAACCTCTTCCCCAGCCAACAATGGCCCATTGTGGGCTCCACCTTTCCTTGGTCATCCATTGCCGGCCCTGATTTGTTCTGGCCTTTCCCTACCTCCACCACACCCCCCCCCCCCCCTTCCCCTCCACCTCTACTTTCAGTCTGAAGAAGGGTCCTGACCCAAAACGTCACCCATGCTTTTTCTCCAGAGATGCTGTCTGACCCGTTAAGTCACTGCAACACTTTGTGTCGATCTTCGGTATGAACCTGCATCTGCAATTCCTTCCTACACAAGAACCTGTCAATCTCCGCTTTAAGAATACCCAATGATTTGGCCTCCACAACCATCTGTGGCGATAAATGTCTCCACAACCATCTGTGGCGACAAATTTCACGCATTCACCACCCTCCTATGAAAGAAATTCCGCCTTATTTCCATTGTAAAGGTACGTAGTTTAATTCTGAGGCTGTGCCCTCTGGTCTCAGACTCTCCCACTAATGGAAATACCCTTTGCACAACCAATCTATCTAGGCCTTTCATTGTTCGGTAGGTTTCAATGAGACCCCCCCCCCCCCCCCCCCTCATCCTTTTAATCTCTAAGTGAGTGCAGACCCAGAGCCTCCAAACACTCCTCATACGTTAACCCAATCATTCCCGGGATCATTCTTGTGAACCTCCTCTGGACCATTTCTCCACTTCCTCTGGACCATTTCCACTTCCTCTGGACCATTTCCACTTCCTCCCTCAGGTATGGCACCCAAAACTGATCACTGTACTCCAATTGTGGTCTGACTCGCGCCTAACAAAGCCTGAGCATAACGTCCCTGCTTTTATACTCTAGTCCTCCAGGAGAGACCTTTAATGGGCGAAAAACACAGAGGGTAAAAGGGATGGCAGTGAAAGTGTGCTCAACCACCTATGATAAATCTCATGAATACAACATCTGTATTGTAAAAATGTAAACATTTAAACATGTGTAGGATAAAAACTGCAGATGCTGGTTCAAATTGAAGGTAGACACAAAAAGCTGGAGTAACTCAGCGGGTCAGGCAGAATCTCAGGAGAGAAGGAATGGGTGACGTTTCAGGTCAAGACCCTTCTTTAGTCACCCATTCCGTCTCTCCTGAGATGCTGCCTGACCCACTGAGTTACTCCAGCTTTTTGTGTCTACCTTAAACATTTTAACAGCTCTCTATAGCTCTATTGCCTCCTTCAATTCTATAACCTTACAAGCAACCTCTACATTTTTGATTGTAAATGCCTGATTTGCTGCAGACTTAATTGCTCCCCCGTCGGTCTAGTCATTAAATTAAACTTTAAAGTCTCGTCTAAAGGAGCCTCATGCCTTGCCCTCATTGTTTACAGCCCCCCTCCCCCCCCCCCCCAAGAGATCTTGAATGATCAGTCCTGAACAGCTCCCATAAGACGTCACACAGTCAATTTCTCACTTTGCTAAAAACATTTTTTTCACAAACCTGAAGCATACGGACCCTCATTCATAACATAGACACAAAATGCTGGAGTAACTCAGAGGGTCGGGCAGCATCTCTGGAGAAAATGAGATTGGGTTGGAACCCTTCTTCAGACTGAAAGATAGAGATGGGGGGGGGTAGGGTCTGGACGCGAGAAAAAGCCAGAACAAATGGGGGCAGGCAACAGAATTCCTCAGGAAGGGTGGTGTCCATTGTTGGCTGGGTAAGGTATGCTCATGACAGGGAAGCAAGGATGTGAACAGTGGATAGACACAATGTGCTGGAGCACTGTAACTCACCAGATCCGGCAGCATCTCCAGAGAAAAGGGAATAGATGACGTTTCAGGTCAAGACCCTTCTTCAGACTGAGAGTAAGGGAGAGTGAATCTAGATGTATGAAAAGGTTCAGAACAAGTCAGAGCCAACACCGATGACCAAGGACCATGGTCCATTGTTGGCTGGGCTAAGAGGTAATAGACAGGATATATATGGATGCGAACAGTGGAATGAGCAGGCCAACTAGGGTAGGGGAGGGGTGGAGGGAGAGGGGATGCAGGGATTCTATGAAATTAGAGAAATGCTTTTATTTGTTAGTTTCATACCTTTCATCCGTTGGTTTCTTATACCTTTTCATGCCTCTAGTTTCCCTTTCCCCTGATTCTCTGTCTGAAGAACGCTCTTGACCTGAAACGTCGCCTATTCCTTTTCTCTAGAGATTCCTCCTGGCCCGTTGAGTTACTCCAGCATTTTGTGGCTATCTTCAACATTCATACCGCTGGGTTGTAAGCTGCCCAAGCAGAATGTGAAGCGCTGTTCCTCCAATTTGCGTGTGGCCTCACTCTGACAGTGGAGGAGGCCCATGACAAAAAGGTTAGCAAGGGAATGGGAAAGGGAGTTAAAATGTTTGGCAACATTTAGTGGAAGAGTGGAACTAGTAGGAACTAGTAGGACGACTAGGATGGGGGTTGGGGGAGGGGGGGGGGGGGGGGGAGAGAGGGGGAGGGGAAACGAGCAACTGCAGTTTTGTCCTACTCATTCATAATACCTTCTGCACGATAATGTTGCCGGCTATGGCTCCCAAGAGGAGTGTCGCATGAAAGGGTTACTTACCGTAGCAATATATCAGTCTGAATCACCATGAAGCCACTCTTTACTATCCTTTCAAGCATATGTTGTGAAAAATATGATGCTCTGTTAAAGTCAAACTCAACAGTCATTAAAACGATGTTATCTCATGCACAGCTTATTCAATGAAAATGTCAAGATCGGTGTCATTAATTAGGTTATTGGATCCACTCTATTTGAACATCTTACATGTTTTTGGGCGGCACGGTGTCGCAGCGGTAGAGTTGCCGCCTTACAGCGTCAGAGACCCGGGTCCAATCCTGACTACGGGCCCGCACGGAGTTTGTACGTTCTCTCCGTGATCACGTAGGCTTTCTCTGGGTGCTCCGGTTTCCTCTCACACTCCAAAGACGTGCGGGTTTGTAGGATAATTGACTTCAGTAAAGATGGTAAATTGTCCCTAGTGTGTAGGATAGTGCTAGTGCACGGGGATCACTAGACAGTGCGGACCCGGTGAGCTGAAGGGCCCGTTTCTGCGCTGTATTTCTAAACTAAACTAAACATACATTAGCATAAGAGGACAGAAAGATGAGATACTATATGATCTTGTACATTATTAAAGAGGCACTGGCCATTTCTGCTGATTGGGAAGAATAGAAGGACCTGTTCCATGCTAGATCTAAACTAAATTAAAACTAAACTTATCTAAAAATGTTAGTGATGAGACTCACGTTCAGGCTCTGAGTGCATTATTAATGGTTTTCTAAGCGGGAGATAATGTGAATGTTGAACTGGAAAACCTACCTTCTTTAGGGAATTAACCTGTTGAATGATTTCCTGTAACAACCTGAATTGTTCCCTTCTGCCACTTGAAGAGAGAGTGTCAGGTGGCTAATCAACTATTAAGCATGGTTCCTAAAGTAACACTCACACCCAGAGCACTGCATTTGGTTTCAGGCAGGATATGATAGGGGTGGATAAAGTCCAGTGAACATTGATCAGAACATCGGTCAGGCCTCAATGGGCGTCACAGTGGTGCCAGTGGTAGAGTTGCTGCCTCACAGCGCCAGCAGGCCCCAGTTTGATCCTGACAACGGGTGCTGTCTGTACGGAGTTTGTACGTTCTCCCTCTTGACCGCGTGGGCTTTTTCCGGGTGCTCCGGTTTTCTCCCACATTCCAAAGACGTACAGGTTTGTAGGTTAATTGGCTTTGGGTAAAAGTTGTAAATTGTCCCTCGTGTGTAGGATAGTGCTAGTGGTACGGTGTGATCGTTGGTCAGCGCAGACTCGCTGGGATGAAGGGCCTGTTTCCGTGCTATATCTCTAACTTCTAAAGCTCTCCCTCTGAGTGCATGGGTTTCATCCAGGTGCTCCAGTTTCCTCCCACATTCCAAAGACGTGTAAGTTTGTAAGTTAAATTGGCTTCTGTAAATAGTCCAAAGGGGATTGGATGCAAACTGGAATAATATAGAACAAGTGTGAACGGGTGATCGATGATCTGCAGTGTCTTGTTAGTCTGAAGGGCCTGCTTCCATACTGTATCTTTAGTTTAGTTTAGTTTCAAGATTAAGCACAGAAACAGGCCTTTCGGCCAGCGATCCCCATACACTAGTATTATTCTACACACTGGGGTCATGTTACAATTTTTACTGGTGCCAATTAACTCACAAACCTTTATGCCTTTGGAGTGTGGGAGGAAACCAGAGCACCTGTCGAAAACCCTTGTGATCACAGGGTGAACATGCAAATTCCGTACAGACAGCACCCTCTAAACTAAAGTAAACTAAATTAATCTAAACTAAACTAAAGTTATCTAAACTAAACTATACGACTGAAATTGTGTAGGAAGGAACTGCAGATGCTGGTTTACACTGGATAGATACACAATGCTGGAGTAGTTTAGTGGGACAGGCAGCATCTCTGGACAGAAGGAATGGGTGATGTTTCGGGTTGAGACCTTCTTCAGACTGAGAGTCAGGGGAGAGGGAGACACAGAGATAATAATATATTCCTTTATTCGTCCCACACCGGGGAAATTTACAGTGTTACAGCAGCAAAATGGATAGCAAGAGAGCAAGAGATCATTCATTATAAATAAAAGATACATAAATTGTCATCAGTTTTCTGTGTGTTCTTAGCTGTTACTGTTGACTTGTCTGCTGGGAGCAGTGCTGGTTGTGCAGTCTCACAGCAGTGGGAAGGAAGGACCTCCTATTTCTCTCCTTCACGCACTTGGGGTGAAGGAGTCTGTCACTGAAGGAGCTACTCAGTGCAATGACTGTGTCCTGCATGGGGTGGGAGTCGTTGTCCAGCAGCGATGTTAGTTTTACCATCATCCTCCTCTCTCCCATCGCCTGCACTGAGTCGAGGGGGCAACCCAGGACAGAGCTGGCCTTCCTGACCAGCTTGTCGAGTCACTTCCCCTCCGCCGCTGAGATGCTGCTGCTCCTGCAGACCACTCCATAGAAAATGGCCGATGCAACCACAGTGTTGTAGAATGTCCTTAGGAGTGCCCCCTGCACTCCAAAGGAACTGAGTCTCCATAGCAGTTAAAGTCTGCTCTGGCCCTTTCTGTGTAGCGCATCGGTGTTTTCAGTCCAGTCCAGTTTATTGTTGAGGTAGACACCCAGGTACTTATCAAAATCCACCCTCTCGATGTCCATTCCCTGGATGTTCACCGGTGTTTGGGGGACCTGGCTGCGCCTGCGGAAATCTACCACCATCTCCCTGGTTTTCCCCGCGTTGATCCGGAGGCGGTTCCGCTGGCACGAGTCTACAAACTCCTTGATCAGTTCTCTGTACGCCCTTTCCTCGTCGCCCGTGATGAGGCCGATGATGGCAGAGTCGTCAGAGAGTGTAAGGTACACCAAGGAAGTGTAAGGTGTGAAAACGAGATATCAAAAGAGTCAAAGATCAAGGCACATGTAGAAGCAAACCGAGATAAATATGTTAAGTCAGACTGGTCGGAGAAAAGGGATGGAGAGAGAGGGAAAGCAAGGGTTACTTGAAGTTCGAGAAGTCAATATTCATATGTCAATACGTAAACTACTGAAAGACATCAGGCAAATGAGAAGCTCACAGTGGACTGGTAGCAACCTTCCGTATCAGAAATACCAGCATATCTAAAGAGCAGTCTTCCCTGTGATACCGACTGTCGGGTTGCAGCAATCCAGCTCCTGAGTCTTTGCCATTTATTGATCGCAGAGCAGCCATGGGAAAGGATAGACAGGACTGGAGATTACACATTTGGCATCGTGCCTGATGATAGTGATGAGGAGGGCACCAGCTCTCACTTGCTTGTTGAAGCACCATATTTCCTGCCCGCTATAATGTCACGTGGGGTTTGAATCCAAACCTGACATTGACAAAGTGTGTGAGAGCCTCCAGCACATCATTTGGTTGACTGATTCCTTTTGAGAGAGGGGTGGTTGGTTGTCAGCATTGCTGCCAGTGCTGACAGAGGAAGCTGAGCTGAAGCGCTCTGCTTGATTCATGACGCTTTGCTTATGTGTGCTGGGCAGGTGAACAAACGAACAAGCACTTACAAGGCTCACTTGCTCCTCCTCCAACCTTATCGACTGTATATATTGGCGGAGCCAAACGTAGACTGGGCGATCGCTTCGCTGAACACCTACGCTCAGTCCAACTTGGCCTAGGCGATCTCCTTGCTGCCAAACATTTGAACTCCCCTTCCCATTCCCACACTCACCTTTCTGTCCTGGGCCTCCTCCACTGTTAGAGTGAGGCCACTCTCAAATTAGGGGAACGGCACTTCATCTTTCACTTGGGCAGCTTACAACCCAGAGGTATGAATGTTGATTTCTCTAATCTCTAATTCCTGCATTCCTTTCCACCCCATCTCTCCCCCCTTCCCCAACCTAGTCATCCTACCATTTCCACTGTTCGCATCCTTGTATCCCTGTTGTATCCACATGGTCCTCAGCCAACAATGGGCCATTATGGACTCTACTCTTCCTTTTGTTGCTGGCATTTTCTCACTTCCAGTTTCTCCACCCATCCCCCCCATCTCTCAGTCTGAAGAAGGCTTCTGACCCGAAACGTCACCTATTCCTTTTCTCCAGAGATGCTGCCTGGCCCGCTGAGTTACTCCATCGTTTTGTGTCTATCTTTGGTGTAAGCCACCATCTGCAGTTCTTTCCTACACATTTTGTGAGCACTTACAAGGCATTTTTTTCCCAAGCTCAGGATGTCCGAGCAAACCTCTTAACTAATTAATCCATTTTGAAGCGCATTCTGCTATGTCAAGTAACAACACAATAGCCAAAGCAAAATCCTCAAACAATTAGTTATCAATATACTACAACTCTTGTTTGTTTGTTTGTTTGTTTGTTCCTGAACTACAGCCAAAATGGTCCATGATAGCGCGACAATTTTATGGCCACCTTACTCATCGTCATGCCTTTGGTGCTAATGGAAGAAGTTTCATTGAAATCGGTGTTATATTATTCACATTTTAAAGTTTAAATCTATCACCTAAGGAGGGAGGGAGGGGGGAGGGAGGGAGGGAGTGGGGTGGAGGGAGGGGGAGGGAGGGAGGAAAGGGGGGTTGAGGGGGATGGGGTGGTGGGAAGGGCGGAGGGGAAGGGTTAGGGGAAGGGGGAAGGGGAGGGGGGTGGAGGGGGGGAGGGGGAGGGGAGGGAGAAGGGAGGGGAGGGGGGTGGGGAGGGGGGTTGGGAGGAGGGAGGGGGAATGAGGGAGGGGAGAGGGGAAGGGGAAGGGGAAGGGGAAGAGGGGTTGGGAGAAGAGGGGATGGGAGGGGGGGAAGAGGGGAGGGGGAGTGGGGGGAGAGGGGAGGGGGAGGGGGAGGAGAGGGTGCTGCACCAATGCAGGAGAGGTTTGGGCCCAACGGGTCCACTTGGTTTAGTTGATAATAACATTCAGCTGTGAGCTCTCTAACTATCCCTTTGCTCGATCTATTGTACAGGCGCCTCACGTTTTACTAGTGTTTGATTTATGCATTTTTGGAATAACGCGCTTGGTTTAATTAATCACAGAGCCTAATTTACACGCTCGAATTGTAAAAGTACCGCGCTCAAATTTAAACCTGACAGCATAGCCACATATATATTCCAAACCTGGCAACAACCTCTGGATTACCTCCCACTCAACCTCACTACACCCAACGGATACTCCTACATCAATAAACCACGCTCGGAAGGCCGAGGTGGTGGGATTGCCGTAATTCACCGACAGGACTTCAAGATCAACCTCATCTCCATCTCATCTGCTCCTTCATTTGAACACCTGGCTTTCAAACTCTCTGGCCACACAAAATTAGTCATGGCAGTTGTCTACCACCCTCCCAAACCACACCCATCATTCCTTTCTGACTTCTCTGACTTTCTGACCCAGTTCTGTTCTCTCTCCCCCTCAATCCTCCTCCTTGGTGATTTCAACATCCATATGGACTCCACTGACTCCACAATAACCGCTGACTTTACTGAAATACTCAACTCCTTTAACCTCACTCAACACGTCAATTTTCCCACCCATAACCGTGGGCACATTCTGGACCTTGTCTGCTCCACTGGACTAAATCTACATCACCTCTCTGGCTCCGACCCCACCCTCTCTGATCACTTAGCCATCACCATGTCTGTCAACATTCCCACCCCAGCTCCAAAGCAAAAACGCAAAATCAACTTCCGTAAGCTGAACTCTGTTTCACCTACCTCGCTCTCATCCTCCCTCTCTGAAATAATGTCCACCTCTCCCTTCGTTGACCTCCACAGCCCCTCTGACCTCACTGACTACTACAACCGCACTCTCTCCTCCTGCCTCGACCAGCTTGCACCTATAAAAACCAAAACAGTTTCCTTCACCCACTCTGCTCCCTGGTTTACCCCTGAACTCCACGTGATGAAAACTCATGCCCGCCAACTTGAAAGACTCCGCAACAAAACAGGTCTCACAATTCACTCCCAAGCCTACAAAGACCACATGCAGCACTATAAAGATGCCCTCTCCCGTGCCCACTCCACCTACTACTCTCAAATAATTCACTCTGGCTCCGGAAACCCAAAAACACTCTTCTCTACAATAAACAAACTCCTCAGCCCCCTGGACACCATCTCCCAATCATTCACAGTTGACAAATGCACCACTTTCCTTTCATTCTTCCAAAGCAAAATAGACAACATCTACAGCACCTTAACCACCAACGCACCTGCTCCCCCTCAAACCACCTGCCCCCCCTTATCCTGTCAGCCCCTGCCTCAGTTCTCCCCAATCTCCACCACCGACCTCTCTGACCTCTTCACAGGAATAAAAACTGCCACCTGCTCTCTGGACCCCATCCCCTCCAGCTTTGTCAAGGCCTGCCTTCCTGCTCTCTCTCCACTTATCACTGCAACAATAAACTCCTCCCTGTCCACTGTCATCGTCCCGCCATCCCTCAAAATCGCTGCTGTCACCCCCATTCTGAAAAAACCTGGTCTAAACCCTGACACCCCAAACAACTTCAGACCAATCTCCAACCTACCCTTTCTGTCCAAAGTTTTGGAACGTGCTGTAGCTTCCCAACTCAAATACCACCTCTCTACCAATAACCTGTATGAAAATTTCCAATCCGGATTCCGCTCAAACCACTGTACTGAAACTGCGCTCCTCAAAATCACAAAAAACATTCTCCTCTCCTCCGACGTTGGCAACCTCAACATCCTCATCCTACTTGACCTCAGCGCCGCCTTTGACACCATAAATCACTCCATTCTCCTCACCCGACTTGAAACCTCCCTTAACATCACCGGCACAGCCCTATCCTGGTTCAAATCTTACCTCTCTGACAGGCACCAGTTCATCTCCATTAACAACTGTAAATCCCCCACCGCTCCCCTCCCCCAAGGTGTCCCCCAAGGCTCAGTCCTTGGCCCCCTCCTCTTCATCCTCTACCTGTTCCCCCTTGGTCAATTAATCCGCCGTCATGGTCTCAACTTCCACTGCTTCGCCGATGATATCCAGCTCCTCATCTCCACCAAGTCAATCTCCCCCACCACACACTCTACACTGACAAACTGCATCACTGAAATAAAATCTTGGCTTCAATCAAATTTCCTCAAACTCAATTGCAACAAATCTGAAATCATCATCATTGGTCCAAAAACGCTCACCAAATCCACCCAAAACTTCATCCTCAACATTGATGGTCTCCCAGTATCCACCTCACCTCACATCCGGAATCTTGGAATCATCTTTGATCAAACCCTCTCCTTCGACAAACACATCAAACACATCACAAAGACAGCCTTCTTCCACCTCAAAAACATTGCCCGTCTCCGTCCATCCCTCTCCTCCACAGCTGCAGAAACCCTCATCCACGCCTTCATCACCTCCCGTCTGGACTACTGCAACAGCCTCCTCTATGGCGCACCCTCAAAAATCATCAGTAAACTTCAATACATTCAAAACTCCGCTGCCCGTCTACTCACCCACACCCCGATCCGTGACCATATCACCCCCGTTCTTTATAAACTCCACTGGCTCCCCATCCCCCAGAGAATCCAGTACAAAATCCTCCTCATAACCTACAAAGCCCTCCATAACCTGGCCCCATCCTACCTGACCAACCTCCTCCACAGGCACACTCCCACCTGCACCCTCCGCTCTGCTGCTGCCAATCTCCTATCCCCCCACATCCGGACCAAACTCAGATCCTGGGGGGACAGGGCTTTCTCCATCGCTGCTCCCACCCTATGGAACTCACTACCCCAAAACGTTAGAGACTCCTCCACACTCACCACATTCAAAACATCGCTGAAGTCTCACCTGTTCAGTACTGCCTTCAACCACTGAAGGTCACCTCACCTTCTGTCTCCTTTCTCTGTTCGTTTATTTATTTACTTATTTATCTATTTATTCATTTCCCTATGTTCTCTAAATCTCTGTAAAGCGTCTTTGAGTATATGAAAAGCGCTATATAAATAAAATACATTATTATTATTATTATTATTTACGCACTTTGCGATACACGTTGCTTTTCAAGTTCGTATCCCCCACATAAAACACGAGTTGTGTTTGACCTGATTGTGCTTATGTACAGTATTATCTGACCTGTTTGGATAACACGCCAAAATAACTTTCTCACTATACCTTGGTACACGTGACAATAATTGACCTAAACATAAAAAGATTTGGCATTTACCTTGGCATATTGTACTTGAGTTTTACATTATTGCATTTATGTCAATGATACTTTCAATAATACTTTATTGTCACAAAGACAGAGGTCGAGTGAAATTCTTTACGTTTTGCACACAATACCCAAAGTACGCAAAGAGTCACCACGTATTCTTAGTTTAGTTTAGTTTAGAGATACAGCGTGGAAACAGTCCCTTCAGCCGACCGAGTCCACGCCGACCAGTGATCCCTGTGCACTAACACTAACACTAGCACTATCCTTACACACTAGGGACAATTTACAATTTTTACCAAGACAATTAGCCCACAAACCTGTATGTCTTTGAGTGTGGGAGGAAACAGGAGCACCCGGAGAAAACCTATGCGGTCGCAGGGAGAATGTACAAACTCCGTACAGATAGCAGCAGTTGTCAGGATCGAACCTGGGTCTCTGGTGCTGAAAGGTAACATCTCTACCACTGCGCCACCGTGCTGCCCGACTGAGTTACAAAACGTCCCCCTTCACCTCTCCCACTACTCTGCCCACCCCTCCATTAGCCTCCCCCCCTGCCGCCTCTAAACCGTTCCACCAATATCCCTCCCTCTGGATTTACATTTCACTCCTCTACTCTCCTCATCTGACAGCCTTCCTTGTGTCTCCTTTACATCTCCAGCCTTTGTCCACCCATTCAAAACCTCTCATCACCTGTACCCACCTATCACTGGTCTGAAGAAGAGTCCAAAGAGGCCCGCTGAGTTACTCCAGCACTTTGAGACCTTTTGTTATAAACCAGCATCTGCAGTTCCTTGATTCTACATTTCCACCTATCACTTGCCAGGCTTGCAGTCTGAAGAAGGGTCCTGATCTGAAACGTTGCCTATCCATGTTCTCCAGAGAAGCTGCCTGACCCGTTGAGTTACTCCCACACTTTGTGACACTTTTTTTATTAACCGAGTTATTGGCCATCTCTCCCAATACCCTCCTTATGTAACTGAGAATAAAGATCTAGTTTGATAACTCTGTTATGTAACACCTTGGGACTAAAACCAGTGAACAGAAAACAGGGCGTGCTACAGTATTCCTCTTTCAATTAAGCCAAGGCAGGTGGCTATGTTCTGGCTACATAAGCAGGAATGAAAGACTAATGATGCTTTCAGAGCTTGGGCTCACAAAGTTCTAGAATGACAGTGAGTTGTGCGCCCTTCTCTCCAAGCCCAATTATCCTTAATTGAAAATTTGATTACTCTCACAGGACAACTTAACTCTCAGGATTGCGTGACTTACGTCGTTTGTAACGGCTTTGAAACAACAAGACCAATTGATCTGTTAAAGTGTGCACATGGATACCTATCGTAATAACGAAAGATAGCCATCGATCGGGTAGATGCACAGAGTCTCTTGCCCAGAGTAGGGGAATAGAGAACCAGAGGGCATAGGTTTATGGTGAGGGAGAAATATTTAATAGGAACCTAAAGGTTACCTTTTTCACACAAAGAGTAGAGGGTGTGTTGAATGAGATGCCGGAGGAGGTAGTTGAGGCAGGTGCTATCGCAACAGTTAAGAAACATTTCAACAGGAGAATGGATAGGACAGGTTTAGAGGGATGTGGGCCCAATGGAGGCAGGTGACACATGTAGATGGGACATGTCGGTTGGTGCGGGCAAGTTGGCTGAAGGGCCTGCTTCCACGCTGTATGGCTCTATGACTCCAACAGGTCCATCCAAGACAGCAACAAATTGCAGAGAATTGTGGACGCAGCTCAGACCATCACACAAACCAACCTCCCTTTTAGTGACTCCATCTACACTTCACATTGCTTCGGAAAAGCAACCAACATAATCAAAGGCTTGCCCCACCCCGGCAATTCCTTCTTCTCCCTGCTCCCATCGAACAGAAGATCCAGAAGCTTGAAAACGCGCACCATCAGACTCAGGAACAGCTTCTTTCAGGCTTCTGAACGGTCCTTCCATAAGCTAGGGTACTGTCTGATTTACCTTTAGCCCATTGAGGATATTGGACTCTGCTTAGGGAACTAATGCTAAGAACAATATTTTGCACTGTGTGTGGTCCCCTTTGCTCGATCTATTGTACCGACGTTTGACTTGATTGTATTTATGTGCAATATTATCTGACCTGTTTGTATAGCAAAACAAAACTTTTTACAGTACCTTGATACGTGTGACAATAATAAGCCTAAACCTAGACCTAAACCCAGACCTCTCCCTGTGCTCTGTGCATGCTCCCACACTGCCGTTTATTCCGACAAAGCAGTGATGAAGGGATGTCTGATGCCAGTGCAGTCATAGAGTTTAGAATTTAAAGATTCATGGAGTCCACATGGCCCATCAATCCCCTATTCACCAGTTCAATGGTATCTCATTTTCGCATCCTGCACACTGGGGGCAAATTACAGAATTCAATTAACCTAAAAACATGCACATCTTTGGAATGTGGAAGGAAACTGGAGCGTCCTGAGCAAACCCACGCGGTCACAGGGAGAACGTACAAACTCCACGCAGACAGCACTCATAGTCAGGATCAAACCCGGGTCTCTGGTGCTGTAAGGCAGCAGCTCTGCCATCTACGCCACTGTGCCGCCCATCTCCCATTCTATGCTATCTCACTTTCTTATCCATTACACACAACTGTGCCTATTTAACAGAGGCCTGTTAAACGAAAACCCCACATGTTTTGGGGATGGGGGGGATTTGGAATGAGTACCCAGAGGAAGTCTTACGTTCACAACGAGAATGTGCAAACTCTACACACGGATTCATGCAACCACAAAGACCAGGCATTTACGTCTCACCTTGTTCATGAAAATGCATTAAGTACCTATCTATGGTGATCCCATTTACCAGCACCTGGTTTACCTTCAAGTGGAGGGGTGTGGGCCAGATGTAAGCATGTGGAACAAGATTGGTGAGGCAACTTATTTGGCATGTTACGGTAAAAGATGCAATTGCACGTTGTTAGATTCAACTGTACAACCTCATAGTTCCTTCACTGTTGCTGCCAGTGTCCTGTTGTCGGGCATACAATATCAACAGGGCAGATATCAGGGCACTAGGAGTCACTGCAGCTGACAGACCCATTTCAGACAAGCATAAAAAGACCATCAGTTTGTCCTCTCTAAACTCACTCCTGAAGCTTACAATTTCTCGCCTGCCAGTTTGCTCTATAAACTAGGGATCCATTAGAATAAAATATTACCAAGGGCAGCATTAACTTATATTTAGGTTATCATCACTGTCACTGCTCGTTGGACAATCGATAAAATTTCCCTGGGTTTCCATGAGGTTCAGCCACAAAGGTAAGGGCAGATTAATCAAGAACAAAATGACCAGCGGAAGAAAAATGGTGCTGATTGCTTCAGGATAGGTCACGTAAGATGTGGAAAAAGAGAACTATTATTCAGCAGTGCATCTCCTAATAAAGTTTGTCTCTCTTGCGTAACCTCAAATGTAGAGCTGACACCAAGAAATCAGGCTGCGATATTTGAGCAGGAAAACTCAGCCTTTATTCTTTCCTGCAGTAAAACGGATACAAAAGAGCAAGAATGCGCAGGAAGCCGAGGGGTGATGTTACCCCTTAGAGTTGCTTCTTCACAGTGCCAGAGACCCTGGTTCGATCCTGACCATGGGTGCTGTCTGTACAGAGTTTGTACGTTCACCCTGTGACCACGTGGGTTTTCTCTGGATGCTCCGTTTTCCTCCCACATTCCAAAGACATGCACGTTTGTAGGTTAATTTGCTTCTGTAAACTGTCCCTGGTGTCCATGAGAGGTCTGGTACATGAGTGATTATTGTTGGCACGGACTCAGTTTCCACACAACGTCTCTAAACAACTAAAACGTAACAAGGTAATACAGTGGCACAGCTAGTAGAGCTTCTGCCTCACAGCGCCAGAGACCCGGGTTCGGTCCAGAGGGTTTCCTCTGCGTGCTCTGGATTCCTTCCACATCCCAAAGACATGCAGGTTTGTAGGTTAGATGGAAAGACCCAAAGTACTGCAGTAACTCAGCGGGTCAGGCAGCATCTCTGGATAGCTTTGGTAAAATTGTAAATAGTCCCAGGTGTACGGGGTGATCGCTGGTCAGTACGGACCCGGTGTGCCGAAGGGCCTGTTTTCGCACCGTATCTCTAAAACTAAACTAAACTTAACTAAACTATACTACAGGTACAAGGAGGTGGGGACGTGGATGCTGAGGGAAACCGTTGCGATGTCAAACTGAAAAGGGAAAGTAAAAACCACATGAACTGCAAAGGTTACGAGAACTGTGTTGCCTTCAGTGGACCCTGGAAGGCCACTCGTTTGCTGTGCTACCGGAACGATCCCACCTCCAGGCAGCAGAGATCCCTCATTGACCCTCGCCTGCCGATGACAAAAATGTGGAGCTCTAAACATAAAGTTCTTCCAGGTGTGACTGAGAGACAGCCTGAATGGGCCTCATTTAGTTGTGCCATCCCTGCCTTACATCCATAAGCAAACCCATCAACACTCCCCTCTGTTTTCCCGGCTTCAGCAATGATGAACTGCATCTGTAATAAAGTAATATAAGCCAGTTAGCCATCCTTACCCTTTACACATTGAGGAGGAGGCCAGCTTCACTTGGTGCCTCGTTTTCCCTGTTCTCTAAATCGTGATTATACTCAGAGGATGTAATTGCTTGTAAAGTGCTTTGCGATGAGCGCAGGTCAGAGAGTGATTTGGAGACGATATTCGCTATCCTTTATTTGGATTTGATCTTCCCTCTCCTCTGAGGTTGCCCATCCATGTTCTCCAGAGATGCTGCCTGACCCGCGGAGTGACCTCACCACTGTGCGGCTTTGTTTGCAAACCAGCATCTGCGGTTTGTAGGTTAAACAGAAAGACACAACGTGCTGGTGTAACTCAGCAGGTCAGGCAGCATCTCTGGAGATAAAGGATGGGTGATGTTTCTGGTCGGGAACCCTTCTTCAGACGGACTGTAGGGGTGGGAGAAATAAAGCTCGAAGAGTGGAGGGGCAAGACAAAGCATGGCAGGTCACACGTGGATGCAGACAAGGAGGGGGTTTGACAGGCAGATGGTTGGAACAAAGGCCAGAGATGAACACAGCGCAAGAGACCTGGGTTCATTCCTGATCTCGGGTGCTGTCTGTGGGGAGTTTGCATGTTCTCCCTGTGATCACGAGCGTTTCGTCCGGGTGCTCAGGTTTAAATCGACATCCCAAGATGTGCAGGTTTGCAGGTTAATTATCCTCTGTAAAATTGCCCTGTCGGGAGTGACTGCGAAAATGGGATAACATAGAACTTGTGTGAACAAGTGATCGATGGCTAGGGTGGACTCGGTGGGCTGAAGGGCCTGTTTCTCTAAAACTGAAACTATGGAACTACTTATAACAAGAGTTATAGGGACATAGAAAACAGGTGCAGGAGGAGGCCACTTGGCCCTTCGAGCCAGCACCGCTGGGACATATCAAAGAAATTACTTCCAACCAAATGGAGTGCAATGTTTCACTCTTTGTCTCTTCTTCTGTTTAGAGATACAATGTGGAAGCAGGTCCTTTGGCCCACCAAGTCCACGCCTACCGACAATCACCCCATACATTAGTTCTTTCCTATCCACCGGGGAAAATGTTTGGAAGACAATTAACCTACAAACCCGCACATCTTTGGAATATGGGGGGAAACCAGAGCACCCGGATAAAACCCACGCAGTCACACATGGAGAACGCGCAAACTCCATACAGACAATGCCCATAGTCAGCATTGGTCTAGGGTAACTGGTGCTGTAAGGCAGCAACTCTACCTCTGTGCTACATTCCCTTGGCGTGGTGCAGAGCCTCAGTCTGAAGTTCTGAAGGCCTGAGATCTGAAGAAGGGTCTCAACCCGAAACGTCACCTCTTCCTTTCCTCCAGAGATGCTGCCCGACCCGCTGAGTTACTGCAGCATTTTGTGTCTATCACAGTGCCTCGGTCTCATGCTCCTGTTACCACGATTCCCTTCTGGAATTAGCATTTCTAAATATGTAAGTGAGGTCCACACTTACCTGAGAGAAAAGCTGTGGGGAAAAAAAACGTCATTCACCGTGGTTGTTTGCTCCTCAGGTATAGATTATTCATCGCAGTGCAAAGAAATGTAACTTAATAAAACAGTGATTTTTGACCTTCTCTGCCACATGAAGGATAATGAAAGCAGCGTATCTGTTTTATCACTGGAGGTGTTTAACATCTCGATCTGCACATTCATCATGCAATGTTCCTACTTGCGGAGATCATAAAAGAACAATATCATAAAGACATCTGTATGGAGCCATTCGTTTTACGGCAGCACTAAGTCCAGTTACACCTATCATGGGCAGCACAGTGGCGCAGAGCCTCACAGCGCCTGAGACACGGATTTGATCCCAGCCTCTGAGTGTAGAGTTTACACATTCCACCTGTGACCACGTGGGTTTCCTTCGGGTGCTCCGGTTTCCTCCTACATCCCAAAGACGGCGGGTTTGTAGGTTAATTGGCCTAGGGAGAGGTTGGGCAGGCTAGGACTTTATTCCTTGGAGCACAGGAGGATGAGAGGTGATCTTGTAGAGGTGTATACAATCATGAGGGGAATAGGCAGAGTGGATGCACCGAATCTTTTACCCAGAGTAGGGGAATCAAGAAGCAGAGGACATAGATTTAAGGTGAGAGGGAAATTATTAATTAGGAATCTGAGAGGCAACCTTTACACACAGAGGGTGGTGGATTTATGGAATGAGCTGCCAGAGGAGGTAGCTGAAGCAGATACTATAACAACATTAAAAAAAAAACATTTGGACAGGCACATGGGCTGTAATGGTTTGGAAGGATATGGGGCAAACACAAGCATGTGGGACAAGTGTAGATGGGGCAACTTGGTTGGCATGAGCAATTTGGGTTGAAGGGCCTGTCTCCATGTTGCATGACTCTATGACTCAATGACAATTATTGTCTAATAAATTTAATTAATTAAACAATAATTTAGTAAGAACTACTAAATTTAAGTTATCCCACTTTTACATACACTCCTTACACACTCTTGGTTGTATTTTACAGAGGCCAATTAACGTAGAAACCTTCATGTCTTTGTGATGTGGAAGGAAACTGGATCATTCATTCAGTCTCAGGGAGAACATGCTAACTCCACACACAGACAGCACTAGAGGTCAGGATTTTTAACCCGACTCTCTGGCACTGTGCGGTAGAAGCTCCACCAGCTGCTGCTCCAAGATTCTCCTTTCTGTTGGAGTTTCAGATTCTCACCGAAAATGCATTTGTTCTTTGCTTTAGCCTTGAATCTGTCTCAGAATATGACCTATCGGGCAGCACAGTGGCGCAGCGGTAGAGTTGCTGCCTTACAATGCCAGAGAGACGGGTTCGATCCTGACTACACGTGCTGTCTGTACAGGGTTTCCTCTGGGTGTGCTGGTTTCCGCCCACGTTCCAAAGGCGTACAGATTTGTACGTTAATTGGCTTTGGTAAAATTATAAATTGTTCCTCGTGTGCAGGATAATGCTAGTGTACGAGGTGATCGCGGACTCAGTGGGCTGAAGGACCTGTTTCCACGCTGTATCTCTAAAGTCTTTCTTTTGGCAAACTGAAACACTTGGCTGTTCTCTGCTGACAAGACTGATCAGTTGTGACCTTTGCAATGACAATAACTGAACTGGTATCAGCAGTACATTTTGGACTCCATTTTATAGTCTACTAGTCCACCTGGACCTGTTGGGCCCAAACCTCTCCTGCATTGGTGCAGCACCCCCTCCTCCCCCCCCTCCCTTCCTCCCCCCCTCCCCTCCCCCTTCCCCTCCCCTTCCCTCCACTCCTTCCCCCCCAAACCCCCCTCATCCTCCCCCTCCTCCCTCCCCTCCCTCCCTCCCTCCCTCCCTCCCTCCCTCCCTCCCTCCCTCCCTCCCTCCCTCCCTCCCTCCCTCCCTCCCTCCCTCCCTCCCTCCTTCCCTCCCTCCCTCCCTCCCTCCCTCCCTCCCTCCCTCCCTCCCTCCCTCCCTCCCTCCCTCCCTCCCTCCCTCCCTCCCTCCCTCCCTCCCTCCCTCCCTCCCTCCCTCCCTCCCTCCCTCCCTCCCTCCCTCCCTCCCTCCCCCTTCCAACCCCACCCTCCCTCCCTCCCCCCCTCCCCTCCCCCTTCCCCTCCCCTTCCCTCCACTCCTTCCCCCCCAAACCCCCCTCATCCTCCCCCTCCCCCTCCCTTCCTCCCCCCTCCACCCTCCCTCCCTCCCTCCCTCCCTCCCTCCCTCCCTCCCTCCCTCCCTCCCTCCCTCCCTCCCTCCCTCCCTCCCTCCCTCCCTCCCTCCCTCCCTCCCTCCCTCCCTCCCTCCCTCCCTCCCTCCCTCCCTTCCTCCCTCCCTCCCTCCCTCACTCCCTCCCCCTTCCACCCCCCACCCTCCCTCCCTCCCTCCCCCCTCTTTCCCTAGGAGATAGATTTAAACTTTAAAATGTGAATAACTTTAAATATATAACATCGCTTTCAATGAAACTTCTTCCATTAGCGCCAAAGGGACGACGGTGAGTCAGGTGGGCCAAAAATGGTTACGCTATCGTGTACTGTGTTGGCTGTAGTTCAGGAACGAACAAACCAAACAAACGAGAGTTTTAGTTTATAGATGTCTTAACTCTTGCTGATTGACTGTGAGTTGGAACTATTTCATTCTCTTACTGTGAATTAAATGTTCAAGCTTTCTTGGATGTTATTTTCATAAAGAGCAATTTTATACAAGTTCAAATATCTGACTTTGGATGCTCATCCGTTTTGACTGAATTTGTTCATTTAGCAATCTGCATAGAATGCCTTTGTATGGACCGTGTGAAGCCAGATGAGATTAGTTTATCTTGGCACCTTTTATGGTACAGACAAAAGGCCTCTTTTTGTGCTGTACTGTTTTCTCTTCTATGTGTAAGGCATAATCTAAAAAGGCAGCAAAAGTGTAATGGAAAGGCAGGTTTGGCAATGAAACAATGGGTCTTGTTACCTGGTATTGCTGATTTATAATTTATTGTCCTATTGATTATTGTATTTTTATTTTTGGTCTGAAGAAGGGTCCCGACCAGAAATATCACCCATCCGTGTTCTCCAGTGATGCTTCCTGACCTGTTGACTTACAATAGCATTTTGTGTTCTTTTGTGTAAACCAGCATCTGCCATTCCTTGTTTCCACATACTGAATAGTTCTTGAGTTGGGTTATACATGTTGAATATCCCAGGTTACCTAGTTGGAGAACCACATTGTCCCATTTCTACTCATTGGGACAAGATTCAGTGATGAATCAGCTCTGCTTAAATTTGTTTCAATGACTTGCAGTGTTAAACACTTCCGTCTGAAGAAGGGTCTCGACCCGAAACGTCACCCATTCCTTCTCTCCTGAGATACTGCCTGACCTGCTGAGTTACTCCAGCATTTTGTGAATAAATACCTTCGATTTGTACCAGCATCTGCAGTTATTTTCTTAAACATTTCCATCAGTACACTTGGAATCCTTGGGTGAAGGAGATCCCTTGAGCGATGACACCAAAACACTTTTTTAAAAAAAACAGTTTTAGTGATACAAACTGACCAAGCAAGAACATTACAATTCTTCCACAACACGCCAAAGAAAAAGAAACACAAATGTCTTCAGATGCTGCAATCTGGAGCAAAACAACAAACTACAGAGGGTACTTAGTGGGCCAGGTAGCGTCTGTGGAGGCAAAGGGATAGATGGTTGATGCTTCAGGCCAAGACTGCACTTCTGGAGGTGCAGAGGGACTTGGGAGTGCTGATGTAGGATTCCTTGTGTCCGTAGTGAGGAAGGCAAATGTAATGTCAGCATTAAATATGAGAGGACTGCAATAAAGAAGCAAGGATGTACTGCAGAGACTTTATAAGGCACTGGTCAGGCCACATTTGCAATATTGTGAACAGTTTTGAACCGCTTATCTGAGGAAGGATGTGCTGGCATTGGGGAGGGTCTTGAGGATGATCCTGGGGATGATTGGGTTAATGTATTCGGAGTGTTTGATGGCTCTGGGCCTATATTCGCTGGAATTTAGGATGGGGATGGGGGGATCTCATTGAAACCAATTGAATAATGAAAGGCCTAGAGAGAGTGGGTGTGGAGAGGATGTTTCCAGTCATGGAGACTAGGGCCAGAATAACAGAACCTACCATTGGAATGGAGATGAGGAGGAATTTCTTCAGCCAGAAGGTGGTGAATCTGTGGAATTCATTACCGCAGACAGTGGTGGAGGCCGTCATTGGGTATTTTTAAGGTGGGTATTGATAGGTTCTTGATTAGTAAGGGTATCAAAGTTGTTGGGGAGAGAGGCAGGAGAATGGGAAAAAGAGATCAGCCATGATCGAATGGCAGAGTAGAACTGACAGACCGAATAGCCTAATAATGCTCTCATGTCCTATGGTCTTGTAGACTTAGTGGAAGCAAAGACATAGTCAAAGTTTTGGGTCTTGACGCAAGGTCTCACTCAACCCGAAACGTCGACCATCGCTTTTCCTCCACAGATGCTGCCTGACCTGCAGAATTCCTCCAGCAGTTTATTTTTTTGCTTCAAGTGAAAGAAAAACTGGCTTCCCTCATTGGTCTCATGGCTGCATTTGCATTAAGGAGCTGCGTAAGGACCTAGTGGTTTATCTGCAAGGCAGAACACCTAAATGTAGAGGCCTCGGGTTGCTAAAACAGATTGATTATCTGTGAAATTGTTGCATTGGTCACAAAGAAAGCCTTTTGCATAACTCTCCTATCTGGTAGGACCACAGTAATACAAAGAGACGGCATGTCTATAGTTATGGATATTCTTCAGTGATCAATGTCCTCCTTTGTGCTCTGAACTTCTCTGTTTAGGATTATTTCAAAGAGGATATCAAAGGGGAATTGACAGTTCACTTGATTGTACGAGCTCTCTGTACGTGGTTTCTGACTTGCCCACACACAGTTGACAATGCCTGTTGTGTTGTGAAAGAAAAACAGTGAGATTTAGATAGATTAGTTTGGAAACATGACCTTTGGCCCTCTAAATCCACACTGACCATCAACCATAGATAGACACAAAGTGTTGGAGTAACTCAGTGGCAGCATCTCTGAAGAAAAAGGATGGGTGATGTTTTGGATCAGAACCCTTCTTCAGACCATCAAACACTCATTCACAATTATCCTACACTAATTTAATCCAAATTTATTCTCGCAATTTTGTTTATTAATTTCCCCCCAGATTTTACAGACAGCACATGTAGTCAGGATCAAAACCGGGTCTCTGGCGCTGTAAGACAGAACTCTACCGCTGCACCACTGTGTCGTCCTAAATCTGTTTTACACAAGGTTCCAGCATCTGCCGTTTTTTAGTGTCTCCAACCCTTCACCTCCTTTGTGTCTGTTTCAACAAAGCAAAATAAAAAATCTGTACAATTTTAAGGGCATTTTAAAGTGTTCAGTTTAATTTAGTTTATTTTAGTTTAGTTCAGAGATGCAGTGAGAAACAGCCACATCGGCCCACCGAGTCAACGCCGACCATTGATCGCCCATACACTAGCTCTATGTCCTACACATTAGGGTAATTTACAGAAGCCAATTAACCTACAAACCTGCACGTCCTTGGAGTGTGGGAGGAAACGAAGCACCTGGAGAAAGCCCACGCGATCACAGGGGGAACGTGCAAACTCCGCAAGGACAGCACACGTAGTCAGGATCGAACTCTGGTGCTGTGAGGCAGCAAGCCGACCGCTGAATACTTTTTGCCATCAATTGTCCATTCTTTACCACTCCAGTCAGTGGTTTTCAGGAGGGTACAAATAGCATTTCCTGACTTGCGTAATAAACATTTAAAAGGAGTCCTTAACCTTCATTGTGGATTCAGAAGCATCTAAACTGCACATAATCATTTCTGACGGATTGCAACGAAACAGAACTTCAATCAGCCTGGGGCAGGCAGCACAAACTTTAACTATTAATTTTCGCTAAATTAATCTTTCAGTTTAGTGCTTGGAATCTGAGGCAGCTACTCTAATTAATTTATTTTGATGGTGTGCTGCATGTATCCTTCCAGTTGTAGCTTCAAAGGCTCTCTGTCATTAACATTAGTTTTCTGATTTGTGCTTTTTTAAATACCTTTGGTTGATACCCCAGTCCGTCTTTAGACTTTACTTTAGCGATACAGTACGGAAACAGGCTCTTCGGCCAACCGAGTCCACGCCGACCAGCGATCACCCGGTACAATAACGCTGTCCTACACACGAGTGACAAGTTTACAATTTTACCAAAGTCAAATCGCTCACAAACCCCTACGTCTTTGGAGTGTGGGAGGAAACCGGAGCACCCGGAGAAAACCTACGCGGTCACAGCGAAAATGAACAAACTCCGTACAGACAGCACCTGTAGTCAGGATCGAACCCGGGTCTTGGCCGCTGTAAGGCAGCCACTCTACCTCTGTGCCACTGTGCCACCCCCAGCAGGAGTGAAATGAGAGCGTGGCCAGAATGGTGTGGGCCCTTGATGAGGCGGTGTTTCCTATATATCCCTTCGATGGTGTGGAGGTAAGTACCTGTGATGGACTGGGCAGTGTCCACCACTTTTTATAATCTCCTAAATTCCTGGACGTTCAAGCTGTATTCTGTGATGTAATGCTTACATATTCACTGGGCAGTTGTCCATTATATCCATTCCCTTCTAAAGTATATCATTTCATTCAAGTGAATGTCAATATTCTCAACAAACTCCACATTTATTAATTGACTCTTATGTGTATAAACTCTTAATAATATGCCTAATGTTTGAAGGATATTTGATCAAGATATCTACGTGCAGATACAAATTAAGTATGTAATATTAAAATAGGTTAAAATATCACCTCAGCCCCTCCATAAGAATTTGAATTAAATCCACATTAAAGTGCAATTTTGAAGGAGGTGAAATGAATGTGTCCATAAACTTGTGAAGGTGGAAAGGCAAGTAGTTCAAGAGAAACAAACGATCTGAGTAACTCAGCACATCAGGCAGCATCTCTGGAGACAAGGAAGAGGTGACATTTTGGCTCGAGACCCTTCTTCAGACTGAGAGTCAAGGGAGAGGGAAGAAACGAATGAAAGGTATGAAAAGGAAAACCAAAGCCACCAATGATGATCAAAGAATGTTGGAGCCCACAATGGTTCATTGTTGGCTTATGGAGAAGGTGATCATGAGTGGATACAAACAGCGAAACTAAGCAGGACAACAGTGAAACTAGTGGGACAACGTGGTTGTGGGAGAGACGGAGAGAGAGAGGGATGCAAGGATTACTGGAAATTAGAGAAATCAACATTCATACCGCTGGGTTGGAAGCTCTCAAAGCGAAGTATGAGGTGCTATTCCTCCATTTTATACGTGGTCTCACTCTGACAGTGGGGGAGGCCCAGGATAGAAAAGTCAGTACGGGAATGGGAAAGGGGGGTTAAAGTGTTTGGCAACCAGGAGATTGCGTAGACACAGGCGGACTGAGCGTAGGTGTTCAGCGAAATGATCACCCAGTCTGTGCCTGGTCTTGCTGATATATAGGAGTCCACACCTTGCACAGCGGATACAGTAGATGAGGTTGGAGGAGGAGCAATGTGAACCTCTGCCTCACCTGAAAGGACAGCCGGGGTCCCTGGACAGAGTCGAGGGAGGAGGTATAGTGACACAGATTCTATAAACAAGCACAAAGAGGAAATATTGGCTAAACTTACTTAAATAGCCCCAGTATACAAGTACTGCTATGAGGTAGTGACCATAATATGATAAGTTTTAATCTGCAATTTGAGAGGGAGAAGGTTAAATCAGAAGTGTCAGTGTTGCAGTTGAACAAAGGGGACTATGAAGGCATGAGAGAGGAGTTGGCCAGGGTCGACTGGAAAAGGATCCTAGCAGGAACGACAGTGGAACAGCAATGGCAGGAATTTCTGGGCATAATCCAGAAGATGCCGAATCATTTCATTCCAAAGAGGAAGAAAGATTTTAAGGGGAGTAAAGTGGCAACCGTGACTGACAGGGGAAGTTAGGACGGTATAAAACTAAAAGAAAAGGTGTGTAACATAGCAAAGAGTAGCGGGAAGCCAGAGGATTGGGAAATGTTCAAAGGACATCAGAATGTAAAAAAAAGGGCAATAGGGGGTGAAAAGATGAAGTACGAAGGTAAGCTCGCCAAGAATATAAAGACGGATAGTAAAAGCTTCTTTAGGTATGTTAAGAGAAAAAGATTAGTAAAGATTAGTAAAGACAAATGTGGGTCCCTTGAAGGCAGAAACAGGTGAAATTATTATGAGGAACAAGGAAATGGCAGAATAGTTGAACAGGTACTTTGGTTCTGTCTTCACTAAGGAAGACACAAACATTCACCCAGATGTACTAGAGGACAGAGGATCTAGGGAGACAGAGGAACTGAAAGACATTTGCATTAGGCGAGAAACAGTATTGGGTAGACTGATGGGACTGAAGGCTGATAAATCCCCAGGGGCTGATGGTCTGCATCGCTGGGTACTCAAGGAGGTGGCTCTAGAAATCGTGGTCGCATTGGTGATTATTTTCCAATGTTCTATAGATTCAAGATCAGTTCCTGTGGATTGGAGGGTAGCTAACGTAATAACACTTTTCAAGAAAGGAGCGAGAGAGAAAACAGGGAATTATAGACCTGCATCTGTCAACTGTCTACTCCCCAGCTCCCTGGGGTGAGTGGAAGCTACGGCCATATCTGGCCATGCGGTGATGTGGGCGGGAAGGGGCCGGCTCTGGGGAAGGTGGGGAGTCTCAGCGTTGTTGTGGACGCCGGGAAGTGCCTGGGCTGCCGCCACAGAGACCGCCACCATGATCTGCCTCAAAAATACCCAATGTCTTGGCCTCCACCGCTGTCTGTAACAATGAATTCCACAGATTCACCACCCATTCCTCCTCATCTCCATTTTGAATGTATGACCCTTTATTCTGACGCTGTGACCTCTGGTCCTAGACTCTCCTATTACTGGAAACATTATTTCCACATCCACTCTATGTAGGGCTGAGATACCAATCATAAAAGTAATGCTTGCGAGGCAATCTTCTTCATAAGAAACAAAATTCGTTAAGTGAAACACTTTGCAGTTAGAGCAGAGACTGAGACACATTAGCAAATTTTCAGATGACACAAAGCTGGGTGGCAGTGTGAACTGTGAAATGGATGTTAGGAAGTAGCAGGGTGACTTGGACAGGTTGAGTGAGTGGGCAGATACATGGCAGATGCAGTATGATGCAGATAAATGTGAGGTTATCCACTTTGGCGGAAAGAACAAGGAGGCAGATTATTATCTCAATGGTGTCAGATTAGGAAAAAGGGAAGAGCAAGGAGACCTGGATGTCCTTGTACACCAGTCACTGAAAGTACACATGCAGGTACAGCAGGCAGTGAAGAAAGCTAATGGCATGTTGGCCTTCATAACAAGATGATTTGAGTATTGGAGTAAAAGGTTCTTCTATAGTTGTACAGGGCGCTGGTGAGACTACATCTGGAGTATTGTGTGCAGTTTTGGTCACCTAATTTGAGGAAGGACATCCTTGCTATTGAGGGAGTGCAGCGTAGGTTCACGAGGTTAATCCCCAGGATGGCGGGACTGTCATATGAGGAAAGATTGGAAAGATTGGGCTTGTATTCACTGGAATTTAGAAGGATGAGAGGGAATCTAATAGAAACATATAAAATTATAAGAGGACAAGCTAGATGCATGAAAAAATGTTTGCAATGTTGGGCAAGTCCAGAACCAGGGGCCACAGTCTAAGAATAAAGGAGGGGGCCATTTAAAACTGAGATGAGAAAAAACTTTTTCACCCAGAGAGTTGTGAATTTGTGGAATTCTCTGCCACAGAAGGCAGTGGAGGCCAATTCACTGGATGAATTTAAAAGAGAGTTAGATAGAGCTCTTGGGGCCAGCGGAATCAAGGGTATGGGGAGAAGGCAGGCACGGGTTACTGATTGTGGACGATCAGCCATGATCAAAATGAATGGCGGTGCTGGCTCGAAGGGCTGAATGGCCTCCTCCTGCACTTATTTTCTATGTTTCTATCATATCATCATATCATATCATATATATACAGCCGGAAACAGGCCTTTTCGGCCCACCAAGTCCGTGCCGCCCAGCGATCCCCGCACATTAACACTATCCTACACCCACTAGGGACAATTTTTACCTTTACCCAGCCAATTAACCTACATACCTGTACGTCTTTGGAGTGTGGGAGGAAACCGAAGATCTCGGAGAAAACCCACGCAGGTCATGGGGAGAACGTACAAACTCCTTACAGTGCAGCACCCGTAGTCAGGATCGAACCTGAGTCTCTGGCGCTGCATTCGCTGTAAAGCAGCAACGCTACCGCTGCGCTACCTTGCCTATGTTTACTGTCCTTCAGATGATATGTTAAAGCATCCATTTTCTATATTTTAATTGAAAGGGGCAAAGTGTAAAGGAGATATGCATGGCAAGTTTAGTTACACATCGGGTGGTATGTGCCTGGAACATGCTGCCAGGGGTGGTGGTGGAGGCTAATACGATAGTGGTGTTTAAGAGGCTTTTACATTGGCACGTGGATATGCAGAGAATGGAGGGAGATGGATCACATTCAGCTGTTATCGGGTAGCGAACCATTCTATCAATAACTAGAGAGTGGTCCTGAGCTTCTATCTATTTCAATGGAGACCGTCAGACTATCTTTAATTGGACTTTACTGGACTTTTCTTGCACTGAATGTTATTTTCTTTATCATGTATCTGTGGATGGGTCGATTGTTCTGCTGAAGATAGACACAAAAAGCTGGAGTAACTCAGCGGGTCAGGCAGCATCTCTGGAGAAAAGGAATAGGTGTTGTTTTGGGTTGAGACCCTTCTTTCTACTGACTGGTTAGAACACAAAGGCACAGCGGTAGAGTTGCTGCCTTACAGCCAATGCAGCACCGGTGACTCAGGTTCGATCCTGACTACGGGCGCCGTCTGTACGGAGTTTGTACGTTCTCCCCGTGACCTGCGTGGGTTTTCTCCGAGATCTTCGGTTTCCTCCCACACTCCAAAGACGTACAGGTATGTAGGTTAATTGACTGGGTAAAATGTAAAAATTGTCCCTAGCGTGTGTAGGATAGTGTCAATGTGCGGGGATCGCTGGGCGGCGCGGACTTGGTGGGCCGAAGTGCCTGTTTCCGCGCTGTATCTCTAAAAAAAAATCTAAATCAAATATTCTTAATTGGACCTAATACACGTGGCAATGTACTGAACTAAACTAACTAAACATGCAGGCGGAGGAGATTAGTCCATCATTGAGGGGATCGAGAGGGGACGTTGCCTCAAAACGTCAGCCTGCATCATCATAGACCCACACCCACCCTAGTTCTCAATTCACTCCAACATCAGGAAGAAGGTTTGGAGAGGGTGCAGGGGAGATTCACCAGGATGCTGCCAGGGATGAAGGGCCTCGGCTATGAGGAGAGACTGAGCAGACTGGGGTTGTTTTCCCTGGAGCAGAGAAGGCTGAGAGGGGACATGATCGAGGTGTACAAGATCATGAGGGGCATAGATAAGGTAGATGGCGGGGAACTTCTTCCACTGGTGGAAGGTTCAACAACGAGGGGACATAGATACAGGGTAAGGGGAGGGAGGTTTCGGGGGGATGTGAGAAATAACTTTTTCACCCAGAGGGTGGTTGGAGTCTGGAACTCACTGCCTGGGGTGGTGGTGGAGGCGGGAACACTCACAACGTTTACTAGGCATTTGGATGGGCACTTGAAATGCTACAACATTCAGGGCTACGGTCCAAATGCGGGAAAATGGGATTAAAATTAGACTGTGTTTGGTAACGGGCGGCGCGGACACGATGGGCCGAAGGGCCTCTTTCTGTACTGTAGGACTCTATGACTCTATGACTCTATGACTCTAAGGTACAGGAGTCTGAAAACTGTACCCACCAGTTTCAAGAATAGCTTCTTCCCAACAACCATTAGGCTCTTGAACACTACACAATCTAAACTCAAGTACGAACTTCTACGGACCGTCTTGGGTGCCACACATGACTAACAGTTTCTTGCACTAGTATTTAGTTTAGCTTCGTTTAGAGATACAGCACGGAAACAGGCCCTTCAGCGCACAAAATCCGCACCGATCAGCGATCCCCGCACACTAACTCTCACCTGCACACACTCGGGACAATTTACAATTTAACCAAGCCAATTAGCCGACAAAGCTGCACGTCTTTGGAATGTAGGAGGAAACCCACGCAGGTCACAAGGAAAACCTACAAACTCCGGACAGACAGCACCCGTGGTCAGGATCGGACGTGGGTGTGTGGCGCTGGCTGTGAGGATTTGATTATTTTCGAAGGATTTGTTTGGCGAGGACAAACGAAAGCAGTCAGAATTTGCTTTTTGGACTTCTGTCGGAAAGCAGAGACTCTCTTTGTTGAAAGAGTCCTCTAATTGGGGAGGATTTGTTCGTGTTTTCTGAAAGTCGTAGGAGCGGCAGTGGCTGGCGGAATGCCAAGTTGCACTTGAACTGGTGGGAGCTGAGTCTGGAGCGGTGTTTGTGGTCTGTAGCATCGGAAAGCTCCCTCCCACACCGACTTTGCCCGGTCCAGGTGTGCCGGGTAAGTACGGCAACAGTGCATTGGATTTTCGTTGAAGCCGGGAGGGCGACCGAGACCTGGGGAAGAAGCCTCCGGAAGCTCCATTTTCTACGACGGGAGGATTGGCACGGACTTTTCCCTATCTTATCAGGAGGAGACTGCTTCTGTTGCTTTGCCAGGAAAGCCTTCACGACTTTAAACTGCTGCAAATGCGTGGAGGTGCAGCAATAGCAGAACGACTGCTTTGACTTATAAAAAACGGAGACGTTTTGTTTTGCTCCACGCCCTAAAGATGGCGGCCCCCAAGAATTATGCAGCTGCCGTACAGTCGGCAGTCTCCGTGACTAAGGGCCATGAGTTGTTGGGGCGTATACACGGGGTGAAAGTGACCTTGCAGGGCAACATTACCTTCAAGGCTGTGCTATCCGCGCTGGGGGAGACTGTTGGCAAGAAGGCCATAATCGCAGGCGCGGTGGTCAGTGGGAAGGCTGTTGTCATCCTAAAGACTGAGCAGTCGGTGGCTACCGCACTGGAAAGGGGGATCACGGTGGCTGGGATTTACATGGCGGTGGACCCATGGGGACGGCCCGTGCTGCCGGTCATGCTGTCCAACGTTCCCCCTTATGTTCCGAACGCGCTCCTGCTCCCACATGTAACTAAGCTGGGGGAGGTGCAGTCTGGGCCCACCAAACTGTTGCATAGGTTGGATGATCCCGAAATGCAGCATGCATTAACGTTCAATCGCCGTGTGTACATACAGCTGGCACAGGGGATTGATATGGAGGGGAGTTTTGAGGTTGAATGGGAAGGATTCTGCTATCGCGTGTTTTGGAACACGGGCCAAGCACGCTGCCATGCATGCAAAGAGGTGGGGCATTTCCGCAGGAATTGTCCCAAGCACCAGGCTGCCAGCTCCACCAAGGTGGCCCAGAAAGGCAGTGCTGGCCCATCTGGGGCTGCTGGTTCTACCACGGTGGCCCGTGATGACTTTGTTCCCTTGCCCCCAACTTCCATTCCCCCACCACCCCCATGTCCCGTACCTGTGGCGGAGGATGCCGGTGCAGTGTGGGGGGTAGATGAGGGGCACTGGGAGAGACAGAAGAGTAAAAAAGCTAAATGGAAGAAGAAGAACGTTCAAGCGGGACGCCAGGCAGAAGGTCACCTTAATGAGGGTCCCCCGGCAGTAGATATTATCGAGCTCGCCTCTGAGCCTGAGGGTCTGAAGGCTGGAGAGGATGAGCAGGTAGATGGCGGGGCGGAGGAACAGGCTTCAGCAATGTAGCTGACTGTACCACCGCACGCTAGTGGTTATAAGAGGAGGAGGCACGGGTCCTCTGACACGGAGAACGGCCCTGAAGGTCAGGGGCGACCTGAAGGGAGGTGTTTCTCCCCTGTTGAGGCAGAGTACCCAGTACACACTTCCTCTGGGCAGGAGGATGCCTCTGTAGTGCAGGGACCACCTGAGAGTGGTGACACACTACCCGAGGGGGCTGTTCCCCCAGGGATTGCGTCCGCTGGCTTAGAGGGTGACCAGGGGAAGATTGATGGGGGGGACTTGAGTGTGGGGGTGGGTCCCCAGCCCATGCTCCCCATTGAGGCTACGAGTCCTATTGAGGGGTGTGCTGCCCCATCGGCTGAGGGAGCAGGGGAGACTCCGGGAACATCGCCCCCTGAGGGCCAGAGCGAGGTGGTTCCCCTGGTGGTGGGGGACGGGGACTCTCTGGGTGACGGTGCTGGGCCGGGTGCCCTGGGTGCGAAGGAGGACATGGTCATTTCGGATCGTGTCCTTCGGTCGGACTCCAGACGTACCCTCTCACTGCCCGCCCCGGAGACTTCCTCCGACATCACTGCCCCCAATCCGGTTACAGAGGGCGGTGGGGGTGTGCAGGAGCCTGGCCATTTACCAGGCAGCTTGCCACAGTTAGAGGTACCGGTACCTGCCCCCGTCACTGATCCTGGGGGTGGGATGGTGACGGAGGAGGGACCGGGTGATGTGGCCGACCCGCCCACCTCACAGGGAGGGGTGAGCGAGGCGGCTGGGAGTCAGAACTATCCAGACTCGGGCTCAGACATTGAGTAGGAGGAGGAGGGGGACGTGGAGTCCAGCGACAGTGAGTTGATGGACTGTCCCACCCGCAGCCCCGTGTCTCGGCTTGTTGATATCTGGGAACTCCGGAAGTTTCTGAAGGACAGCAGAGGGAAGAGGAATAAGGCAGATCTGACTGTCGACCTCTGGTCAGACCTGACGGTACCCTTGCAGTCCATTTATGCCATCCTTCAGGAGGAGGGGAACATGGCAGGTGTATTGAAAAATGAGCGGCGCCAGCTCCAAGAGCTTTTTAAGTCCCTAAAGAAAGGGCACAGGGCTCGGGGAGGCTCCATTCCGTCAAGGGGGGCTGGTAAAAGTTCTTGTGCGCTTTCAAAATGAAGCTCACTATAGCCAGCCTGAATATTAATGGGGCCAGGGAGTCTCTCCGTAGGTTTCACCATCTCTCGGTGCTGAGGGACGGGAGGTACGCGGTGAGCTTCCTGCAGGAAACACACACTGTGGCTAGTGACGAGCCCACCTGGCTCCTGGAGTGGGAAGGGGGGGTCTACATGACACATCTCACCTCCATTTCGAGTGGAGTGGCCTTCCTGTTGGCCCCATCTTTCCAGCCGGAGATTGTCAAGGTGCAGGACATTGTACCAGGCCGGTTGTTGTATCTGGCCGTGCGCCTGGATGGCGTGCCGTTACATTTTATTAATGTGTACGCCCCCAAGAGCGGTGCTATGCAGACGCGGTTAACACAAGAAGTGACCGCGCTGTTGAACACCATCGATCGGGGGGAGTGTGTTTTCCTGGGGGGTGATTTTAATTGTACCCTTGAGGCGAGAGATCGCTCTGGCATTCAGCGCGATCCGGCAGCGGTCAAGACATTAAGGGAGTTGGTGGATTCTTTTGAGCTAGTAGATCCTTGGAGGAATTTCCATCCCAACTCCGGCGCCTTCTCATACAGGTTTAAGGGGGGTGGTTCCCGTATTGACCGTGTATATGTGTCTAAGGCTTATGTGTCCTGTGTCTCGGCAGCCTCCATGCGGTTGGAGCCGTGCTCGGACCACTGCCTGGTGCGAGTGGACTTTATCCCGACGCGCACACGGGCAGGGTCCGCGTACTGGCACTTCAACAACCGGCTGCTGGAGGAGCGCCGGTTCCGGGACTCATTCAAGCAGTTCTGGGCGGAGTGGAGGGAAAGGCAGGGGCGTTTCCCTTCCCTAAGGCAGTGATGGGATGTAGGGAAGGCTTACGTCCGTCTGTTTTGCCAGGACTACACGAGGGGGTCGACCAAGGGGCGGGACTCCGAGATCGGACGGCTTGAGAGAGAGTTGCTCGACTCGGAGTCTCGCCTGGGTCAGACGGAGGGGGACTCGTGTGAGTGGGAGGAGTACCAGGAGAAGAAAGGGGCACTGAGGGACTTGCAGCTGAGGAGGTCCCGGGGCGCGTATGTGAGGTCGCGAGTCCAGATGTTGCACGATCTGGACCGCGCCTCCCCCTTTTTCTTCTCCCTGGAGAAGTGCCGAGGTGCCCGCAGGCAGTTTGTCGAGTTGCTTGTGGACGATGGCTCCTCCGTCACAGATCCGGAGAGGATCGGTGCCTAAGTTTGGTCATTCTATGACACTCTGTTCTCCGAGGGAACATCTAGTGAGGAGGCACAAGGGGTGCTGTGGGAGGGCTTACCCGTAGTGTGCAGGGAGGTGGCCGAGCGCCTCGATGATCCCCTAACTCTGGAGGAGTTGACTGGTGCCCTGCACCAGCTCAGTAGGGGCAAGTCTCCGAGGCTGGATGGGCTGACTGTGGAGTTTCTTCGAGCCTTCTGGGGTGTCCTGGGGGGCGACTATGTGAAGGTGTTGGGGGAGAGCCTGGCGACCGGGGAGATGCCCTTCTCATGGCGCAGGGCAGTCGTCGTCCTGCTGCCCAAGAAGGGCGATCTCCGCCTCTTGAAGAACTGGCGCCCGGTCTCTCTTCTCAGTACGGGTTACAAAGTCTTTGCACGGGCATTGGCCAATCGCCTGGGGCCCATGCTGTCCCATGTGATCCACCCTGACCAGTCCTACACAGTCCCGGGCCGGTCCATCCAGGACAATATCCATCTGGTCCGGGACCTGATCCATCTGTGCCAGAGGGCTGGTCAGTCCGTTGCCTTTCTCTCCCTTGACCAGGAGAAAGCGTTTGACCGGGTGGGACACGACTACCTTCTCGGGACTCTGCGGGCGTTTGGATTCGGACCCCATTTTGTGGCCCGGGTCCGGCTCCAATACGCTGCTGCAGAGTGCCTGGTCAAGGTCAATGGCTCTTTGTTGGCTCCCATTCACTTTGGGAGGGGGGTTCGTCAGGGATGCCCCATGTCCGGCCAGCTTTATTCCCTCTGTGTGGAGCCATTCCTGTGTCTCCTACGGAGGCGGCTGGCAGGTTTGGATTTGCCGGGGCCGGGGGTGGAGGTGGTTCTCTCGGCCTACGCCGACGATGTGCTACTAATGTTCACCGACCCGGTTGACCTGCGGAGGATGCGTGAGTGCCAGCGGGTGTTCTCAGCCGCATCCTCCGCCAGGATTAACTGGGGGAAGTGTGCTGGGCTCTTGGTGGGTCAGTGGCAGGTGGACTCCCTGCCGGAGGAGATGGCAGTTTTTGCGTGGAGCACCACGCACCTCCTCTATCTGGGGATCTACCTGAGTCCCACTGAGGGGGCTTGGCAGGCGAATTGGCAGGAGCTGGAGGCGAAGGTGGTCGCCCGTGTGGGGCGCTGGTCAGGCCTCCTTGGTGTGTTATCATATCGGGGTAGGGCTTTGGTCATAAACCAGCTGGTGGCCTCTCTGCTGTGGTACCGGCTGGCCACTCTGGTCCCGTCCTCTCGTTTCATCGCCATGATACAGAGGAGGTTAGTTAACTTCTTCTGGGGTGAGAGGAACCACTGGGTCTCTGCTGGGGTTCTGAGTCTCCCGTTGGAGGAGGGCGGTCAGGCGCTGGTCTGCGTCCGCACTCAGGTGGCAGCCCTCCGACTCAGGACCTTGCGGAGGTACGTGTACTCCGAGTGCCCTCCCAGATGGCACTCGCTGGCCACGTACTTTTTCTGCCAGTGGCACTGCCTCCAGGAGGGATCACGGCTCCCGGTAGCGGGCATGAGTCAGCGCGCTAGGCGGGAGTTGCCTGGTTTTTACCATGATCTCCTGAGAGCCAGGAATTTGGTCACCTTCAGCCAGGGCGCTGCTCCTCAGGGGGAGGGGGGTGCTGTGGTTGTGAGGGGGGCCGGTCCTCACCCTGTCACGGTGGGTGTCGAGGAGAGGCGTGTGCGTGGAGCGATTCCGACTGGGCTTACCCCCGCTCCGTCGGAATTGCTCATTGGGCCCACGGCACGGGTCCCTTCCCGAGAGCCGGCCCCACGCAATATGAGCCGCCTTTCCCAGATGCCCAGCGTGCCGTTCCGTGACGCGGAGAGGCGCGTTTTGTACAGGCTGCTCCTGCACACTCTCCACTTCCTCGCTCTCGTCTTCCGTCCGGACACGCCCTGGCGGTCCGTGTTACCACCTGACGGCGGGAGCGGTCCCCAGTGGAGGTCTCTCTATAAGGGGGTCCTCCCGCTTTACATCAGGGTCCTGGGGTGGAGAGTGTTGCATAAGGCTATAGCCTGTAACAGGTACTTGAGCCGGTTCACGGTCTCGTCTGCCGCCTGTCACTTCTGCGGCGAGGAGGAGACCGTGTACCATTTGTATACAGAGTGCGTGAGGTTACAGCCCCTGTTCCAGTATCTGAAGGGGCTGCTCCTCAAGTTCTGGCTCCATTTTAGCCCTACGCTTTTAATTTTTGGGCACCCGGCACAGAGGGGGGAGGGTCAGGAGGGAGGAGAGGGTCTCCCTGTCGGTTTGCTCCTGGGCCTGGCCAAGATGGCCATCCGCGGGTCCAGGCAGCGGGCAGTCGACGGCCTCACAGAGGTCGGCTGCCTACCCCTGTTCCGGGCTTACGTCCGTGCGCGCGTGTCCCTGGAGGGGGAACACGCGGTGTCCACGGGGACTCTGGAAGCCTTCCGGGAACGCTGGTCGCCGCGTGGGGTTGAATGTACTGTTGACAGAGATGGCGGGATTTTAATGTGATAATTGTTTAACTTGTAAACTGCCGATACAGGCGGCTTTTGTTTGATCACATTTTGCTTAGTATGTTTGTATGTTTTTCTTTGGAATAAAACTTTTATATATTAAAAAAAAAGAAAAAAAAAAAGTGGTCAGGATCGAACCCGACTCTCGGGCACTGTAAGACAGCAACTCTACTGGTCTGCCACCCCCAGTTTTGTGGCAATTAATTAATGAATTGCTTTTATTTATTACATATTATCATCTTTTACTGCGTTTACAGGCCTGTTATTCTGCTGCAAGGATTTCATTGTTCTGTTGCTGTTACGCTACAGGGAAAATTAAGCACTATTTGCTCTCTCATGTTATATTCCAGATTCAGATAATTATTCAAAATTAAATTCACAGCAGCCCAGGTGGTATCCCAGCTCACGGTTCAGCATCAATCATTCAGTCTTTTAATGTCGAGACGAGTGATTTTCATCCACACTCTTCATGCCAACACTTCAGAGAAGAGCTATCTTCACTGTCTTGGTAAACATCTATCAATCAATAATATTGCTGAGCAAATATTTGTTCATTATCACGTCGCACTCTGTGGCTGATACATTTACTACATTATGGTCGTGATGGAGAAGAAGCTATATGGGTTACAGATTGCTTTGGGATAAATCGTTAGAGGAGGTACCATATAAATTGAAGCATTTCACGAGATCATTGAGAGCGAAGTGGACCATTGTGAACAATGGGGGGGATGAGGCAGGGAGGCGCCAAGAACGAAAGGGGGTCCTGGCCAGGGAGAGGTCGGGGGGGGCTGCTGAGAATGAAAGGGGGTCCTGGCCGGGGAGAGGGCGGGGGGGGCTGCTGAGAACGAAGGGGGGAGGGGGGCCTGGCGGGGGTTGGTGGAGGGAGGGGTCGGTTGTGGCAGCCGGCCGTGGATAGGACTGTTCGGTGAACTTTTGTAACTTTGTCGGCACCAGACACGTGGTGACACTTGTGCACTGCCTAGGTGAGGTCTGCTGTATGATTTTACTGGCTTAGATGGAAAACAAAGCATTTCACCTTACCTAGGTACATCTATATACTAAAACTCATTTGTTTGTTTGTTCCTGAACTACAGCCAAAACGGTACACGATAGCGCGACAATTTTAGGCCCACTTTACTCACCGTCGTCTCTTTGGTGCTAATGGAAGAAGTTTCATTGAAATCGGTGTTATATTTTTTAAGTTATTCACATTTTAAAGTATCTCCTAGGGAGGGAAGGGGTAGAGGGAGGAGGGAAGAGAGGGAGGGGGAGGAGGGAGGATAAGAGGGGTTGAGGGGGATGGAGTGGGAGGGAGGGGAAGGGGGAGGGGAAAGGGGGGAGGGTAAGGGGGTGAGGGAGGGGAAGGAGGGAGGGGGTAAAAGGGAGTGGGGGAGGGGGAGGGGAGAGGATAGTGGGGAAGGGGGGTGCAGGGGTGGGGTGGTAAGATTTTGGGACCCTGTTTGTGGAGAGAGTAGTCGACCTAGAGAACCTAAGTTCCCAGAAGGCCGCGCGTGGTGGAAACTCCCGGAATGGAGAAACCCTGGGGACTGGGGAACCCACCTGGAGTGGGGTCGATGTTCATACCACTGGGCTGCAAGTCATAGGGAGGAGCCAGCGCTGCCCTCGCAGCTGCGGATTGCCTGCAGTCCGTTGTCTTTTATGTTTTTTGTTGTTTTTGTCTTAATTGTAGTTTAAATATGATGTAGTTTATGTGGGGGGGGGGGACTGTAACATTGCCTCTCCCGAACGGAGACCCGACCTTTGTTTCTGCGGCCTACCACCGGCCATGCACCTGGAGCTTGCGGGCTCCGGCTGGGACCAACTGGGCTCTGGTTCGCAGAGCCCACGGCCCGGACTCACCACCTGCGGCCCTGGGTGCCTTCGGATGCTGCGGGAGCGGCTGCGACTCATCTCCGGAGGCTTCGGCGCGGGCCGCCTGGACGTCGGAAGCCCGCAGGCCTCTGGGTGGGGGTCGATATCGGGAGCTCTGGCAGCGGCAGCGACAGCGTCTTCGCCCGCCCCGAATCGCGGGGCTTGGGTCGGCCCACAGCGGACCTTTCACCGTCCGGCGGGGGCTTCAATGTCGGGAGCCCCGACCGCCCCGACGTGGCAACTCCAACAGCCTGACCGCGGGAGAAGACGGCAGGGGAAGAGAAAAATACATTCTGGCCTTCCATCACAGTGAGGAGGTGACTGGAGGAGACTCACTGTGATGGATGTTTCTTTTGTTTGGTGTTGGTTTATGATTGTATGTGTTATTGCATTTTTATTGATTATTCTTATTTGTCTTATTGTTGACCTGCGGGTAATTTTTCATTTCACTGCACATTTATGTGAATGTGAGAAATAAATTGACTATTGACTATTGAAGTCCTGTTTCCCGATTGGCTTCGAAGACCCGGAAACAAAGGGTGGAGATAGCGGGCGACAGTGGCGGATGATGGACAAAGGGCCGGTGAGGACAACCAAGGGGTCTTACTTTACCCCCTCAAAGACGGCTGTGGGAGGCACCCCCTTGGAGCACAAGGCTGGAGCTGGCCGGGCGAGGAGAGGGACATTGGTTCACTGGACGATCCGGATGTAGGCCATTGCTGCAACGGGCCTTGGTAGCTAGCTACAAATGGTGGCAAAACCTGGCAACTCTTGCATATGAGGATGTTGCCAGGATTTAGGAGGATAAGAAAATAACTGCAGATGCTGGTACAAATCGATTTATTCACAAAATGCTGGAGTAACTCAGCAGGTCAGGCAGCATCTCGGGAGAGAAGGAATGGGTGACGTTTCGGGTCGAGACCCTTCTTCAGAGGATGTTGGCAGGACTCGAGGGCTTGAGATATAGGGAGGGGTTGGGCACTTTATTAGGGATTGTACTTCTGTATGGCAATAGCCTTACTTACCCTGTATGTAAAACAAAGAATTTCACTGTACCTTAGTACACATGATAATAAAAGAACCATTGACCCATTGAACCAAGAGAATGCGTGAAAGAGCGCATCCATCTATGGTAACACTTCCAACTGCTCCACACACCCAATCATCCGGGGTCAAGGAAGAGCATGTCATGAGATCAGAGGAAATGAAAGCCAATGATGGCGGTACAGTGACATAGCGATATACCTGCTGCCTCACAGTGCCAGAGACCCGGTTTGATCCCGACTACAGGTGCTGTCTGTACGGAGTATGTACATGCGTGGGTTTTCTCCGGGAGCTCCGGTTTCCTCCCACATTCCAAAGACGTACAGGTTTGGAGGTGAATTGGCTTGGTATCATTGTTAATTGTCCCTAGGGTGTGCAGGATAATGTAAGTGGGCAGGGATCCTAGTAGTCACGAACTCGGTGGGTCACAGGGCCTGTTTCCGTGCTGAATCTCTAAACTAAGCTGAACTAATTTTTGCCTAATCATGCTACAATTTTCTTATGATTATTATGTATTATTCAATCTTCATATTTCAATTCTTCTTATCCCTTTAATCATTTTGTGTCCATTTGGAGGAGCTAATAAGCATTAAAAATTAAAACATAATTTTTAGAATGCCCCTCATAAGGACTCATTGCCCTCAGTGCCATCAAGTGTGGGTATGTTGTAACAAAGATTGTTAATGACCTGAACACAATTTATTGATGGATGAACCAAGCTTATTAATTACTTTTCTTAATGTTTAAGCTTAAATAGTTGCAAGAAATTTATTCAAACCTTAGGCATAGTGAATTCATAATGGGTTTTTTCTCCTTCAGCTAACTAGCTGTTTCTTTTTCACAGCATGGATATATGTGTAGGAAAGAACTGCAGATGCTGGTTTAAATCGAAGGTAGACACAACATGCTGGAGTAACTCAGCAGGTCAGGCAGCATCTCTGGAGAGAAGGAATTGGTGACATTTCGGGTCGAGACCCTTCTTCAGACTGATGTCAGGGGAGAGGGCGGGACAAAGTTACCGTGCCCTCCATAACGTTTGGGACAAAGGCCCATCATTTATTTATTTGCCTCTGTACACCACAATTTGAGATTTGTAATAGAAAAAAATCCCATGTGGTTAAAGTGCACATTGTCAGGTTTTATTAAAGGGTCATTTTATACATTTTGGTTTCACCATGTAGAAATTACAGCTGTGTTTAAACATAGTCCCCCCATTTCAGGGCACCATAATGTTTGGGACACATGGCTTCACAGGGGTTTGCAATTCCTCAGGTGTGTTTAATTGTCTCCTTAATGCAGGTATAAGGAAGCTCTCAGCACCCCGTCTTTCCTCCAGTCTTTCCATCACCTTTGGAAACTTTTATTGTTGTTTATCAACATGAGGTCCAAAGTTGTGCCAATGAAAGTTAAAGAAGCCATTATGAGACTGAGAAACACGAATAATACTGTTAGAGGCATCAGCCAAAACTTAGGCTTACCAAGATCAACTGTTTGGAACATCATTAAGAAGAAAGAAAGCACTGGTGAGCTTATTAAAAGCAAAGGGACTGGCAGGCCAAGGAAGACCTCCACAGCTGATGACAGAATAATTCCATTATAAAGAAAATCCCCAAACACCTGTCCGACAGATCAGAAACACTCTTCAGGAGTCAGGTGTGGATTTGTCAATGACCACTGTCCCAAGAAGACTTCATGAACAGAAATACAGAGGCTACACTGCAAGATGCAAACCACTTGATAGCCAGGTTACAGTTTGCCAAGAAGTACTTAAAAGAACAACCACAGTTCTGGAAAAAGGTCTCGTGGACAGATGAGACGAAGATTAACTTATATCAGAGTGATGGCAAGAGCAAAGTATGGAGGAGAGAAGGAACTGCCCAAGATCCAAAGCATACCACCTCATTTGTGAAACACGGTGGAGGGGGTGTCATGGCCTGGGCATGTATGGCTGCTGAAGGTAATGGCTCACTTATCTTTATTGATGATACAACTGCTGATGGTGGTAGCATAATGAATTCTGAAGTGTCTAGACATATCCTATCTGCTCAAGTTCAAACAAATGCCTCAAAACTGATTGATCGGCGGTTCATTCTACAGCAAGACAATGATCCCAAACATACTGCAAAAGCAACAAAGGAGTTTTTCAGAGCATCACCAGAGAAGACACCCAGCAACTGGTGATGTCCATGAATCACAGACTTCAAGCAGTCATTGCATGCAAAGGATATGCAACAAAATACTAAACATGACTACTTTACCGTACAGGGACTACAGGGACCAAAAGGTGTCATTGGCTGGCATCGAGGTGAGAACAGGGAGGAAATGGAGGGTGGAGAAAGAAGTGGAGGTGGCAGAGTCATGCCTAAGACAAAAGGCATTGGTGGGAGTCATAGCAATTGGGATACTTCCCTAAGACCCATGTTGGCAAGGCCCAGGGCAAGGAGAGACACCATCTCATCCAGGAAGAGGTCCGAGCAGGTGTGGAGGAAAAGTGTGTGAGCAGGACGGTGGGGCTCAGGCAGCAGGGAGCGTGGACAATGTGGGAGAGCATACCGCAGCGCAGGATTACCTGGTCCTACATCATGCAGGTAGATTTCCAGCGCGTCCGGTTCCTTGTCCAAGCTGTCTACGATGCCCGACCAAGCCCAGCAACCCTCCACGTCTGGGGCAAGAGCGTGACACATTCCTGCCCACTTTGCACTGGAAGGGGATCATTAGAACATCTCCTCAGCAGCTGCCCAAAGTCCCTTGGCGAAGGTCGCTATCGGTGGCGCCATGACCAGGTGCTTAAGATGGTTGGTGAGAGCATAGCCACTGCCATCAATAACAGCAAACACCACCATGCCCCGAAGAAATCAATCACTTTTGTCAAAGCTGGAGAGAAGCCTCGACCACAACCAAAAACAAGGGCGGGCCTCCTCTACACGTCCACTGACTGGCAGCTGCACGTCGATCTGGGCAAACAGCTGAGATTTCCGCAGCACATCACAGCAACATCACTCCGGCCGGACATGATCATCACCCCCGAAGTGACAAAACAGCTGATCATTCTGGAGCTGACAGTGCCCTGGGAAGAGCGTATGGAAGAAGCAAATGAGATGAAACGCGCAAAGTACCAGGAGCTGGTGGAGATGTGCCGGGACAGAGGCTGGAAGACACGCTATGAACCCATAGAGGTGAGCTGCAGAGGCTTTGCAGGGTGCTCACTCTGCAAAGTCCTCAACCAATTGGGCATTACTGGGCTGGCAAAGAAGAGGGCCATTCAATCAGCAAGCGAAGCCGCAGTGAAAGCCACGAGATGGCTTTGGATTAAGAGGGCTGATCCGTGGGCAGTTGGCTGCTGGGACGCAAGTCGGGGCCTGATCAACCCCGGCTGGGTCGCCTGGGCGAGGGTGTCTGATGTTGTGAGACCCGAAACACCCGATGACCCCAGGTCACATCACTGAGGATGCGTCCCAGTGCATCCAGAAGATGTATCTTGCACAATCATTTACATGACATTGCTGTGTCCCAAACATTATTGTGGCCTAAAATGGCGGGACTATGTATAAACACTGCTGTAATTTCTACATGGTGAAACCGAAATGTATAAAAATGGCCTTAATTAAAATCTGACAATGTGCACTTTAACCACATGTTATTTTTTTCTATTACAAATCTCAAATTGTGGAATACAGAGGCAAATAAATAAATGATGGGTCTTTGTCCCAAACATTATGGAGGGCACTGTAGAATGTAGTCGGAGACAGTCAGACTATTGGGAGAACTGAGATGGAGAGAGAAAACAAGGGCTATCTGAAGTTAGAGAAGTCAATGTTCACACTGCTGGGGTAAAAATTACCCAAGCGAAATATGAGGTGCTGTTCCTCCAATTTGCACTGGGCCTCACTCTGACAATGGAGTAGGCCCAAGGCAGAAAGGTCAGATTGGGAATGGGAGGGGGAGTTGAAGTGCTGAGCCATCGGGAGATCAGGTAGGTTAAGACGGACTGAGCGAAGGTGTTCAACGAAACGTTTCACTGAACGCCTCCGCTCAGTCCGTCTTAACCTACCTGATCGTTTCGCTGAACACCTCCGCTCAGTCCGTGAGTGGGTGACGTTTCAGGTTAGATCTCTTCTTCAGAACCAAAATGTCGCCTATTCCTTTTGCTCCAGAGATGCTGCCTGACCCGCCGAGTTATTCCAACACTTGGTGTTTATCTTGGGTATACCTGTATGTCTGAAGAAAGGTTCTGAACCGAAATGTTAGCTGTCCTTTTTCTCCTGAGATTCTGCCTGACCCGCTGAGTTACCCCAGCAGTTTGTGTCTCCCTTGAGAAAGGTTATATTAGGACTAGCTGCACAAATTTGAGATTTGGGGCAAGAGAGAATAGTGTTAAGAGACCATTTAAAGAAAGCAAAACTTACATCCTTATATCATATTTCAAGTGGTATGGTTCAGAAACTCGGTGTCTATAAGGGGAAGAGAAAATAATCAATAATTTCGGTAGGAAATTGGATATGCACAAGGAAAAATAACTTGTAGAGCCATGTCATTATAACAGAGAGAATTGAACTAACTGGGACTTAGTTTAGTGTCAAGATACAGCATGGAAACAGGCCATTCGCCCCACCGACTTCATGCTGACCAGCAATTGTTGTGATATTGCAAGGATTACTTTGTTGTATCACAAAGACTACTTTGTTTGCCCGTGTAGTAACATGTATATAAGAGAATGAGGTGATTTGGTGGTCACTCTGGTTCCTGGTGGCCGTTGAATAAACAGCCTGGATTTAAGCTCCAGCCTTTAAACCTTTTAAACACGTGTACTTGTGGTCCGTCCAGAATCATAACAAAGGTATAACAGATACCGGACCACGAAGTACAATAGCATTCACCACGTACACTAACACTATCCTACACACTAGGGACAATTTACAATTTTACCGAAGCCAATTAACCTATAAACCTGCACGTCTATGGAGTTTGGGAGGAAGCCGGAGCACCCGGAGAAAACCCACGAGGTCACATGGAGAACGCACCAACTCCGCATAGAGAGCACCCATAGTCAGGATCAAACCCGGGTCTCTGGCACTGTTAGGCAACAACTCGACAGCAGCGTCACTGTGGCGCCCCGAATGTAAGGAAAGACAAACGTAAAGAATTTGTGGAGAACTGTTCTTGGTTGGAAGGCTGGACCAGGTTATATTACCGGAAAAGCACAACATGAAATGCTTTCACGAGGCTGATCTCAGAAAAGGAAATTACATTCGATAACTTCTAAAATTCAGCGCACAGACCCGAAATACTCAGTCACTTTAAAATAAGCACCATTTATCATTGTCATATCTATTGTTGTGGAAGAGCAAAGCATTTTCATAACTCCTGCTCTGACAATATCTACAGTTATTACAGTATTGAGTTTTATTACGGTGTCTTTTGCTGTTAATACTTTATGAGGTATTCAATATGGCTTCCTTCAAAAAGCCATATTCCAGGAATGATAATCTGCATACAAAAATGGATAAGATGTTCCAATTTTTCATCAGGATATTTTCTCCACTAATAGACGTGCTCCATCATGTACATAAGGGGGTGTTTAGTTTAGTATATTTTCTAGTTTAGAGACACAGCGTGGAAACAGGCTCCTCAGTACATCGAGCCCACATCGACCAGTGATCAGCCATTCGCACTAGTTGCATCCTAGAGGCAATTTACAGAAGCCAATTAACTCACAAACCTGCACGTCTTTGGGATGTGGAAGGAAACCCGTGCAGTCACAGGGACAATGTAAAAATGCACAACTCCAGATTCAGGGACAGTTTCTTCCCGACTCATATCAGGCATCCTACCATCCGTTCAGCAACTAGAGAGCAGTCCTGAACTACTATTTACCTCATTTGAGACCCTCAAACTATCTTTTATCAGAATTTACTGAATTTTATCTTGCACTAAATGTTAACACGCTATCCCCTTTATCCTGTATCTGTACACTGTGGACGGCTCGATTATAATCATGTACTGTCTTTCTCACTCTCTCTCTCTGAAGAAGGGTCCCGACCAGAAATGTTGCCAATCCGGCAAAGGGCGGCAGAGTGGCGCAGCGGTAGAGTCGCCTCACAGCGCCAGAGACCCGGGTTCCATCCTGACTGTGGGTGCTGTCTGTACGGAATTTGCACGTTCTCCTTGTGACTCCGGGTGCTCCAGTTTCCACCCAGTGTGCAGCATCGTGCTGGTGTACGGGGTGATCGCTGGTCGCTACTTCCACGCTGTGTTTCGAAAGTCATAAGTCAAAGGCCTCTCCATGTCCTCCAGAGATGCTGCCTGACCTGTTACGTTACTCCAGCACTTTGTGTCTTTTCCTCGGTAAACCATCAACTGCAGTTCCTTGTTTCTACATAATTGTCGCCTTAGTTGCAATAAATACTGTGCCTGCTACTTCATAGGGCATTTGAGTGTCAAACCTCGTTAGTAGGTTGGGAGCTATCTTGAGGTAAGACTGGGTAAATATAGCATTCTTCCTTCTTTCCATGAAGAATTAATTGCTTAAGTTAAACTGATTAAAATCAACAACCTCAACTATGAACTTCTATGGACTGTCTTTGGTTGCACGATGGATGTTGTGGTTTTTTGCACTAGCAATGGTGTTATTTTAATTTTTGTTCATTATATATTATCTATATGTATATATGAGTTAAAAAAAAAGCTATTTCTTTTAAGCCTAACATGAGCAAGTGTGTAGAATTTCTGTCCCATCAGCTTGAAAGTTCAAGGTTTCTCTCTTGACTCGAAATCTAATTGAAATAATGAATGAGCGAGCAAATCCAGTCATGACCATTCTTGTCTTTTTGTTTCCATGCTGAAGGATGACATGGTATTGTTACATGAACCGGACAATTGGAAACGGAGGAGGTTGATGGTGAATTTTCACACCCCAATAATTCCCGGAGTTCTACACGGATCATCAAAGTTGAAGTTTATCCCATTTAACTCCATCTCAGCAATTAAATAACATTAATGTCAGGGCACATAACCATGATAATCACAAGATAATCCATAGCTTTCATCATCCGATCTCTTTAAAGAGCTCTTGTCCCCTGCCTGAACAAAGTATTGTTGGTTTGTTGACATTCATTATTTGGTTCGTTCCTAATCCTCGGTTTAGTGTATACTCCCGTGATGTTTTGTAGATAAAAGATGCCAGTATGCATATTGTTCCTTGGTTTTGGTGCCTGTGGTGGATTAGAGTCATAATAGACAAAGGCCCTTTGATCCAACTTGTTGATGCCGACGAACATGCCCATCTAAGCTAGACCCAATATGCCCGCATATGGTCCCTATCCCTCTCAACCTTTCCTACGCATGTACCTGTCCAAGGATCTTTTAAATGTTGTTAGAGTACCTGCCCCAACTACCTCCTCTGGCAGTCCATTCCATAAACTCACTTCATCTGTGCGAAAAAGTTGCCACGCAGGATCTTATTAAATCTTTACCCTTGTCATCTTAGAAGCTGCTTAAGCCGTTTAAGGGCCTGACTGTCTAATTTGATGGTTGGGTTAACGTATGATGAGCTTTTGTTGGCACTGGACCTGTACTCACTGGAGTTTAGAAGGATGAGAGGGTACCTCATCGAAACCTATTGAAAAGTGAAAGGCGTGGGTAGACTGGATGCAGAGAGGATGTTTCCACTAGTCAGAGAGTCTAGGACTAGAGGGCGCAACCTCACTATAAGAGGACATAGCTTTAGAAAGATGAGGAGTGATTTCATTAACCGGAGTGTGATGAGTCTGTGGAATTCATTGCCAAAGATGAGTTTGAAGGCCAAGTCATTGGATATTTTTAAAGCAGACATTGACAGGTTCTTGATTAGTAAGGGTGTCAAAGGTTATGGAGAGGAGAGAAGGGAAGAAAATGGGGTTGAGAGGGAAAGATAGATCAGCCATGATTGAATGGCAGAGTAGACTCACTGGCCTAATTCTGCTCCTATGACTTATGAACAAATAGTCTTTACAGGTGAGGAAGTGATTCACTTGCAATTATTCCCATCTGACCTTCGCAGGTGCAGCTGGGACTGTAAAATGGCACCAAAATAGCACCTCTTGCATGTGGACTCAGTGGGCTGTTCTGCACCTACTGTACTAACTGAAGGATTGTGCTTATGTACGGGGATAGTCTTGTTGAGCTGTGTGCAAAAATGTATTTCACTGAATCTTTGTACATGTGATAATAAAGAAACCATTGAACTATTAAACCATCTAGTTCATAGCATTCAATATGGACACTGTTGTCTTATTTATACTGGAGATACCAAATGCAAACTGGGCGCATTCTACGTAGATCACCTTTTGTACAGTATATATAAATGAAAAAAATACAGTATATATATATTGACATAAATATTTAAATGAAAAAAATACAGTGTGTGTATATATATATATACACACTTATATATGTATGTATATATATATATATTACATATATAAACAAAAAAGATACAGTATATATATATCTTTTTTGTTTATATATGTAATATATTAATATACTGTACTTTTTCAAATTAGTATATTTTTATATGTTACAAATGCGTATATACATACATACACATAAAACAAACAAACAAAATTTAATAGTGCAAAAAGACAAAACCAATGCATCCAAGTCTATGTGGTTCAGAGCTTATCTGGAGGTTGTAGTGTTTATTAGCCATAGAGTCAAAGAGTCAGCACGTGGAAACAGTCAGTTTTTCCACTTGCCGTGCCCAAGAAGGCCGCCGGGGGCGGGACCTGCCCGATTGACGGGAGTGGCTGCCAATGAGGGGGGGAGTGCCCAAGATGGCCACCGGTGGTGGGACCCGCCCGAGTGATGGGATTGGCGGCCAATGAGGAGAGTGGGTGGGGGGGGATTGAGGAGAGTGGAAGAGGCGGGACCTGCTTGCTGCTCAGCTCCTAAAGAACCTTTGCAGGAGAGGCTTGGACCAATAAATCCCTTTTCCACTTGACATGCCCAAGATGGCTGCTGGGGTCGGGGCCGGGGCCGGGGTGAGTGGCTCCCTCAGAAGAGATTTGAACCCAACGGGTCCACCCTATTCTAGTATGACAATAAAACTCTCGTGACTTCAATTCTCCATCACTCTCCCACTCTCACTCGACCTGTGATCTGCTGCACCGTTAAAACATAGAACACGAATAGGTGAAACACAGAACAGTGCAGCTCAGCAACAGGCTCTTCAGCCCACGATACCCCAGCCGAACATGATGCCAAATTAAACTGATCTCCATTGCCTGCACGCCATCCATATCCCTCCATTCCTTGCACATTGATGTCCTTATCTAAATACCTGGTAAACGCCACTATCTTATTTGCATCCACTACCACCCTAGTCAGTATGTTCCAAGCATTCACCACTCTCTGTGTAAAAACAAAACTTGCACTGCATATCTTCTTTAAACTTTCTCACTCTATTCTTAAAGTTCTACCCTCGAGTACTTGATTTCTCCATCCTGTGAAAACAGTTCTGTCTGCCCTATCTATGTCTGATAATTTTATCATGAAGCCCGATGCAAGTTTGAGGAACAGCACCTCATCTTCTGCCTGGGCAAAATGCAGCCTTCTGGATTCATCGTTGAATCTATTTAGTTAACTCATGAAAAAGGCACAAAATGCAGGAGTAACTCAGCGACTCCTAATAAATCTTTCACCTCTCACCTCAAACCTATGGTTCTTGCTTCCCAAAACCTGGTAAATAGACCCTATCTGTTTAGTTTAGAGATACAACATGGAAACTGGCTCTTCGGCTCACCGAGTCCAAGCCGGCAATCGATCATCCGTTCACACCAGTTCTATGGTGTCCTACTTTCTCATCTACTCCCAACACACTCGGGGCAATTTACAGAAGGTAGACACGTAAAGCTGGAGTAACACAGTGGGTCAGACAGTATCTCTGGAGAAAAGGCATAGGTGACATTTTGGGTTGAGACCCTTCTGCAGACCTTTATCCTATCTTTATCCTTGGACCATGGCCCCACATATGAGCACCAGGCCATAATCTGCCATGAGGGCAATTTACATGTGGGAGGAATTCAGAGCACCTGGAGAAAACCCACGCTGGTCATGGGGAGAATGTAAAAACTTTACAGACAAGATAAGCACGGTGGCACAGCGGTAGAGTTGCTGCCTTACAGCGACTGCAGCGCCGGAGACTTAGGTTCGATCCTGACTACGGGTGCCGTCTGTACCGAGTTTGTACGTTCTCCCCGTGACCTGCGTGAGTTTTCTCCGAGATCTTCGGTTTCCTCCCACACTCCAAAGACGTACAGGTTTGTAGGTTAATTGACTGGGTAAATGTTTTTTTTTTAATTGTCCCGTGTGGGTGTAGGATAGTGTTAATGTGCGGGGATCGCTGGGCGGCGCGGACCCCGTGGGCCAAAGGGCCTGTTTCCGCGCTGTATCTCTAAATCTAAAAAAAAAAAAAAAATCTAAAACCATAGTCAGGATCGTCACTCGGGTCCCTGGTGCTGTGAGGCAGCAACACTACTGCTAGGCCACCCTGTTGTACTAACCTCTTTTCCCCTCATGAATTTATACACCTCTCCAACATCATCCCTCAGCCTCCTGCACTTTTCTCTGATTTCACCGCAGGAAAGAATAAAGGCTGGGTTTTAATAATAATATAATAATATATTCCTTTATTTGTCACACAATGGGAAAATTTACAGTGTTGCAGCAGCAAAGTGGATAGCAAGAGAGCAAGAGATCATTCATTATAAATAAAGATACATAAATTGTCATCAGTTTTCTGTGTGTTCTTAGCTGTTATTGTTGACTCGTCTGCTGGGAGCAGTGCTGGTTGTGCAGTCTCACAGCAGCAGGAAGGAAGGACCTCCTATATCTCTCCTTCACGCACTTAGTGGTGAAGGAGTCTTTCACTGAAGGAGCTACTCAGTGCAGTGACAGTGTCCTACATGGGGTGGGAGTCGTTGACCAGCAGCGATGTTAGCTTTACCATCGTCCTCCTCTCTCCCACCACCTGCACTGAGTCGAGGGGGCAACCCTGGACAGAGCAGGCCTTCCTGACCAGCTTGTCGAGTCTCTTCCACCACTGAGATGCTTCTGCTCCAGCAGACCACTCCATTGAAAATGGCCGATGCAACCACCGTGTTGTAGAAGGTCCTTAGGAGTGCCCCCTGCACTCCAAAGGACCTGAGTCTCCTTAGCAGATAAAGTCTGCTCTGGCCTTTTCTGTGTAGCGCATCGGTGTTTTCAGCCCAGTCCAGTTTATTGTTGTGGTAGACACCCAGGTACTTATAATAATCCAGCTCAAATATTGCAGTCTAATGTCTCGATGTCAGCACTACATTTGAGGGTAGACAAGGGAGACAAACGTCCAATGGAGGAGCCCATGTGAATAATTGTTCTCCTTTTCCACCTCAACCTTTATGTGCAGTCTCGCAGCAGCAGGAACAACACAGTGGGGCAGCCGGTAGAGTTGCTGCCTCACAGCGCCAGAGACCTGAGTTTGATCCTGAATATGGGTGCTGTCGGTGAACAGTTTGCTTGTTCTTGCTGTGACAGCGTGGGTTTTCTCCAGGTGCTCCAGTTTCTTCCCACACTCCAAAGACGTGCAGGTTTGTAAATTAATTGGCTTTGGTAAAGATTGTAAATTGTCCCCAGTGTGTAGGATAGTGTTAGTGTACGGGGTGATCATGGTCGGCGCGGACTCGGTGGGGTGAAGGGCATGTTTTCTTGCTGTATCTCTAAACAAAACGACCCTAAATCAGCTGCAATTTTCTACTGGTCATTTTGTTTTTCCTGAAGTCTTGATTAATCTGGCTTTACCTTTGTGGCTGAACCTCATGGAAATCTAAGGAAATGTTATCGATTGTCCAACGAGCAGTGACAGTGATGATAACCTAAATATAAGTTAATGCTGCCCTTGGTAATATTTTATTCTAATGGATCCTTAGTTTATAGGGCAAACTGGCAGGCGAGAGATTGTAAGCTTCAGGAGTGAATTTAGAGAGGACAAACTGATGGTCTTTTTATGCTGGTCTGAAATGGGTCTGTCAGCTGCAGTGACTCCTAGTGCCCTGATATCTGCCCTGTTTATATTGTATGCCCGACAACAGGACACTGGCAGCAACAGTGAAGGAACTATGAGGTTGTACAGTTGAATCTAACTACGGGCGGCATGGTGCAACAGCAGTAGAGTTGCTGTCTTAAAGCGCCAGGGACTCGAGATTGATCCTGACAACAGGTGCTGGATGTACGGAGTTTGTTCATTTTCCATGTGGCTTGGTATAAAAAAATGTAAAGTTGTCCCTAGTGTGCAGGAGAGTGCTAATGTGCAGGGACTGCAGGTCAGCATGGACTCGGTGGGCCACAAGGATTGTTTCCGCGCTGTATCTCTAAACTAAACTAAACTAAAAGCTAAATCTTTTACCATTGCAGTGAACCCATGTTAGAACTGACCATGAGGGGAGGGGGTAGGAAATGGTGTCCATTGTGACGATTGTCCTCTATATCTAATAATGGATTACTGAGTAGGAGAGTGTCATTGAATAAGTAGTATCACTTTATAACTAGGGGCAGCATAGTGGCATAGTGCGAGAGTGTAGTTTTTTTGTTAAGTGTAATATGGAGATACAGTGCAGAAACAGGCCCTTTCTCCCACCGAATCCACGTCGATCAGCGATCCCTCGACAATAGGACTGTCCTACACACTGGGAACAATATATAATTTTTACCGAAGCCAAATTAACCTGCAACCCTGCACGTCTTTGGACTGTGGGAGAAAACCAGAGCACCTGGGGAAAACCCACGCAGTCACAGGGAGAAAGTGTCAACTCTGTACGGAAAGCAACCATAGTCAGGATTGAACCCGGGTCTCTGGCACTGTAAGGCAGCAACTGGCAGATCCTGACTACGGGTGCTGTCTGTACGGAGTTTGTACGTTCTCCCTGTGACCGATTTTGGTTTTCTCCGGGTGCTCCTGTTCCCTCCCACATTCCGAAGATGTACAGGTTTGTAGGTTAATTGGCTTTGGTAAGTTGTGAAAGTGTTCCTAGTGTCGAGGATAGCGCTGATGTACGGGTTAATCGTTGGTCAGCATTGCCCGGATGGGCCATAGGGCCTGTTTCCACGCTGCATCTCTAAAGTCTAACGTCTAAAAGAACCAGGGGAGAGGGGGGTTCCATTCTGCGTCCTTAAGGTCGGCTGCGGGAGGTGCCCCTGGGGCATGAAGGCTGAAGGAGGCTGGGCACGTAGAGGGACGATGGTTCACTGGATGATCTGGACAGTGGTAACAGCTGCAAGGGGCCTTTATGGCCAGCTGCAGCTGGGTCTTTGAAAATGACGCCAAAACCTGGCGACTCAATGGGCTGTTTCTATGCATTATGTAGTTATTATATGGCTATAATCTTACTGATCTGTATGCAAAAAAAAAGAATTTCACTCCTCCTTGGTACAGGAGTAAAGAACCATTGAACCATTGAAAACAACCATTGAACCGTTAGGTGACATTTTAGATCGAGACCCTTTGTCAGACAGTCATAAGGTCATAAAGTATAAGAGCCGAATTAGGCCATTCGGCCCATCAAGTCTACTCCGCCATTCCATCATGGCTGAACTATCTCTCCCTCCTAACCCCATTCATCTGCCTTCTCCGCATAACCTCTAACACCTGTACTAATCAAGAATCTATCTCTGCCTTAAAAATATCCACTGACTTGGCCTCCCACAGCCTTCCGTGGCAAAGAATTCCACAGATTCACCACCTTCTGACTAAATAAATTTCTCTTCATCTCCTTCCTAAAAGAACGTCCTTCAATTTTGAGGCTATGACCTCTATTCTTAAACTCTCCCACTAGTGGAAACTTCCACTCTATCCAAGCCTTTCACTATTCTCTATGTTTCAATGAGGTCCCCCCTCATTCTTCTAGACTCCAGCGAGTACAGGCCCAGTGCCGACAAATGCTCATCATAGGTCAACCTACTCATTCCTGTGATCATTCTTGTAAACTTCCTCTGGACCCTCTAAAGAGCCAGCACATCCTTCCTCAGATATAGGGCCTAAAATTGCTCACAACTTTCCAAATGCGGCCTTTCCAGAGCCTTACAGGGCCTCAACTTTACATCCCTGTTTTTGTATACAAGCCCTCTTGAAATAAATGCTAGCATTCGGTCAAAGTTGCATCGATGATCCGTTCACAAGTTCATGTCAAAGGAGCAGAATTAGGCCATTCGGCCCGTCGAGTCTACTCCACCATTCATTCATGGCTGATCTGTCTTTCCCTCTCAACCCCATTCTCCTACCTTCTCCCCATAAACCTTATTTGGCCAGCAGCAAGTTTCGGTGCTGTACAATTATGTGATTCTGTGACCTAATTTGGTTTAGTTTAGTTTATTGTCCCATGTCCCGAGGTACAGTGAAAAGCTTTTGTTGCATGCTATCCAGTCAGTGGAAAGATAATACATGTCCACAATTGGGCCTCCCACAGGGCACAGATACATGATAAAGGGAAAAACATGAATAGCGTTTAGTGCAAGATAAAGGCAGTAAAGTCCAATTAAAAATAGTCTGAGTTGCTCCAATGAAGTAGATAGCAGCTCAGGACTATCTACCTCATTGGAGACCCTCAAACTATTTTCCCAATGTTTCTGCTTTCTAAAGTTGTTCACTGTTTTGACTATCTTTTGAAATGAAATACTGTCACAATCAATCTAGAATGCCCTCATGACCCTGTTCCTTGCAGGGAGCATGGCCGAGGGAAATTCGACTGCAGTATAAAAGAACATGTCATGCTTTTCCCACAACCCCAGAGAAAAAAATCGTGGGATTTGTGGCGTTTATTCACTTCAGTGGTAAAAGAAGATCTTATATGGGAAGTGCTAAATGTGGATCTTGGATCTTGAATGGGAAGCAGAGCAAACCTTCACTGAGACTGGGAGGAGCCACAAGAAATAGATTGCATTCCACTGTGAGTGAATATTCCTATTTTGGTTCCACAGTTTGGTAAGAAAATCCCATGGGCACACACGGAAAATGTATGACTTTCAAATTTGGCAGAACATGAGCAGCTAATTGGGCTCCTTGCCTGGAATGCTGTACATCAACAGAGCTAAGAAATATTTAGTTTGACCTCTTCAGTGCATGCGAAGTTAGACACAGAATGTTGGAGTATCTCAGTGGGTCAGGCAGCATCTCTGGATAAAAGGAATGGGTGGCGTTTCAGGTTGCGACCCTTCATCAGACTGAGAGTCAGGGAGGGGGAACCTAGAGGTATGGGAAGGTACAGAACAAAGCAGAGCCTGCATCGATGACTCAGGAAAGGTGGAGCCCACAGTGGTCCATTGTTGGCTGGGGACGAAGTGGTCATGAAGGATTACAAATGGTGAAATTATCAAGAGCTCTAGTGTGGGGGAGGGATGGAGAAAGAGAGGGAATGCAGGGGTTACTCAAAGTTAGAATAATCAACAATCATGCCACTGCCTTGTAAACTGCCCAAGCGAAATATATGTGTGGCCACACTGACAGTGGAGGAGGCCCAGGACAGAAAGGTCACTATGTGTGTGGGAAAGGGAGTTAAAATGTTTGGCAAATGGAAAATCTTTGGTGTCAACTAGCATCTGCAGATCCTTCTTACACACTTTTCAGTATGTGCATGGTTCGGGTGCTTTATAAGTAAACACAATGAACTGCAGATGCTGGAATCGTGAGCCAAATTTTCAAAGTGCTGGAGTAACTCAGCGGGTTAGGCAGCATGTCTGGAGAAAAGGGATAGGTGATGTTTCAGGCCAGAACCCTTCTTCAGACTGATTATAACAGGGTAGAGAAAACTGGAGGAAGAGAGGGTGTGACAAAGCCAGCTAAGTGATAGGTGGATGCAGGTGAGAGGGGGAGGGGTTTAGTTTATTTTAGTTTAGTTTGGTTTAGTTTAGAGATACAATGCGGATACAGGCCCTTCGACCCACCGAGTCCATGCTGATCAGCAATCACCCCGTGCTGTATCTCTAAAGTCTAAAGTTTAAAGTTTAAGTTTGAGTTTCTTTAATTTATTGTCACATATACAGAGGTACAGTGAAAGTTTTTGTAGATGGGCTATTGCATGCTAGCCAATCGTAGTGCTTGTCAGTAGTAGTCCCGCCTAGTACGTGCTTTATAATATTAAGAACTCGCCTACGTCAGGCAGTAGGTGTAGCAGCTCGCAGCTGTAATGTACTGCAAGTCCTATGATGGAAGTGCTTCAATAAAATGATGCGTTGTATCTTAGCGTGGACTTAAACACTTTATTACAGTTTTTGTTGCGTGCTAACCAGTCAGTGGAAAGGCAATACATGATTACAATTGAGCCATGCACAAGTGTTCAGATACAGGATAAAGGGAATAACGTGAATAAAGTTTAATGCAAGATAAGCCCAGTAAAGTCCAATGAAAAATAGTCCAAGGGTTTCCAATGAGGTAGATTGTAGCTCAGGATGGTTCTCTAGTTATTGGTAGGATGGTTCAGTTAGTGTGAAGGGGTGTTTGTTGGTTGGCATGGACTCAGTGGGTTGAGAGGTCTGTTTCCACACAGTATCTAAACAATACTAAACATCGGGTGGATTATCCTTCATTCAGATTCTTGCTATCAGCGGCATAACCTGCTTTTATTTCAGGTCAACAAATTCTGCTGCATTTGGCTATTGTATCTCAAAGGGAAAGTCAGCACAGAGATTTAGGGAGTTAATTTATAACAAGGAACCCAATTGTCTGGTCTGTTTTTGTTTGCATTCTTTGGTGCTTTCTGTTTGTGTATTATCTTTTACTGCATAGCTCAGGTGGTATTCAAAGGATGTTTTGCCGGAGGAAGTTTGTGGATTAAGTGCTCACTCCCAGGCTCAGGAACAGCTTCTTACACTTCATTATCAGGCTTGTGAGCAGTCCTTCGAAAAGCTACAGTACTGTCCGATTCACCTCTAACCCATTGAGAACATTGGACTTAGTCCATGGAAATGACACTCAAGAATGCTGAGAACTATATTCTGGCACTGAGTCTCCCCTTCTGCTTTATCTGTTGTACTTCAGTTTGACTTGATTGTGTTTATTGATTGAAAGATGCAGTGTGGAAACAGGCCCTTTGGTCCATCGAGTCCAAGCTGATCATCTATCACCCGTTCACACTGGTTCTATGTTATCCCACTTTTGGAACACTCCTTACACAATTGTCTCCTTTAGAGACAATTTACAGAGGGCCAATTATCTTGCAAAACCGCACGTCTTTAGACGTGTGAGGAAACTGGAGCACAAGAAGAAACCCCCAGGGAGGATGTACAAACTCCACATAGACAGTATCTGATGTTAGGATGAAACCCCAGTCTCTGGTGCTGTGAGACCATATTCTGCACTTTGTATGTTCCTCTTTATTCTACCTTTTTATTGACTTATTTTTAGACTTTTAGGGACACAGCGCTTAAACAGGCTCTGTGGCCCATGGAGTCCACACCAATCAGCGTTCAGCCCATGCACTAATACTATCCTACACACTATGGACGATTTTTACAACTTATGGAAGCTAATTAACATACAGACCTGGATGCCTTTGCAGTGTGGGATGAAACTGGAGCATCACGGAGAAAACACACACGGTCACAGAGAGAACGTACAAACTCCATACAGACAGCACCTGTAGTCAGAATTGAACCAGGGCGTCTGGCATTGTGAGCTGCTGTGCCACTGTGTTGCCCTATTGTGTTTGAGTTTGAACAAAGTATGGTGTATCTAAGTATGTATGGTTGATCTGATCTGGTGGATAGCATGCAAAACAAAGGTTTTCACTATACATGTGACAATAATAAACCTAAACCTAAACCTAAATCCCAGTCTAATGTGTGATTAGGAGTCAGGATAGGATGATACAGAAATGTTGCTGTACTTTGTACTTTGTTTAGTTTTAGTTCAGAGATACAGCAGGGAAACAGGCCCTTTGGCCCACCTAGTCCACGACAACCATTGATCACCACTTCATACTAGTTCTGTAATCACAGATTAGCAAGGGTATCCGAGTTTATGGGGAGAAGGCAGGAGAATGGAGTTGAGAGGGAAAGGTTAATCAGCCATGATTGAATGGCAGAGTAGCTTTGATGGGCCAAATGGCCTAGTTCTGCTCCTTGAACTTTTGAACTTATCCCAGTTGCTCAACCACTCCCTGCACACTGCAATTCAGTTAATTTCGTTGCATTTCCTCAATAGATTGGCAGCAAATTAGAATTTGCACTTCACAGAGGGAGCAGAAAAAAAATCTTCAGACATTTGACTTCAACTGGAAATTGGAAGAAACTTTGGATTTGCAGCAGGTGCCAGACTTAGGTCTTCATTCAGTTTGAAAAGGTTTGTGTGTGAGCAATTGAATGAAATGCAACAGCAGGTGAGCCTGCTGAATCAGCATTGAAAGAAGGAGGAAGCACCTGGGACCCTGCATTCCCAAACGAGCTGCCCTTTCCTCATTTACAGCATGTTGATGAATACACTGAGGGCACGGTATACCTGAACAATGATGCGAACAGGGATCTATTGTACTTCCATCTCTGTTCACACACAATCACAGGGCCCTGCAGTTCCCACAGTGAAGCACAATACACTTTTCACACAAATTGTTATTTAAAGGTAATTATTCTGAAGGTAAGGTTCCAAATGTGGTAAACAATCTGTTGGGCATTCCTCGCATAGTGCTTTTTGTTCTTCAGTTTTAGGTTTCAGCAACAGCTCTGATCTGCAGTTCACATCTTTCTCTCTTTCTCTCTTTCTCTCTTTCTTTCTCTCTCTTTCTCTCTTTCTGTCTCTTTCTCTCTCTTTCTCTCTCTTTCTCTCTTTCTCTCTCTTTCTCTCTCTTTCTCTCTTTCTCTCTCTCTCTCCTTTTCTCCTCTCCTTCTCTCCCTCTCTCCCTTCTCTCCCCTCGCTCTCCTCTCTCTTTCTCACTCTTTTCATCTTTCTTTTCATCTCTCTCCCTCTGCCTTTCTGTATTTCTACCTATCTATCCCTATCTTTCTCTATCTTCTCTCTTTCACTTTTCTCCCCTTTCTAGTTCTTTCTTTCTTATCTTTCTCTCGATCTTTCGATCTTTCAATCTTTCCGTCTCTCTCTCTCTCTTCTTTTTCTCTCTCTTTAACTACTCACCAAACATTTAGTGCAGTTAACAACAGCAGCAGAGTAAAATAGTCCCAGCGCACACTTAATGCATCTACTTCCTGAATAAAAATACAAGCAGCACAGTATTCCAGGAATGTGTTTACCAACGTTGGCTTTTTTAATATATTTGTCAGCATGGTTGTTGCATCTCTTTAATTAAATATCAGTACTCTAATATTCATATATCAGTCTGAAGAAAGGTCTCGTCCCGAAACGTCACCCATTCTTTCTCTCCAGAGATGCTGCCTGACCCGCTGAGTTACTCCAGCATTTTGTGATGCCTTCGATTTGCAGTTATTTTCCTACCCATTTTATATTTAACTTGTTTTGTTTACAATTTTTCAGGAAACAAAATTAAAATGACTTCAGCTGATTCTAAATGAATCTGGGAGTGGAGCTTACAGCTTGTTGAATGCACCTGAGATCACGTTAGGAACCGGTCCACTGGAGCAGTGAGGCAAGCAGGGCTGCTTGATCTGCCATTAAGCTGCCCTTTGGATCATAAAAATGCTTAAGAAACAGAAGCATAAGGGGCGGCACAGTGGCATTGCTGGTAGAGCTGCTGCCTCATGGAGTCAGAGACCTGGGTTCGATCCTGGCCTTGGGTGCTGTCGGAGTGAAGTTCGTACGTTCTCCCCGTGACCGCGTGAATTTCCTCCGGGTGCTCCGGTTTCCTCCCACATTCAAAAGATGTGCAGGTTTGTAGGTTGTGTGGGAAGGAACTGCAGATGCTGGTTTATACCGAAGATAGACACAAATTGCTGGAGTAACTCAGCGGGTCAGGCAGCACCTGTGGAGAAAATGAATATTTAGTCTGCTCTCCACTGTGACATCCCCTCAGGGTCTGCCTACTTTGAAGTTCTCCTCTCACTGACGGGAGTTCTACAACACCCTCTCCCACTGCTCTCCTTTTGTGATTCATGCTGCTCTCTGGGGTCGATGACCTTATTTCAACCAGGTTTGTAGGTTATTCGGCTTCTGTAAATTTCCCCTGGTGTATAGGATACAAACATGGGAAAACAAAGTGCCAGTGCATTGGTGATCGCTGGTCGGTGCAGACTCGGTGGGCCAAAGGGCCTGTTCCACGCTGTATCTCTGCACTAAACTAAACTAGATGAATCTGTTCTAGTTGTTAATATAGCAGTCGAAAAGCTAATTGCTTCCCACTTTTTATCCTTGCACTTTAAAACAAAAAAAGTATTTAACTGTAAACCTGGTCAAATAAATAAAACAATGTTTCCGCGCTGTATATATATATGATATGATAAACAAATACATTTTAAACACAAAATGAATCACCCCTTAACTCACCATGCTTTCTGAAGACACTCTGACTGAGAACATGATTTATTAGTTGTAGATCGTAAGGATACAACAGTGAGAACTGTGTCAACAATTAAAATATTGATCAATCTATCAATACCTGGTTATGATTTATCGCTCAGAATATATTTGTTCACTGCCGTCGATAATGTCAGATACAACGTGTCTCGGGCTGAGAGTCAGAATGTAAGAACATAACATTGTAAAGTACAGGATATTTGGTCACCCCCACCTGCTCCACCACTCAACAACATTGATACAGCGATGAAACAGGCCCTTCGGCCCACCGAGTCCGCGCCGCCCAGCGATCCCCGCACATTAACACTATCCTACACACACTAGGGACAATTTTTACATTTACCCAGTCAATTAACCTACATACCTGTACGTCTTTGGAGTGTGGGAGGAAACCGAAGATCTCGGAGAAAACCCACGCAGGTCACGGGGAGAAGGTACAAACTCCGTACAGACGGCGCCCATAGTCAGGATCGAACCTGAGTCTCCGGCGCTGCATTCGCTGTAAGGCAGCAACTCTACCGCTGCGCCACCGTGCCACCACGATCTTTCATCTCAGCACCATTTTCTTGCGTTGTCCCTGTATCCCTTGCTTCCTTTGATATCGGCGGCACGGTAGCGTAGCGGTAGAGTTGCTGCTTTACAGCGAATGCAGCGCCGGAGACTCAGGTTCGATCCTGACTACGGGTGCTGCACTGTAAGGAGTTTGTACGTTCTCCCCGTGACCTGCGTGGGTTTTCTCCGAGATCTTCGGTTTCCTCCCACACTCCAAAGACGTACAGGTATGTAGGTTAATTGGCTGGGTAAATGTAAAAATTGTCCCTAGTGGGTGTAGGATAGTGTTAATGTACGGGGATCGCTGGGCGGCACGGACTTGGAGGGCCGAAAAGGCCTGTTTCCGGCTGTATATATATGATGATGATGATGATATCCAACGATTTAGTTTCTGTTTAGAGATACAGCATGAAAACAGGTCCTTCAGCCCTTTGAGTCCACACCGACCATCGATCACCCGTTCATACTGTTTCCATGCTATTCCACTTTCTCATCCAATCCCTACACACAAGGGCCACTTTTACAGACGCCAATTAACGTACAAACCGGTAAGTCTTTGGGATGTGGGAGGAAACTGGAGCACCCGGAGGAATCCCATGTGGTCAAAGGTTCTCTTTTGGGTGACACGGTGGCCCAATGGGAGAGTTGCTGCCTTACGGCACCAGATACCTGGGTTCAATCCTGACTATGGGTTCTGTCTGTACGGAGTTTGCACATTCTCCCTGTAATCGGGTGGGTTTCCTCCGGGGTGCTCTGCTTTCCCCCCACGCTCCAAAGGTGTACACAAAACGCTACATAAAAGATGCATACAAAACTCGATTTGTACCAGCATTCCTACCAACGATGTACAGATTTGTAGGTTACTTGGCTTCTGTAAAATGTAAATTGTTCCTCGTATGTAGGGTAGAACTAGAGTACGGGTGATCGGTGGAGACATGGTGGACCGAAGGGGCCTATTTCCAAGCCTATTTCTAAAGCTAAAGAAGGGGCCTATTTCTAAAGCTAAAAGTAAACTAAAATTAAACTGAGTGGTCAGAAAAATGAACTGCGGATGCTGGTTAATACCAACGATAGGCACAAAGTGCTGGAGTAACTCAGGTGGTAAGGTAGCATCTCTGGAGAAAATGGACAGATGATGTTTCGGGTTGGGACCCTTTTTCAGAATGAATCTCCAGAGATGTTGCCTGAGCCACTGAGTTACTCCAGCACTTTGTGTCCAAACTCAGCGGGTCAGGCAGCATCTGGGAAGGGAATGGATAGGCCATATTTTGGGTTGGGACCCTGCTTCAGTCTGAAGGAAATTTTACATGGCCAAACTCGACTTAAGTAACTTTATTTGAAAATTATCAAGCAATATTTAATTGAGCTTCATGAATCAAGTAGGCCGACCACTCAATATATTAATAGGCTTTCAAACCGGTGTAATAAATTTATGGTTAATGCTGAGAATTCTCTGGTTACATTCACTGGGAAGTACTTAGCTGACCAGACAGAATGCCACTGGTGGCAGAGTGAGGTCACATCATATGGAACATCGTACAGGTCCACCACCGATTGTCCGGCAATTGATGGCCCGCGCCTCCTTTAATCTGGATAAAATTATGAGAGAACATTCAAAATCCCAACCCCCCTGGAAGTCCCCCTGAAAATATGGTGCCCAGGCCGGGTGAGGCAGACAGTCAATCTCGACCTCATCTTAGTTTAGTTTAGAGGTACAGAGTGGAAGCAGGCCCTTTGGCCCACCGGGTCCGCACCGACCAACAATCCCCACATATTAACACTATCCTACACACACAAGGGACAATTTTTACATTTACCAAGCCAATTTAGCTGCACACTTGTATGTCTTTGGAGTGTGGGAGGAAACCGAAGATCTTGGAGAAGGCCCACGCAGGTCACGGGGAGAACGTTCAAACTCCGTAGAGACGGCACCCGTAGTCGGGATCGAACCCGGGTTCCTGGCGCTGTAAGGCAGCAACTCTACCGCTGCGCCACCGTGCCATCCTGATTAAAGAATGTTCAAAGGTCTCCAATGAGTTAGATGGGAGACAATGACTTCACCCTAGTTGGGGAGACGACGGTTCAGTTGCCTGATAACAGCTGGGAAGAAACTGTCCCTGAATCTGGAGGTGTGCGTTTTCACACTTCTGTACCTCTTGCCTGATGGGCGAGGGGAGAAGAGGAAGGGAGACTGATCTTTGATTATTCTGAATTTTCCAGGATTGCAACGATCTGCAATGATTTATGTGGTTCAGACTTAATAATGGTGTTAAGACAAGGAGGATGAAAGTGTGACTGATCTTCCAAAGCAAGATAATTGAAAGTGGTGATAATGCCACCTTGGAGGGCTTCATCTACTGCTGCAGTTGAAAGGCTGGTGAGGAGGCTTTATTCTATGGGCCTCTGCAGGTCCTTTTACAGTGTTGCTTGCTGCTCACAGATTAGAGTGCCAGAACAGAGAGATCAGAGGGGATTTGAAATAGCTCTTTGTCTCTGCACAGTGGATGAGAAACCTCAGTGCCTCTGAAGTGATAATGAATCCAAAATTACCTTATACTTCTGGGAGAAGTGTTTAAATCCAGCCCAATTTCTTCTGTCATCTATAAAGAATGTGAAATACATTCTGGGGAGACACAATTCTAATTGGGGAAGGACTGTTCCATTTACAATAGTGTGTACTGTAGGGGCGGTGTGCCAGTGGCACAGTGGTCGAGTTGCTGCCTCACAGCGCCAGGCCCGGGTTCGATCCAGACTACGGGTGCTGTCTGTATGGAGTTTGTACGTTTTCCCTGTGATCGCGTGGGTTATCTCCGGGTGTTCCTGTTTCCTTCCACACTCCAAAAATGTACAGATTTGTAGGTTAAATTGGCTTTAGTAAAAACTAGACCAAGTGGACCCGTTGGGCCCAAACTTCTCCTGCATTGGTGCAGCACCCTCTCCTCCCCCACTCCTCCCTCCCTTCTTCCCCTTCCCCCCCTCCAACCTACCCCCCTCTCTCCTCCCCTCCACCCTCCCCTCCATACAGGGGGGGGGGGGGGCACTGGTGGGTACAGATTCGGTGGGCCGAAGAGCTTGTGTCTCTAAACCAAAATAAACTAAACTAAACTAAGCTAAACTAAAGTGCGGTCCACTCTTTTATGGAGTCAAAGTTAGAAACATACAGCATTGAAACAGGCCATTCAGCCCATTGAGTCCTTGCTGACCATCAACCTCCTATTTATATGAATCTTACATTAATCCCATAATTTATTCTTCGCACATTTCATTATAAGTATAGAAGTTGGGATGTTTTGTTACAAAACTCTGGAGTAACTCAGCAGGTCAGGCAGCTTCTCTGGAGAAAAGGAATTGGTGACGTTTCAGGTTGAAATACTTCTTCAGACTCTCCAGTGTCTGCAGAAGGGTTCCGACCTGAAATGTCACCTATTCCTTTTCTCCAGGGATGCTGCCTGACCTGCTGCGTTACTCCAGCATTTTGTATCTATCTTCAGTGTAAACCACATTCTGCAGTTCCTTCCTGCACATGTTATGATACGGTTGTATAAGACTTTGCTGAGGCCACACCTGGAGTATTCTGTACAGTATTATGTAAAAAAAGTCACCCCTCAGATTCCTATGAATGATTCAGTAATTCAATTATGCTTTGTTGTTATAGAAACTCTATAACATAGAAAATAGGTGCAGGATTAGGCCATTCGGCCTTTCGAGCCTGCACCGCCATTCAATATGATCATGGCTGATCATCCAACTCAGTATCCCGTACCTGCCTTCTCTCCATACCCCCTGATCCCTTTAGCCACAAGGGCCACATCTAACTCCCTCTTAAATATAGCCAATGAACTGGCCTCAACTACCTTCTGTGGCAGAGAATTCCACAGATTCACCACTCTCTGTGTGAAAAAAACGTTCTCATCTCGGTCCTAAAAGACTTCCCCCTTATCCTTAAACTGTGACCCCTTGTTCTGGACTTCCCCAACATCGGGAACAATCTTCCTGCATCTAGCCTGTCCAACCCCTTAAGAGGTTATATGTACCTCGGTACAGTAAAATTGGTGATTTTGCTTACTTCCTATTCCTATCCATGTTTTCTATTAAAACTTTCCAATCAGATCTGCTATTCCTCCGAGTCATAGTGTCATAGATTCATACAGTGTGGAAACAGGCCCTTTGGCCCAACTTGCCCACATGATACGATACAATAGATTGTACAATAGATACAATTTATTTATCCCAGGAGGGAAATTGATCTGCCAACAGTCATAAAACACAAGATACATGAAACATGAAATTAAAGTGACGAGTGGAAAGGATTGGGGATGTGTAACGATTGGGGAGGAGTGAGGGGGATGGGTCAGTCTACCCCGTGACAGAAAGGGGAGGAGATGTACAATTTGAAAGCCACAGGGAAGAAGGATCTCCTGTGGCATTCTGTACTGCACCTCGGTGGAGCCAGTCTATTGCTGAAGGTATTCCTCAGGTTCAACATGTCCGCCCCTACAATACACTGATCAACATGTCCCATCTACACTAGTCCCACTTGCCTGCATGGGCCCATATCCCTCTGAACCTGTCCTATCCATGTACCTGTCTAATTGTTACCCCCTCAGATTCTTACAAAATCTTCCCCCCTTCACCTTAATCCTATGCCCTCTGGTTCTTGATTCCCCTACTCTGGGCAAGAGATTGTGCTTGTACCTGATCTGATCTATGTCTCTTATGATTTTGTACACCTCTAAAAGATCACCCCTCATCTTCCTGCGCTCCAGAGAATATAGTGGTAGCCTGCTCAACGTCTCCCTATAGCTCAGGCCCTCGAGTCCTGGCAACATCCTTGTAAATCTTCTCTGCAACCTTTCAATAGACAATAGACAATAGGTGAAGAAGGAGGCCATTCGGCCCTTCGAGCCAGCACCGCCATTCAATGTGATCATGGCTGATCAATCAGTACCCCGTTCCTGCCTTCTCCCCATACCCCCTGACTCCGCTATCCTTAAGAGCTCTATTCAGCTCTCTCTTGAATGCATTCAGAGAATTGGCCTCCACTGCCTTCTGAGGCAGAGAATTCCACAGATTCACAACTCTCCGACTGAAAAAGTTTTTCCTCATCTCAGTTCTAAATGGCCTACCCCTTATTCTTAAACTGTGGCCCCTGGTTCTGGACTCCCCCAACATTGGGAACATGTTTCCTGCCTCTAACGTGTCCAACCCCTTAATAATCTTATACGTTTCGATAAGATCTCCTCTCATCCTTCTAAATTCCAGTGTATGCAAGCCTAGTCGCTCCAGTCTTTCAACATATGATAGTCCCGCCATTCTGGGAATTAACCTAGTAAACCTACGCTGCACGCCCTCAATAGCAAGAATATCCTTCCTCAAATTCAATATCCTTTCCGGCTTGACAACATCTTTCCTTTAACATGGTGCCCTGGAACTGAACACAATAATCTAAATGCAGCCACACCAATGTCTTATACAACTGCAGCATGACCTCCCAACTTCTAATTCCTTGTATCTCCTTATTACATTACTCTTTTTGTGGGAGCTTTTTGTGTACAAATAAGCTGGCATATTTTCCAGTCAGTAACTGCACTAATCAATACAATTGTGTAAAATAATCTGGATATCCCAAAAGACATTTGACCCTTAATATATAATTGCGACTTTTCCTTTCCTTTCATGTTTTGCTGATGAATGCACATGTTAAACAGTTCAAAGATAGACACAAAATGCTGGGGTAACTCAGCAGGACAGGCAGCATCTCTGGAGAGACCCTCATGTGAAAAAGGGTCTTGTCCCGAAACATCACCCATTCCTTCTCTCCAGAGATGCTGTCTGACCCACTGATTTACTCCAGCATTTTGTGTCTATCGTCGGTTTAAACCAGCATCTGTAGTTTCTTCCTGCACATTAAACGATTCACACTGTTCTCCCAATCTCTAGTTCACCATCCCTGTCATGCTCAATTGAATCTTCTAACAGGATCTTGCTGAGAAGCAGTACAACAGTATCTAATGATTATCACAAGTATTTTAGATCACAATCTGTTTTGGCATCATCTAATTACAAGATATCAAATCACTCCCAATTTATATAAAATTAGGCTCTTTTATCTCATAATAGTCTGTGCCAAATTCTTTGTTTGATAACACCCCTTTATGGACCCCTGGGATGTTTTATTACAGTTAAGGGGCAATACAGATGCAAGTTTTTGTATTTATGTTTGAATTTTAACTGTGTTTCCAGGAGAAAATACTCCAGTCATCAGAAATAACCCAAATTGGCATCCAAATGTATTTGAGGTGTAACATCAGTGTGATGTACTACCTGGCACTGTAAGAGGAGTTTGTTGTGCAAAATTTGTAAGTAACATGAGTATCGAAGTTGGGAGGTCATGTTGCAGTTATGTAAGATGTTGGTGTGGCCGCATTTATCTTCGGCTTTCCATGTACCTGCCTAAATATTTCTTAAAACGTTGAGTTAGTACCTGCCGCAACTACCTCCTCTGGCAGCTCGTTCCATTCACCCACTACCCTTTGTGTAAAAAAGGTTTCTATTAAATCTTTCCCCCCTCACCTTAAACATACTGTGTGTCCTCTGTTTCTTGATTCCCCTACTCTGGGTAAAAGACTGTGCGTCCACCAGGGCGGCACGGTAGCGCAGCGGTAGAGTTGCTGCTTTACAGCGAATGCAGCGCCGGAGACACAGGTTCGATCCTGACTACGGGTGCTGCACTGTAAGGAGTTTGTACGTTCTCCCCGTGACCTGCGTGGGTTTTCTCCGAGATCTTCGGTTTCCTCCCACACTCCAAAGACGTACAGGTATGTAGGTTAATTGGCTGGGTAAATGTAAAAATTGTCCCTAGTGGGTGTAGGATAGTGTTAATGTACGGGGATCGCTGGGCGGCACGGACTTGGAGGGCCGAAAAGGCCTGTTTCCGGCTGTAGATATATGATGATATGATATGATATTCTTCTCATGAACTTGTACATTGATCATCGTACATTGATCTTGAATGTTCTGTCAACAATTTGTCTTCTTTCCCCCCACCCCCACATACACACATAGAGCCACATAGATAAGTACATGGGTTTGTAGGAAGCGGATCGATGTGGATCACTTGCATAAGATCATAAGACCATAAGTAATAGGAGCAGAATTAGACCATTTGGCCCATCTACTCCATCATTCATTCATGGCTGATCTAACTCCTCCTCCTAAACCCATTCTCCCACCTTCTCCCCATAACCCCTGACACCCTTACTAATCAAGAATCTATTTACCTCTGCTTTAAATATATCCACTGACTTGGCCTCCATTACCTTCTGCAGCAAAGAATACCACAGATTCACCACCCTCTGACTAAAGAAATTCCTCCTCATCTCCTTCCTAAAAGAACTTGCAGGTAGAAGAGATTAGTTTAATCTGGCATCATGCTCTGCATAGGCACTGTAGGCTGATGGGCATGTTCCTCTGCATCACCACTCTATGTTCTATTTAATGGATGTGGTTTATAAGTTCATAAGCCATTGGAGTAGAATAAGTCCATACAAAAATTCATAACTTCTAAGTGCAGAATTAGGACATTCGGCCCATCAAGTAGACTCCGCCATTCAATCAAGGCTGATCTATCTTTCCCTCTTAACCCCATTCTCCTGCCTTCTCCCCATAACACCTGACACCCGCACTAATCAAGAATCTGTCAATCTCTGCCTTAAAAACATCCATTGACTTGGCCTCCACAACATACTGCGGCAATGAATGCCACAGATTCACCACCCTCTGACTGAAGAAATTCCTCCTCATTTCCTTTATAAACGAACGTCCTTTTATTTTGAGGGTTTGGCCTCTGGTACTAGATTCCCACTGGTGGAAACATCCTCTCCACATCCACTCTATCCAGGCCTTTCACTGTTCGGTAAGTTTCCTTGAGGTCCCTCTCAGATTTCTAAACTCCAGCGAGCACTGGCCCAGTGCCGTCAAACGCTCATCATACATTAACGCAGTCATCCCCAGGATCAGTCTCGTAAACCACCTCTGGGCCCTCTCCAGCGTCAGCACATCCTTCCTCAGATATGGGGCCGAAAACTGCTCACAATACTCCAAACGTGGTCTGATCAGTGCCTTAAAAGCCTTAACATTACATCCCTGTTTTTATATGATAGTCCTCTCAAAATAAATGTTAGCCACAGTTGCTGCCTTAGCTGCTTTGTACTTCCAGAAATTTTCTGAGTGTGATTCTGATAAGCAGGGAGAGAATAATGGTTTGTTAGAAGGAACTGTAAAGGTTTCTTTTGTAAATTAAAATAAAATGTACTGGGAGTTGGAAATAAAAAGAGAGAAAAACAGGAATAATGTAACTGTTCTTTGACTGCAAAGTACATTGACGACTTGCAATGCAGGCTTTTGATTCCCTTGTAATAAGCTGAGTCTTGTTAAATATTTTCCTAAGCAATTCAGTAATTTAATTTCTCTGTATTTGTTCCATTGACCTTGTCCTTTCTTTGTGATGATTGGTAACGTTAATGTCTTTCTCCAGTTTCCAAGAATTTAGATTCTTCTTCGTCGACTTTATCCAACATCTTTGGAGTCACACTTGTGTCTCACATGCCTGCCTCAACTCTTCAATTATATTACCAATGCCAGAAACCTTGTCGTTACTTTATACTTTAGACTTTAGAGATGCAGCACGGAAACAGGCTCTTTGGCCCAGCCAGTCCGTGCTGACCAGCGATCACCTCGTGCACTAGCACTATCCTATACACTAGGGACAGAGTTTACAATTTTACTGAAGCCAATTAATCTGTACGTCTTTGGAGTGTGGGAGGAAACTGGAGCACACACAGAGGTCAGAGAGAGAATGGACAAACTCCGTACAGACAGCACCCGTGGTCATGATCGAACCCAGGTCTTGGGCGCTACAAGGCAGCAGCTCCACTCACTGTGCCACCCTGTTGTTTAGAGCTTCCTCTTCTCACATTTTTTAGAAGAACTGAAATTGATCAATAAATATCTGGAAGAAAATTCATGAGCAAATCAAAGCATCCCAATTATTCCAGAACTTTGTGGGCTATTATTCACATTGTGAAATATAGTTTTGAGACGTTATTAAATGCGTTAGTTTGTTCACTATGTTATTTTATCATAATATCATAACTTCTCCAACTTTAGATAGTACCTTTGTCCCTCTCTTCCCCTCCCCCTTCCCAGTTCTCCCTCTATCTTCCTGTCTCTACCTATATCCTTCCTTTGTCCCGCCCCATCAGTCTGAAGAAGGGTCGCGACCCAAAACATTCCTTCACAGCTGAGATGCTGCCTGACCTGCTGAGTTACTCCAGCATTTTGTGACACCTTCTTATTTTATCATAAATGATCTGATTTCAAGGAAGTTGTATCAATATCTCTTTGCTATTTTTTTAAACCTCCAATATAATGAGGTGGTACAGCGGTAGAGTTGCTGCTTTACAGCGCCAGAGACCCGGGTTTGACCTATGGGTGCTGTCTGTACGGAACGTGTACATTCTCCCCGTGACCTGCATGGGTTTGCTCCGGGTGCCTCGATTACCTCCCACACTCCATAGACGTGCTGGTTTGCAGGTTAATAGACTTTGATAAAATAGTAAATTGTCCCCAGTGTGTTGGATAGTGTTAGTGTGCGGGGATCGCTGGTCGGTGCGAACTCAGTGGGCGGAAGGGCTTGTTTCTGCGCAATATCTCTAAACTCAAAAATTAAATAATGAGGTTAGATCGATGAACAATAAAAAAAATGCAGGGTCAAGCTTCAGAAGGTTACTTGTGTACTAAGCTACTGTATGTCTTCCCAAATCCCTGCTGTGGTCACATAAGCAGGGAAAGGTTGGACAGTAATCAATAAGAAGCGGTAACCACACAGGATTTCATGTCTAACCATTAGTATCTGGGAGGTTATAAATGTCAAAGTGCCTACCTTGCAATCCAAAAATAAAAGGCAGAAATGTTTAGCTAGTTCCTCGTTAGCTTTTTCACCAAGGACTCCTGCTTCCTCTTCCTGAAATTTTATGATCAAGTTTTCTCAGTCAAGCAGTTAGCAATTGTATTAACTGTGGTGATAACGAGCATTGTTTTCGAAAGCCACTAGGTTCAATCACAGGCAGCACCAGAATGCACTGATAATTGTTTCTGTGCATATGTGTGTGTGTACATATATGTGTGTGTGTGTGTGTGTGTGTGTGTGTGTGTGTGTGTGTGTGTGTGTGTGTGTGTGTGTGTGTGTGTGTGTGTGTGTGTGTGTGTGTGTGTGTGTGTGTGTGTGTGTGTGAATATGTGCCTGTGTGCACATATATGTATCTGTGTATGTCAGTGTGTGTGTGTGTGTGTGCAAGTATGTGTGTGTGTGTGTGTGTGTGTGTGTGTGTGTGTGTGTGTGTGTGTGTGTGTGTGTGTGTGTGTGTGTGTGTGTGTGTGTGTGTGTGTGTGTGTGTGTGTGTGCATATATCTATGTGCGTGTGGCTATGCATATACAGGGTGTATGTATGTGTTTGTGTATGTATATGTATGTGTCTGGGTGTCCCTGTGTGTGCATGCGCATATATGTATGTGTGTGTGCATGTATATGTATGTGTGCTTATATGTATGTGTGTGCATATATGTTTGTGTGCATGTGTGCGTGTGCATATATGTATGTGTGTGTGTGTGCATGTATATGTATGTGTGTGTGTATATGTATGTGTGTGCATATATGTTTGTGTGCATGTGTGCGTGTGCATACATGTATGTGTGTGTATTCATGTATGTGCGTGTGTGTGTGGGTGTGTTTAGCTTGGTTTAGTTCAGTTTAGGGTTACATCATGGAAACAGGCCCTTCGGCCCACCCAACGATCCCCACACACTCACACTATCCTACACACACAAGGAAAATATTACAATTTTACCAAGCCAGTGAGAGAGTCTAGGACCAGAGGCCATAGCCTCTGAATAAAAAGGACATAACTTTCGAAAGGAGATGAGGAGGAATATCTTTGACTAAAGAGGGATGCAAATCTGTGGAATTCATTGCCACCGAAGGGTGTGGACATTTTTAAGGTGGGGATTGACAGATTCTTGATTAGTAAGGGTGTTAGGTGTTTTGTAGAAACGGGAAAAGAATGGATTGAAAGATAGATCAGCCATGATTGAATGGCGGAGAAGACTTGATGGGCCGAATGGCCTAAAACCGCTCCTACAACTTGTGAACATATTGAACTTCTCATTGTTCTGTACCACTAGCCTCTCATTCCCGGGCACTAAAACATCATTATCAGACCACAATGCTTTGCTTGTGCAAATGTGTCGCTGTGCTCTACTAATGGTGTGCACATCAAGGGTACTCCGAGTCGTTTTTGTGCCATTGAAGAGGAGTCCTTACTTTTATCTCCCTCAGTGCTCTTTAAGTGCAATGGGAAAACTAAAACGATGGCCTCCATGGCTTTTTGAAGAGGGTAATTATTTCATCAGCGCCAACCAGAGGCAAGATGTTTCACATCATCTGAATGCCATTCAGAAGAGACGACACTGCAGAGAAGGCTATCAGAGTCTCGGGTACACAAGATGCAATTCCAGACGACAGGGGAACATGCTGAGGGACGCACTGAAGCTTGGTGCAGCCTATACCAAGGCTCTGTGGGGGAGGAACACAGTCTCTGTGGGAGAGGACCAGGGTCATAGAGTCATACAGTGTGGAAACTGGATAAATACACTGGAATTTAGAAGGATGAGGGGGGATCTTATTGAAACATATAAGATAATTAGGGGATTGGACACATTAGAGGCAGGAAACATGTTCCCAATGTTGGGGGAGTCCAGAACAAGGGGCCACAGTTTAAGAATAAGGGGTAGGCCATTTAGAACGGAGATGAGGAAGAACTTTTTCAGTCAGAGAGTGGTGAAGGTGTGGAATTCTCTGCCTCAGAAGGCAGTGGAGGCCATTTCGTTGGATGCTTTCAAGAGAGAGCTGGATAGAGCTCTTAAGGATAGCGGAGTGAGGGGGTATGGGGAGAAGGCAGGAACGGGGTACTGATTGAGAGTGATCAGCCATGATCGCATTGAATGGCGGTGCTGGCTCGAAGGACTGAATGGCCTATTGTCTATTGTCTATTGTCTATTGAAACAGACCCTTGGGTCCAACTCGCCCACACCGACCAACATGTCCCATCTACACTAGTCCCACCTGCCTTTGTTTGGCCCATATCCCTCTAAACCTATCCTATCCAAGTACCTGTTCAAATATTTCTTAAACGTTGCGATATATCTGCCGTAACTACATCCTCTGGCAGTTTGTTCCACACACCCACCACCTTCTGTGTGAAAAGGTAACCCCTCAGGTTCCTATCAAGTCTTTCCACCCTCACCTTAAACCATTGTCCTCTGGTTCTTGATTCCCCTACTCTGGGCAGAAGATTCTGTGCGTCTACCCGATCTATTGCTCTCACGATTTTATACACCTCTATAAGATCACCCATCACCTTCCTGCACTCCAAGGAATAGAGTCCTAGCCTGCTTAATCTCTCCCTATAGCTCAGGCCCTCGAGTCCTGGCAACATCCTCGTAAAGCTTCTCTGCACCCTTTCCAGCTTGACAACATCTTTCCTATATCATGGTGTCCAGAACTGAACACAATACTCTAACTGTGGTCTCACCAATGTCTTACGCAACTGCAAAATGACTTCCCAACATCTATAGTGAATACTCTTACTGATGAAGGCCAGTGTGCAAAGGTCCAAGTTCAAGTTCAAAGTTCAAAAATACTTTATTTGTCCCCGTGGGGCAATTTACAAAGGCACGTAGAGTAGTACGAAGATTATTGAGGGGGGGAGGGATTAGCAGGGTGAGCAGTGGGACAGGGGTGGTTGGGAGTTGAGGAGCTGAACAGCCTTGGGGACAAAGGTTGCGCTTCTCCACTGTGTCCAACAGCCTGGGCAGTGAAGCTGGCGTCTCTCCTGAAGGGAGCCACTCAAACGCAGAGAACAGGACGTGTGAGGGGACCTGTAGAATCCTTCAGCTACTGGACATTGAGGGGCAGGAATGGTGGAGACGCCCTGCAATTGAGGGAAGGGATATCACCCCAGAGGGCCCATAAGTGGCAAGGGTAACCTGATATAAATGATAGTTCTGTGAACACTACCAAATACAACACTAATGAATGTACGTATAGCCGCTGAGAATGTCGGAAGAGTTTCTGCACGGTTCGTGTTTCGTATATATTTTTTTCATTCTGAATAAAGCTTATTTTTGGAAATAAGAATTGATAGCAAGGATTAGAATAATTGAGGTTTCAGCACAACGGAAGGGCATTAGGCCTGTGAATGATTAAAAAAATATTAATCCCCTAAGTCTCATCTCCTGTCTTTCAGCATGTTGCTAAAGTGAGAGGCTTGAAAAATTTGCATTGTATTTAATCATTGTAACTTAGGTGAGATTTAATTTAGTTTTTGTTTGGAGGTTATTACAGCGCAGAAACAGGCCCTTCGGCCCACCGAGGCAACGCCGACCAGGGATTCCTGCGCACTAACACCATCCTACAAACACTAGCGACAATTTGCAATGATACCAAGCCAATTGGCCTATAAACCTGTATGTCTTTAGAGTGTGGGAGGAAACAGGTGATCCTGGAGAAAACCATGAAGATCACGAGGAGAACGTACAATCTCCGTAAAGACAGCACCCATCGTCAGGATCAAACCCGGGTCTCTGGGGCTGTAAGGCAGCAGATCTACCGCTGAGCCGTCCCTAATAGGTATCTAAGAGGAATATATAATAGGAAGATCTAATAGAAATGTTCAACATTAGAAAAGATGTACGGGTTGATATGTTTAGTTCAGTTTAGAGATACTGTGTGGAAACAGGCCCTTTGGCCCACCGTGTCCACGGCGACCATTGATCACCCTCACGCTAATTGTCAGGAACATACGGTAGCGCTCGCAAGAGCTGATTTATGCCAAGATTATCTGCACGCTGCTGTTCATCTAGGTCGCACCCCCGATTTCTTTGTGCGCGGGAGAACTTTTCCTTGCATTGTAAATTCCATTCTTCCTGGGGCTGTTTCTACAGACCTTCTGTCACAAGGAAATGAAAGGTATCAATCATGCCACGCATTTTGACACACGCACGTTCACATAATCAATAAAGGGACCAATAGTTGGATGCCATTTTGGTTGCTCTGTTGAATTCTGGAAATGTTCTTTGATCATTTTATTTTGTTATTTGTTGTGCCTTTGATGAATTACGAGAGTAATTTTGTACCGTGGCAGCTGCTCTGTAGTTTCTCAAGCTGGGTTTTTTTTTAAACTTGGGAGCTTTTATGAGTTATTAGAGGAAGAAAACTCGTTTAGGAGTTGAATGCTTGCATTGGGAATTAGTACAGGCCCAACACTAAATTTCCGGCCACTGATGGTCCGGCACCTCCTTTAATCAATCGGACACAATAATGAGAGCACATTTGAAATACCCCCCCCCGGAAGTCCCCTCAAAAATATGGCGCCTAGGCCGGGAGAGGCGGCCAATCTCGATCTCATTGGGACTTCTGCGGGCGATTGGCGGGTCGGATTTGCTCCCTGCAGCCTGGGCTCTGGACCTCTAGCCCAGTCAGAGCAGGCAGATCCGTTCCCAGAACTGACTTCCACGGCCGAACTTTGGGGGCCGGTATCTTGGCCCACCAACCCCATGACGTCTGTTGGTCCGGCAAAGGGGATAATACGACAAGGTTCTGGAACAAAGGGTGCCGGGAAATCGGTGGTGGACCAGTTATAAGAATGGTGCACACAAGAATGCTGCCTTGTAAACTTGCTGAAATTCCACATTCGTTAAAACCTATTTCATGGAATCATACAATGGAGAGGGAAACTGCTGGTGAGCTGTGGCCCGTTCAATTAGTCCCACTCCTCTGCCTTTACCCCAGAGCCTAGCCACACCTCTCCCCTTCAAATCTTCATCCATTTCCCTCTGCCTTATTATGCCTTAAGACCTTAAAGCAACTACGATAGACACAAAGTGCTGGAGTAACTCAGCAGGTCAGACAGCATCTTTCGAAAAAATTGATAGGCAACGTTTCGGGTCAGGACTCTTCGGCAGACCTTTTTTCTGTTTGAAGAAGGGTCCTGACCCGAAACATCACCTATCCATTTTCTCGTGAGATGCTGTCTGACCCACTAAGTTACTCAAGCATTTAGTGTCCTGGTCTTTGGCACAAACCGGCTACTGCAGGTCTTTTTATTGCTCATTAAGCATCTGGTTAGGTAATATTTAGTTTAACTTAGTTTAGAGATACAGTGCGGAAACAGGCCCTTCGGCCCACCAAGTCTGTGCCGACCAGCAATCATTCCACTATCCTACACACCAGGGACAATTTACAATTTAACTGACGCCAATTAACCTACAAAATGGTATGTCTTTGGAGTGTGGGAGGAAACCAGAGCACCCTGCGAAAACCAACGAGGTCACAGGGAGAATGTACAACCACTACACAGACTGCAATCGTAGTTGAACCCGGATCTCTGGCGCTGTAAGGGAGCAACACTATCGCTGGGTCACCATGGTGCCCTCTGTACCATGTTGAAGAAAATTATAAGATAACATAAGGAATACGCTACATTCCTTCTTATTGACTACTCTATCATTATGGAATTAAACGATCCCCCGATACCTTCTGTTCCATGTGTTCAGGAACTTCAACAATCACAGCCTCAAGAACACAGTATCCATCTGCACTCTCACATAGAGGGTATGGGTGTGAGGTTCGCTGCCTGAAAGGGTGGTAGAGTCGTGTTTGAGCATTACTTGGATGAGTTCTTGATCAGTTGGTGGCACGGTGGTGCAGCGGTAGAGTTGCTGCCATACATCGCCAGAGAACCAGGTTCAATCCTGAATGCGGGTGCTGTCTGTGTGAAAATGGTATTGTCTTCTCATGACCGCGTGGGTTTTCTCCGGGTACTGTGGTTTCCTCCCACACTCCAAAGACGTAAAGGTTTGTGGGCTAGGAAGGAACTGCAGATACTGGTTTAAACTGAAGATAGACACAAAAAGCTGGAGTAACTCAGTGGGGCAGGCAGCATCTCTGGAGAGAAGAAATGGCTGACGTTTCGGGTCGAGTTTGAAGAAGGGACCTGACGTCACCCATTCCTTCTCTCCAGAGATGCTGCCTGTCCCGCTGAGCTAACCCAGCCACTGAGCCACTCCGCCTGTCTATCTCAGGTTTGTGGCTTAATTAGTTTCAGTAAAGATTGCAAATTGTCCCTAGTGTGTAGGATAGTGCTAGTGTATGGGGTGATCTTTGGTCGGCATGGATTTGGTGGGCCGAAGGGCCTGTTTGAGCACTGTTCCTCTAAACTAAACTAAACTAAACTAAACTAAACTAAACTAAACTAAACTAAACTAAACTAAACTAAACTAAACTAAACTAAACTAAACTAAACTAAACTAAACTAAACTAAACTAAACTAAACTAAACTAAACTAAACTAAACTAAACTAAACTAAACTAAACTAAACTAAACTAAAGCAGTGAACTTTGGGGTTATGGAACAAGTGCTGGAAGGTGAGATTATGCTGGGTAGCAGTGTTAAGACCAGTGCTGGCGTGACCAATCTCGCTCATAATCGTGCGATGAATTCACACTATCATATAGTACGGAAATAAACCCTTTGACTATCCACCACTCAGTTACACCAATCTTAAACTAATCCCATGCGTTAAAACACTCCCCACATTCTCATTAGCACCCACTGTATTCTGACACACTCTACCAACACAGTAGGGGCAATTTATGATGGCTTATTAACCAGCCAACCTGTATGCCTTTGGGAAATGGGGGAGGGGGGCTGGGGACTACAGATGCCAGAGGAACTTTATGTGTTTATAATGAGAAGTGCAATATTCACATAGGCAACACCTTAGGTCAGGATTGAAGCCAGGATTCTTGGTTCTACCAACTGCACAGCTGTTTCACTCATCAATTTTAGTTAGTCCAGCTTAGCTTAGTTCAGTTTGGTTTAAAGATAAGCACGGAAACAGGCCCTTTGATCCATTGAGTCCACGCCAACCATGATCATCCATGCACTGGTTCAATCCTGCACATGAGGGACAATTTATAGAAGCCAATGAACCTGGAAACACGCAGGTCATTGGCAGTGTGGGAGGAAACCAGAGCATCCTGAGAGAATCACAGGGAGAACGCACAATCTCCGTACAGACATCACCCGGAGTCAGGATCGAACCCGGGTCTCTGGTGCTGTAATGCAGCAAATCTACCGCTGCCCAACAGTGCTGCCCCTTAAATAAATATTCTAAAAGTCACAGTCTCTGCCGTAACAAACTCTACAGATTCGCAATCCTCTGAGCAAAAAATTTCTCATCTCATGTTTAAATTCTACATCACAATTGCAGGCTGTAAAATAATTTTGGCTCATCAGTGTCCCTTTTGTCAATTATTGTAAATCACCTCCTTTGGTTACTATCCAATGAAAGACGTTTTGATAGTTTCTTTGCACATATATCAACCATCTTTCATGATTTTTAACACAATTAAATCTTCCATTAATCTTCTCTGCTCTGAGAGAAACACAATCCCTTCACCTGTCTCTGCTTCCAATGCCAGTGCACTGTGGATGTCCTATGTGCAGCAGTAGGACATTCCCATGGGAGTTGCAAGGTCAGTACAATGGCACAGCTGGTCTTTCCTTCTCCCTGCTCCCGTCTGGCAGAAAATACAGAAGCTTGAAAGCAAGGACCGTCAGACTCAGGAACAGCATCTTCCCCTCTGTTTTCAGGCTTCTAAATGGTTCTTTCATAAGCTGGGATACTGTTCAATGAAGGACATTGGACTTTGTCAATGGAACTAATGCGCAATAATGTACTACAATGCCGACTATATTCTGCACTCTATACCTTTCCCTTTTGCTCTATCTATTGTACTTGAGTTTGGACTGTTGTATCTACATATGTTATATCTGATCTGTTTGGATAGCACGCAGAACAAAGCTTTTCGTTGTACCTCAAAACATGTGTCAATAATAAACCTAAATCTAAATCCGGCTTAATTGCATTTAGACTTTCGACTTCAGAGATAGAACATGGAAACAGGGATTTCAGCCCACTGAGTCAGAACCAACCAGCTTACATTAGCACTATCCGACACACTAGGGACAATTTACAGAAGCTGACCTTGAGTGATGTCTGTGTACAGTATGCATGTTCTTCTTTTAACCTTGTGGGTGTCTTAAACCTACTTACAGATACAGTGTGGAAACAGGCTCTTTGGCCCATGGAGTCCACGCCAACCATCGATCACCCGTTCACAGTAGTTCCATGTTATCCAACTTTCGCTTCCACTCCCTGCACACCAGGGTCAATTTACAGTTTTACCGAAGCCAATTCACCTGCAAACCCGTATGTCTTTAGGATGTGGGGGGAAAGCGGAGCCCCCGGAGGAAACCCACGTGGTCAAAGGGAGAATGTGCAAACTCCACACAGACAGCACCCGAGGTCAGGGTTGGCGCTCTGAGGCGGCAGCTCTACCATGTGCGTCACCGTGTCGCCCTCTAGATGCCATTGGTTTCTTTCCACTTTCCAGAGACTAGTGTACAGGTGATCGATGGTTGGTCTGGACTTGGTGGGCTGAAGGGCTTGTTTCCACGGTAAATCTCTAAAACAAACAAAAACTGAATGGGATTACTGTTAACCAGCATGAGACTCGATGGGCCAAATAAACGGCCTTCTGTGTTATGTGGAAATGGGAGAGCACATTAAAAATTGAAAATACTCAAGTTTTGCTCATGCAATGCATGGCATAACCAAACATTTTAACACACAATTTCAAAATGTAAAGCAAATAACACGCATATTTATCTATCATGGTGATTTGACGCAAGATAGCTTGATGCGAAAAATATGAGCAAATATAATAACATTAAAGCCAAATAAAAATAGGTTAGAATATCAGTGTTTCATGTTTATTAACTAGATTGGCTGCGTTTGACTGACTTTATTAGCAATCTGCAGAGCTGGAGTTATATGCAAACCACATTTCTATTATTGCTGTTAGTCTCTCATTAAAAACTAGTTCTCGTAAATGAGTGATGTACTTGACACTGAATGCGTTTTTCTTGCAAAGGCTAAACTATAACATTTAAGCAGTTTGCTTTTTTCCCTTAGGATGCCAATAACTCGATGTTGGACTTGTGCCTGGTGGTATTGCTCTCTCCGTCATGGGTCGGGACAGGGAATGACAAGGTAGGTCTGGCGGACAATCAGGTACAATCGGATTTATTCAATCAGCTTCTTTTTTTTTTACAGAATTAAATGTATTCAATTATTTACAATAACATTTACAAAAGAAAAAAAAACCCACCTAACACCATAATACAAAAATTGTCAGGTATTCTTACTACTAAACAACAAATTCCTATGTGGCAATCCTGATCCAGGATACCAGACAATCCACCGCAGTGCCCAGCGGTCCCAGAACCCCTTCATGGTGCCCGTGGACATTGTGTGCTCCTTGTCAAGGGACACCCGGGCACGGACGTATCCCGGAAAAGGGGCAGGCAGTCGGCTCGGGCAGAGCCCTCGTCTGCCCGGCACCCACTCAATCAGGTTTGGCTGATCTACAGAGGGTGGTGGATTTACACAGAGGGTGGTGGATTTACACAGAGGGGGGTGGGTTTACACAGAGGGGGGTGGGTTTATACAGAGGGGGGTGGGTTTACACAGAGGGGGGTGGGTTTACACAGAGGGGGGGTGGGTTTACACAGTGAGGGTGCGTGGTTTACACTGAGGGAAGTGGGTTTACTCAGAGAGTGCTGAGTTTCCACAGAGGAAGGTGGGTTTACACTGAGGGTGGTGGGTTTACTCAGAGAGTGCTGAGTTTCCACAGAGGAAGGTGGGTTTATACAGAGAGGGTGGTGGGTTTACACAGAGAGGGTGGTGGGTTTACACAGAGGGAGGTGGGTTTACACAGAGGGTGGTGGGTTTACTCAGAGAGTGCTGAGTTTCCACAGAGGAAGGTGGGTTTACACTGAGGGAGGTGGGTTTATACTGAGGGAGGTGGGTTTACACTGAGTGTGGTGGGTTTACACTGAGGGGGGTGGGTTTACACAGAGAGGGAGGTGGGTTTACACTGAGGGAGGTGGGTTCACACTGAGTGTGGTGGGTTTACACAGAGAGGGAGGTGGGTTTACACAGAGAGGGTGGTGGGTTTACACTGAGGGAGGTGGGTTTACACAGAGGGAGGTGGGTTTACACAGAGGGAGGTGGGTTTACACAGAGGGAGGTGGGTTTACACAGAGGGAGGTGGGTTTAGACTAAGGGTGGTGAATAAAATTCAGGAAATTCTCAGCTGGTCAGGCAGCATTTGTAGAGTAAGAAACAGAGTTTGCGATTCTGATGGATGGCCTTTCATCAGCCAATCCTGATGAAGGATCAGCGAGTAGGAATGATAATTCTATAATTCTCTCATAGGGCTGTCAAGGAGGCTTTCGGCACTTTGGCCTTCATCAGTCAGAGAACTGAGTATAGAAATTGGGAGATCACCGAACAGTTGTATAAGATATTAGTGAGGCCACATTTAGAGTTTTGTGTTCAATTTTGGTCACCATGTTATAGGGAAGATGTTGTCAAGCTGGAAAAGGTGCAAAGAAGATTTACGAGGATGTTGCCAGAACTTGCGGGCCAGAGCTAAAGGGAGGGGATGAGAGTCTAGGACTTTATTCTATGCAGCGCTGGAGGATGAGGGGTGATCTTGCCCAGAATAGGAGAATTGAGAATTGAGAAGGCGAGGGGGCAAAGGTTTAATAGGAATCTGCGGGGTAACTTTTCACACAAGGGTGGTGAATGTATAGAGCGAGCTGCCAGAGGAGGTATCTGAGGTAGGTAATATCATAACGTTTAAGAGACATATGGCCAGGGACATGGATAGGGTAGGTTTAGAGGGATGTGGGCCAAACGTGGGCAGGTGAGACTAGTGTAGATGAGGCATGTTGGTGGGTGTGGGCAAATTGGGTTGAAGGGCCTGCTTTCATGCTGTATGACTATGACTCTCTACAGATCCTCCTGTAATTTGGAGCATGGAGAATGACAAAGATTCACGACCCTTTGAATGTTCCGCCTCTTTTCACTTATCAGTGGATATGTGAGGAAGCCTGAGGGAAACCTGCAGTCGCAGGGGGATCGTGCAAACTCCACACAGACTGGTTCTGCAGTCAAGGTTGAATCCAAGTCACTGGAGTTGTGAGGCAGCAGCTCAACCAGCTGCACCATTTTGCTGCCCTAGTGTTGAGATAATGTTGCCTCACGCTTCATTTTGTCCGCCATTTGACTGGCCTTCCAACAGTACTTACGGAGACGATAGAAGTGTATAAAACTATGACAGGTAAACAGTCAGAACCTTTTTCCCCAGGGTGTAAATGTCCAACACCACAGGGCGCAGCTATAAGATGAGAGTGGGGATGTTTCATGGAGATGTGTGGGGCAAGTGTCTTACACAGAGGGTGGAGGGGGCTTGGAACGCATTGCTAGGGGTGGTGGTGGAGGCAGATACGATAGTGGCATTTAAGAGGCTTTGAGATAGGCACATGGATGTGCAGGGAATAGAAAGATATGGATCATGTACAAGCAGATGAGATCAGTTTAACCAGGCATCATGTTCGGCACAGGCATTGTGGGCCAAAAGGCCCGTTCCTGTGCTGCACTGTTCCATGTACCTTGACAAGGTTCGGAGGCGTGCAGCACGGCTTTTCTGTGACGACTGCTCAAGACAGTCAAGCATCTCCGATATGTTAAATCGCCTTGGCTGGGAGTCGCTGGAGTCAAGACGCACCAAAGCCCGCTTATGTACTGTCTACAAAGAGACTCACGGCATCATCCCCAGTAACATATCTCACTTTATTCAATCCAATACCCAGAAATTTACAAGACAGTCCTCAGGTCACTTCATTTATACCAGAATTGGAGCAAACAAAAATAGCAACCTACAGTCACTACATCCATGGACTATCCCAGAGTGGAACATCCTTCCCGACAACACCAGATGTGCACCGACCTTGTCACTCTTCAAGTCACAGCTCGACAACTTGGACATGGATCATCTCACCAAACATGCCCACGTAAAAAACTAAATAACCCTTTTGCAACCAGTACCCACGCGAGCGAAACCAGCACGAGATAGCCCAGCTGTTGGTGGTTGTGCAGTAGAAAGCAGAAAAGCAGAAAAGGTTAAAATAGAGGGAATAGTGGTCTTTGCACAATCTCCCATAACTTTACCCATTCTTAGGTTTAGGTTTAATTTTTGTCATGTGCAGCAATGTCCAGTGGAAAGCTTTGTGTAGGAAGGAACTGCAGATGCTGGTTTACACTGAAGATAGACACAAAATGCTGGAGTAACTCAGCAGGTCAGGCAGCATCTCTGGAGAAAAGAAATAGGTGACATTTCAGGGCGAGATCTTTCTTCAAACTGGAGTCTGAAGTCTGAAGAAGGATCTCGACCCAAAATGTCACCTGTTCCTTATCTCCAGAGATGCTGCCTGACCCGCTGAGTTACTCCAGCATTTTGTGTCTATCTATAGTGGAAAGCTTTGTTATGCATGCAGTATATAGTTCTCAGCATTGTAGCACATCAGTTTCATAGACAAAGTCCATTGTTCAAATAGGGGTAGATGTGAATCGGATGGTACCCTTAGCTTATGGAAGATCCAGATAACAAAAGAGAATAAGCTGTTCCTGAGTTTTCATGTTCATAAGTTATAGGAGCAGAATTAGGCCATTCAACCCATCAAGTCTACTCCCCCACTCAATTATGGCTAATCAATATTTCCCTCTCAACCCCATTCTCCTGCCTTCTTCCCATAACTCCTGACTCCCATATTAATCAAGAATCTGTTCATATCTGCCTTAAAAATATCCATTGACTTGGCTTCCACAGCCTTCTGTGGCAATGAATTCCATAGATTTACCACCCTCTGACTAAAGAAATTCCTCTTTATCTCCTTTCTAAAGGTACGTCCTTTTATTCTGAGGCTGTGGCTTCTGGTCCTAGACTCTCCCACTAGTGGAAACATCCTCTCCACATCCACTCTATCCAGGCTTTTCACTGGTGGTGCGCGCTTTCAAGCTACTGTACCTTCCGCCGGACGGGAGCAGGGAGAAGAAGGAACGACCGGGTTGGGACAAATTGGGACAAATCAGGAACATGTTTTCACTAAGAATGAGGAAAACATTACAATTCCATTTTCATATTGTAAACAGACCTCAATGTGGGCTGATTTATACAGGCTTCAGACTGAGCCATGGGACAATAGTTTGGCTCCTTTGAGTCAACACTTCATCATTGTAGTTATGCCTGATTAACTATGCCTGAGTGACCAGTGGGGTACCGCAAGGTTCGGTGCTGGGACCCCAGCTATTTACGATATACATTAATGACTTAGACGAAGGGATTAAAAGTACCATTAGCAAATTTGCAGATGATACTAAGTTGGGGGGTAGTGTGAATTGTGAGGAAGATGCAATAAGGCTGCAGGGTGACTTGGACAGGTTGTGTGAGTGGGCGGATACATGGCAGATGCAGTTTAATGTAGGTAAGTGTGAGGTTATTCACTTTGGAAGTAAGAATAGAAAGGCAGATTATTATCTGAATGGTGTCAAGTTAGGAGGAGGGGGAGTTCAACGAGATCTGGGTGTCCTAGTGCATCAGTCAATGAAAGGAAGCGTGCAGGTTCAGCAGGCAGTGAAGAAAGCCAATGGAATGTTGGCCTTCGTAACAAGAGGAGTTGAGTATAGGAGCAAAGAGGTCCTTCTACAGTTGTACCGGGCCCTGGTGAGACCGCACCTGGAGTACTGTGTGCAGTTTTGGTCTCCAAATTTGAGGAAGGATATTCTTGCTATGGAGGGCGTGCAGCGTAGGTTCACTAGGTTAATTCCCGGAATGGCGGGACTGTCGTATGTTGAAAGGCTGGAGCGATTGGGCTTGTATACACTGGAATTTAGAAGGATGAGGGGGGATCTTATTGAAACATATAAGATAATTAGGGGATTGGACACATTAGAGGCAGATAACATGTTCCCAATGTTGGGGGAGTCCAGAACAAGGGGCCACAGTTTGAGAATAAGGGGTAGGCCATTTAGAACGGAGATGAGGAAGAACTTTTTCAGTCAGAGGGTGGTGAAGGTGTGGAATTCTCTGCCTCAGAAGGCAGTGGAGGCCAGTTCGTTGGATGCTTTCAAGAGAGAGCTGGATAGAGCTCTTAAGGATAGCGGAGTGAGGGGGTATGGGGAGAAGGCAGGAACGGGGTACTGATTGAGAGTGATCAGCCATGATCGCATTGAATGGCGGTGCTGGCTCGAAGGGCTGAATGGCCTACTCCTGCACCTATTGTCTATTGTCTATTGTCTAATGCTGTTCATGATAAGAATGTTCCTCTGCTTAACAGTTAGTGGATAACTGGTTCATGTAATGAATATGGAAGCAGTTCATGTAAATGAAGTTTGTACTGTAGCACAGAAGATGCCGACAAGACATCATCTTTAGTGCCGGTTAATAACCCAGAGGTTCAATTGGTCAGAAGCTGAAGACATTGCAATCCATAACTGGTTGCAATTGTAACAGGAATCCTGGCAACTTGGATAAATGAATGAATGAGAATACATTACTGAATATTATTTTATATCAGTGTTCATAGAGTCATAGAGTCGTACAGCACGGAAACAGGCCCTTCGGCCCAACTTGTTCTTGCTGACCAAGATGCCCCATCTAGACTAGTCCCTTTTGCCCGCATTTGGTCCATAAGTCCTGGAAGACCTTGAAAGGCTGGAGCAATTAGGCTTGTATACACTGGAATTTAGAAGGATGAGGGGGGATCTTATTGAAACATATAAGATAATTAGGGGATTGGACACATTAGAGGCTGGAAACATGTTCCCAATGTTGGGGGAGTCCAGAACAAGGGGCCACAGTTTAAGAATAAGGGGTAGGCCATTTAGAACGGAGATGAGGAAGAACTTTTTCAGTCAGAGAGTGGTGAAGGTGTGGAATTCTCTGCCTCAGAAGGCAGTGGAGGCCAGTTCGTTGGATGCTTTCAAGAGAGAGCTGGATAGAGCTCTTAAGGATAGCGGAGTGAGGGGGTATGGGGAGAAGGCAGTAACGGGGTACTGATTGAGAGTGATCAGCCATGATCGCATTGAATGGCGGTGCTGGCTCGAAGGGCTGAATGGCCTACTCCTGCACCTATTGTCTATTGTCTATTGTCTATTAAGACCATAAAATACCATAACAGAATTAGGACATTTGGCTCATCGGTCGCGGCTGAACTATTTTTCCCTCGCAACCCCATTCTTCTACCTTCTCCCGAAAACGTTTGATGCCCTTGCTAATCAATAACCTACCAATCTCCTCTTTAAAAATACACAATGACTTGACCACCATCTGTGGCAAGAAAATCCACAGATTCACCACCAAGGAAAGGTTTAGAGGGATAAAGGTTTAGAGGGATAGAGGTTTAAAGGTCCAAAGACGTACAGGTATGTAGGTTAATTGGCTGGGTAAATGTAAAAATTGTCCCTAGTGGGTGTAGGATAGTGTTAATGTACGGGGATCGCTGGGCGGCACGGACTTGGTGGGCCGAAAAGGCCTGTTTCCGGCTGTATATATATGATGATGATGATGATGATGATATTGGGGGAGATTGAGTTTAAGTTGGCATCATGATTGGCACAGAATCATGGGTTGAAGGGCCTGCAGTACTGTTCTATTGTTCTATGTAAAAGTGCAACATATACATTTATGACTTCTCTATCTATTTTGTGGAAGAACTTCACATACTTCAATATTGCTTTTATTGTCACATGTCTGAATTGCTAACACAGTGAAATACTTTTTTGCTGCAAACAGTCCAGTAGAGTATTGCCATACCCCTGATCCTCGATGAGCGCGCATACAGAAATAGTCTACTGAGCCCGCATGCAAGAGGCGCCATATTTTGGCACCAATTTCAAAGTCCACTCTCGAGCTCTCATGAGCGGTGCCTGATCCAGGCGAGTCCCAGGCTGCAGCAGGGCCTCCAGCCATCTCCTTCCAACGAGTTTTTACAGTTTTACAACTTCTACAGTTCCCAATGTCTCATAGTGATTTGTTATAGACCTGGCACTACACAAAGTTAGAATAAAAAATAATAATATGAAGCAATAATAAACTGATTTTATCAGACTTTAATGTTATATCTTTACACCAAATGTACCCATTATTCCTTATCTGTGCACTGTGGATGGCTTGATCGCATTCATAAATAGTCTTTACTTTAACTGGATAGAATGCAAACAACAGCTTTTCAGCATACCTTGGTACATGTGACAATAATGACAATAATGTACATGTGACAATAATGGGAGAGGGCAAGTCCCATTTCCTGAAGAATGAGGACATCTCTGATGCTTCTTTTTCTTCAGGAAACGGGGCTTCCCTTCTCCCATTATAGATGAGGTTCTTACGAGGGCATGCTCTATATCCCGCAGCTCCACTCTTGCTCCCCCTCCCCCATTACTAACAAGGACAGAATCCCCCTTGTTCTCACCTTCCACCCCACCAGCCAGCGTATCCAACAAATCATCCTCTAACATTCCGTCACTTCCAACGGGACCCCACTACTGGTCACATCTTCCCACCTCCTCCCCTTTCTGCGTTCTGCAGAGATCGTTCCCTCCGTAACTCCCTGGTCCACTCGTCCCTTCCTACCCAAACCACCCTATCCCTAGGCACTTTACCCTGCAACCGCAGGAAATGCAACACCTGTCCCGTTACCTCCCCCCTCAACTCCATCCAAGGACCCAAACAGTCTTTCCAGGTGAGACAGAGGATCGCCTGCACCTCCTCCAACCTCATCTATTGCATCCGCTGCTCTAGATGTCAACTTCTTTACATCGGCGAAACCAAACGCAGGCTCGGCGATCGCTTCGCTCAACACCTTTGCTCAGTCCGCCTTAACTAACCTGATCTCCCGGTGGCTGAGCACTTCAACTCTCCCTACCACTCCCAGTCTGATCTTTCTGTCATGGGCCTCCTCCAGTGCCATATTGAGGCTCACCAGAAATTGGAGGAACAGCACCTCATATTTCGCTTGGGCAGCTTGCAGCCCAGCGGTATGAACATTGACTTCTCCAACTTTAGATAGTTCCTCTGTCTCTCTCTTTTTCCCCCCTTCCCCCTTCCCAGTTCTCCCACTGTCTTCCTGTCTCCACCTATATCCTTTCTTTTTTCCGCCCCCCTGACATCAGTCTGAAGAAGGGTCTCGACCCGAAATGTCACCCATTCCCTCTCTCCTGGATGCTGCCTGACCTGCTGAGTTACTCCAGCATTTTGTGACACCTTCGACTTGTACCAGCATCCGCAATTATTTTTCTGAACTAAACTCAAATTCACTTGGACTATCTCCGCCATCTCCCTACCGTTTCTAGATCTCATCATCTCCATCACAGGAGACAGACTATCAACTGACATCTATTACAAATAGGGTTGTCAACTGTCCCGTATTAGCCAGGGCATCCCGTATTTTGCGCTAAATTGGCTTGTCCCGTACGAGACAGCCCTTGTCCCGTATTAGGCCTGAGGGGTGCTGTAGGCCCGGATGCCGCCTAACAGAGGCTGCGTGGCAACCCGCCTCCTGGCCTGGGTAGCCGCCATTGGTGGAGTTGGGTGGGGGGGGGGTGGGGGGAGTCCTGTCCAGTCCCGTCCCGGTGTGGGGATGTTCAGTGCAGTGGGCAGACGGCGACAGCTTTCCCACTCACGGCTCTTGGGGAGCCAGAACACGTTGCTGCGCCGATGCCGCTGGACTCTGGGCGGCGCAGGGAGGGCACTGAGCTGTCTGGGGATAGGAGGTGGACAGGGGCGCCGAGGGCAGGCCCAGCGCCAGGCCCAGGCCTCCACCTCCACCAACACCCGGCCTCACCGCCGCTGCTGCTGCTGCCGCCTTTCCCCTTGGCCCACCTCAGGCTCGCGGTTACCTGGTCACGTCCAGGCCCAGGCCCGGGCCCAGGCTCCGGCTGCTTACCCCGGCACCAGGCCTGGCTCTCCCGTCACCACGGAGCCAGCAAACCCGCCCCCAAGAGACAAGCGGCCGAGCCCTGCCCATACCCGAGGGCCGCGGAGGATAGAGCGGCGGCCGGCGCCGGGTCACAGCCCTGACCACGGCAAAAATACTGTGCAAGTTGTGAACCGTGTAAAGTAAACCAAACTGCATCGCTGACAATGGTGTCTGGAACCAGTCTGAGCAATGCAGGAAAATACATTTTTATCCAGAAAAGACATTGATTAAAATAATGTAGATATATATGGAATTTATTTTTCCTACAAAAGATACAAATTTATTAATAAAAGTTTTAAAATCTGAAAAACATTGTTGGAGCGGGAGCACGTGGCCGCTGGCTGAGTGAGGTCACGTGGGGCACGGGGCGGTGACGTCATCTTGTCCCGTATTTGGGAGTAAGATAGTTGGCAACCCAGCCAGCCAATTATAAACCCACTGACTCCAATAGCTATCTAGACTACACTTCTTCCCACCCTGCTTCATGTAAAGCCTCTATTCCCTACTCCCAATTCTTCCATCTACGTCGCATCTTCTACCACCGGGTGGCGCTTCGATAGCAGCCTCGCCTACAGTCTGTCTGTTCTTTCTGTGTTTTAATTTTTTTTTGGTGTGTTTAAAAAGTATGTGTTAATGTTCTCTCGTTTGTTTTATGTGAGGGGTGGGCGGGGGAGGTGGGGGGGGTTTGGGTGAAACTTTCTTTCAATCTCTTACCTTGCCGGAGATGCGATTGTTTTCCGGATCATATCTCCGGTCGCTCTGCGGCCTAACATCGTGGAGCTGGAGGCCTTGCTCTGGACTGACTCTGAGCCCCAACGCGGGGCATGGATTTACCATCAGAGCATGCGATCCCTTGCTGAGATTCCCCCCAAGGCTGGAGCTCGATGAGAAAGGCCCGCTGCCGGCTCCGGGAGTAAGATCGGCCCATCAATGGAAGGTTAGAGGCCTCTGACTGCTGGAGGACAAAGAAGAGAGAGATTGAACTTCTTTTCGCCTTCCATCACAGTGAGGAATGCAGAGGAGTCACTGCGGTGGATGTTCTTGTTAAAATGGACTTTGTGTGTTCTGTTGCTATTTATTGGTATGACTGTATGGTAACTGAAATTGCTTGTATGTTGCAAAACATACTTGGCTAATAAAGTATGATTATGATTATGATTATGATTACGATCTGTGCCCAAGATGAAGTGTTCCATACCAGGTCATCGGAGATGTCCTCATTCTTTAGGGAATGAAGGATTCCCACTACCATTGATGAGGCTCTCACTAGGATCTCCTCGATATTCCACAGCTCCGCTCTTGCTCCCCCTCCCCCCATTTGGGACCAAGACAGAGTCCCCCTAGTCCTCACTTTCCACCCCATCAGCCATCGCATACAGCACATACTCCTCTGACATTTTCGCCACCTCCAACGGGATCCCACCACTAGCCACATCTTCCTATCTCCACCCCTTTCCACTTTCCACAGAGACCGTCCCTCCGCAACTCCCTGGTCAACTCGTCCCTTCCCACACAAACCACCCCCTCCCCAGGTACTTTCTCCTGTAACCGCAAGAGATGCAGCACCTGCCCCTATACCTCTCCCCTCGACTCCATCCAAAGACACCGACAGTCTTTTCAGGTGAGGCAGAGGTTCACTTGCACTTCCTCCAACCTCATCTACTGTATCTGCTGTTCCAGGTGTGGGCTCCTATATATCGACCAAGTTCATAAACGCCAACCTCCATTGTCAGAGTGAGGCCCGGAACAAATTGGAACAGCACCTCATATTTTACTTGGGTAGCTTACACCCCAGCAGTATGAACATTGACTTCTCTAACTTCAAGTAGCCCTTGTTTGCCCCCTCTCCCCAACCCCTCCACCTTCCCAGTTCTCTGACCAGTCTTAATGCCTCTGATGGCATTTTATCTCTACCGCCCACTCCCCTGACATCAGTCTGAAGAAGGGTCTCGACCCGAAACGTCACCCATTCCTTCTCTCCAGAGATGCTGCCTGTCCCGCTGAGTTAGTCCAGCATTTTGTATCTATCTTTTATTTAAAATAAACTGAAGTTATAATCTTCTATTCGATCTTGCCTGTAAAATTACAATGTTTGTGGAGATGATAGTGAGGAATGCTGAAGAATTTCAGCCAATGCAAAGAACAAATACATGTAAAATCTACAGTCAATTGCAAAGGATAACGTTCAGGAGCAAAATCCAAAGCCTGTGGCAAAAATTGGCATGAATTGTTGTTACAGATGCAATCGAGCAGAGTCAGAGAGCCATACAGAGATACAGTGGGGAAACAGGACCTTAATCCCACTGAGACCACAGGCCAAATCTTTTACACTAATCCTACATTAATCCCACTTTCTATTCTCCCCACATTCTCATCAACAATATATCAGCATTAACAGACTGCATGGATGTTAATTCAAAATGAAAACCATTTTTAGCCGATAGCTGTTGAAACTCCAATTGTGTATTTTCTGTAAAGAATGGCGGGTTTCGATAAAAAAATAGTGACAGAGAGGAAGTTTACATAATCTTTCAGCACTGGGAACTTCAGAGAATTAGGCTTATACACTTTACATCTACAGATAGAGAGGGTGGTCAAAAAGGCTTTCGACACATGAGTCAGGGAGTCTATTGAGTATAGAAGTTGGAAAGTTATGTTGCAGTTATTTAAGATGTTGGCAAGGTCACATTTAGAGTATTGTGTTCAGTTTTGGTCACCATGTTATAGGAAAGATATTGTCAAGTAGGAAAGGATGCAGAGAAGACTTTTCCAGGATGTTGCCCAGCCAAGAGCCTGAGCTATTGGGAGAGGTTGAGAAGGCTAGAACTTTATTCCATGGAGCGCAGGAGGATGAGGGGTGATAGGACATGTTTAGAGGGTTATGGGCAAAGCGCAGGCAGGTGGGACCAGTGTAGATGGGGCACGCTGGTCGATGTGGGCAAGTTGCGCCGTAGGGCTTGTTTCCATGCTGCATGACTCTATGAGTCAATGGGTCCATGTTGGTTGGCGTGGGCAAGTTGAACTGAAGAGCCTGTTTCCATACTGTACAACTCTATTGCTCTGTGAGCAGCCGAGATACTCCAGCACTTTTGTGTCCTTTGGAGAATTCAGTGTTCAACATTGAATTCTTGCAAGTGATCCCATTAAGTTTTGAGTGGAGAACATCCATTTGCAACATACAAATCAGCCCTTCTCCCCCTGCGCTCTGACAGTGAAAGTCAAACTTAAGGATGCAGCAGCCCATTCCTTTGTCCCAGCATAAGCTGTCTTACTTTCAGAGACAATTAAATCTTATCATTGGAACAACCTTTTTAAAAGGACAAATCCTCCCCAATTACCACAGTGGAGAAGCTGCTTGATAGCATCCCATTATATTTGGCTGTGACTCAGATGCAAGTGGGCAGGACTGCTGATTTATGCAATTACATGGATCTCATCTCCTTTTCTAACAGATGGACTGCGTTCAATTTGTAGAAAGGAAGTGCAGATGCTGGTATATGCTGAAGTTAGACACAAAGTACTGGAGTAACTCAGCGGGTCAGGCAAGCAGACACAACGTGAAGAAGGGTCTGAAGAAGGGTCCCGACCCAAAACATCACCCATCCTATTGCTCCTGAAATGGTGCCTGACCCGCTGAGTTACTCCAGCAAAGATAGACACAAAATGCTGGAGTAACTCAGCGGGTCAGGCAGCATCTCAGGGGAAAAGAAACAGGTGACGTTTCGGGTCGAGACCCTTCTTCAGACTGAGAGGCAAGGGAGGGGGAAACTAGAGGTTTGAAAAGGTACACAGGCCAAATAGCCCACAAAGGTCAATCGTTGGATGTGGAGGTGATATCGAGGGGATATGAACAGTTGAACTAGCAAGACACAATGAACTTCTGGCAACATCCTTGAGCTACAGGGAGATGCTGGGTAGGCTAGGACTTTATTCCTTGGGCGCAGAGTATGAGAATCAAGAGCCAGGGGACATAGTTTTATGGTGATGGGGTAAAGATTTAATAGAAACCTGAGGGACAACCTTTTTACACAAAGGACGGAGGGTATATGGAACGAACTGCCAGAGGAGATAGTTGAGGGAGGTACTATCACAACATTTAAAAGGCATATGGACCGGTACATGGGTAGGATAGGTTTAGAAGGATATGGGCCAAATGCAGGCAGGTGGATCGGTTTGTGAAGACGGACCATGTTGGTCGGCTTGGGTAAGTTGGGCATAGAGGCCTGTCGCCACGCTGTATCACTTTATGACTCTAACTGCAGATGCTGGAATCATGAGCAAAAAGCACAAAGTGCTCAGTGAGTCAGGCAGCATCTGTGGTGTGTAGTGATAGGCAAAGTTTCGCTTCGGAACCCTTCTTCAGACTGGGTAGGTGATGTTTATTCACAAAATGCTGGAGTAACTCAGCAGGTCGGGCAGCATCTCGGGAGAGAAGGAATGGGTGACGTTTCGGGTCGAGACCCTTCTTCAGACTGATGTCAGGGGGGCGGGACAAAGGAAGGATATAGGTGGAGACAGGAAGATAGAGGGAGATCTGGGAAGGAGGAGGGGAAGGGAGAGACAGAGGAACTATCTAAAGTTGGAGAAGTCGATGTTCATACCACTGGGCTGCAAACTGCCCAGGCGAAATATGAGGTGCTGTTCCTCCAATTTCCAGTGGGCCTCACTATGGCACTGGAGGAGGCCCATGACAGAAAGGTCAGACTGGGAATGGGAGGGGGAGTTGAAGTGCTCGGCCACCGGGAGATCAGTTTGGTCAATGCGGACCGAGCGCAGGTATTCAGCGAAGCGATCGCCGAGCCTGCGCTTGGTTTCGCCGATGTAAATAAGTTGGCATCTAGAGCAGCGGATGCAATAGATGGAGTTTGGAGGAGGTGCAGGTGAACCTTTGTCTCACCTGGAAAGACTGTTTGGGTCCTTGGATGGAGTTGAGGGGGGAGGTAAAGGGACAGGTGTTGCATCTCGTGCGGTTGCAGGGGAAAGTTTCAGGTTGGGACCCTTCTTCTTCAGACTTTTCACCAATCCATGTTCTCCAGAGATGCTGCCTGACCCATTGTTACACCAGCACTTTGTGTCTTTTGCTGGTTTTATTGATGCTGATCATTGAACCATCGGAGTCATTGTGAAAGGTATCTGGCTCACCATTGTGATAGAGGGGAAGACAATCTACATTCCAGAGTTGACCTGATCTACTAGTGCGTCTGGGTCCACAAGGTATGACTCCTAGCTGATCTCTGGAAGGGCTGCGCAGTGGCCCAGCGACAGAGTAGCTGCCTCACAGTGCCAAAGACCCGAGTTCGATTCTGACTATGGGTGCTTGCCTGTGCGGAGTTTGTACAATTTCTCCAGGTGCTCTGGTTCCCTCCTATATTCCATAGACCTGCACATATGTAGTTTAATTGTCTTCTGTAAATTGTCTCTAGTGTGTAGGATAGAACTAGTGTACAGGGATTGCTGGTCGGCGCAGACTCGATGGGCCAAAGGGTTTATTTCCACGATCCACGATATACATTAATGACTTAGACGAAGGGATTAAAAGTACCATTAGCAAATTTGCAGATGATACTAAGTTGGGGGGTAGTGTGAATTGTGAGGAAGATGCAATAAGGCTGCAGGGTGACTTGGACAGGTTGTGTGAGTGGGCGGATACATGGCAGATGCAGTTTAATGTAGATAAGTGTGAGGTTATTCACTTTGGAAGTAAGAATAGAAAGGCAGATTATTATCTGAATGGTGTCAAGTTAGGAGGAGGGGGAGTTCAACGAGATCTGGGTGTCCTAGTGCATCAGTCAATGAAAGGAAGCATGCAGGTACAGCAGGCAGTGAAGAAAGCCAATGGAATGTTGGCCTTCGTAACAAGAGGAGTTGAGTATAGGAGCAAAGAGGTCCTTCTACAGTTGTACCGGGCCCTGGTGAGACCGCACCTAGAGTACTGTGTGCAGTTTTGGTCTCCAAATTTGAGGAAGGATATTCTTGCTATGGAGGGCGTGCAGCGTAGGTTCACTAGGTTAATTCCCGGAATGGCGGGACTGTCGTATGTTGAAAGGCTGGAGCGATTGGGCTTGAACACACTGGAATTTAGAAGGATGAGGGGGGATCTTATTGAAACATATAAGATAATTAGGGGATTGGACACATTAGAGGCAGATAACATGTTCCCAATGTTGGGGGAGTCCAGAACAAGGGGCCACAGTTTAAGAATAAGGGGTAGGCCATTTAGAACGGAGATGAGGAAGAACTTTTTCAGTCAGAGGGTGGTGAAGGTGTGGAATTCTCTGCCTCAGAAGGCAGTGGAGGCCAGTTCGTTGGATGCTTTCAAGAGAGAGCTGGATAGAGCTCTTAAGGATAGCGGAGTGAGGGGGTATGGGGAGAAGGCAGGAACGGGGTACTGATTGAGAGTGATCAGCCATGATCGCATTGAATGGCGGTGCTGGCTCGAAGGGCTGAATGGCCTACTCCTGCACCTATTGTCTATTGTCTATTGTCTATTGTTTTATCTACAAACGAACTAAACTAAAAGGCAACAGCAAGTTCAGGGCCTGTCCCACTTAGGCGATTTTGTAGGCGACCACAGGCGACTAGGCTGTCGCCACACGGTTGCCGGGGTGTTGCCTGTATGGCCGTGAGTCGTCTCCAAAGAGTCGTAGCGTCTTTCTGGTCGCCGCTGGATTTTCAGAATGTTGAAAGATTTTTGGCGACAGTGGGTTTGACGCCAATGAGCATAGCTTGGCGTCTCCTGACGTAGGTGCTGTCATAGGTTGTCGCCAGGTGACGTAGGTTGTCGCCGGTGCTGACTTCGGGGAATTCCATTGGCGACTACCTACGTCAACCTACGTCAACCGGCGACAGGTACCGGCATCAAGCGAAGTCAAGTTGCGACAGGCATTGGGAAAGCCCAAGTCCACAGAAGTCCACAGAAGTCAAGCTACAACAGCCAGTCGCGATGCTGATGAATGAAGTCCATGTACGCCTATATCGGCGCCAATCTACGACAATGTACGACCTTACACACGACAAGGTACGACCATACCGGTGACAAGCTACGACCATACCGGCGACAACCTACGACAGCTGGCTACCACAGTTGACGCGACTAGCAATGCCAGGCTACATCAATGGCGCCTCTGTGGCGAACGCCTGTGGTCATGGGACTAGGGCATAAAGGAAATTCTTAACATTTTGACGGAAAATTGATCTATGAAGTTATTGTATTTCAGAGCAGTTTCTCGTGGCATCACTTTCAAATAGTGATGATGCAGAGTGATTGGAAACCCTACCATACACCCCCTTTTATAGGGAAACTTGGTGATTCCATCGTTTTGGAGGCCAGAATGACGTGAATTGTCTTCAGTTGTCTTCAGTCTTCAGGGTCGTAGCTTGTCGCAGCTTGTCACGGGTGGATGTAGGTTGACACTGGTTATTGTAGGTTGTCACCTGTGTGGTCGTAGGTTGTCGTAGGTGTCGTTGTAGGTTGTCGTAGGTGCAGTCGTAGGTGGATGTCCTAGTCGCGACGATTGGGTCGCCGGTTGTCGGTAGCGTGCTGTAGCTTGACGTCGACTAGGTGGTAGGTTGTTGTAGCTTGTCGTAGACATTGTCGTAGGGGGGGTCCAGGCGCCAGTTTTTCGGCGACCAGCTACGACTATTACAGCCGCCGGCAGTCGCCTAAAAAATCGCTTAAGTGGGACAGGCCCTTAAATTACTCAGTCAGAAAACCACAGTCAGAAAACATTTGCCAGTGATGCTCACGTCTCCAAAGTGGATGAAACAAAGCTGTGTTGCAAGTTTAATCTATACATTATTTGTTAAATTAAGATAATCAGTGTGCGGGAGAATGCATCCATGTGTTTCTGTCGAGGTTGATTCAGATCTCGAAAACTCCAATCTAACACTTAGTGTTGGCGGTGTGAAAGTCTTAAAATACTTCCATCTGAGTTGTTGTTGTCACAATGCATTGCAACGGATCTGAGATGCTAATTAGTTAACAGATAGCTGAACAAGTTATTTCCACTGGAAACCATTTTGGGCTCAAGGCCATTATGTTACTTTGATAAAAGTTCATTTCTCCAGTCTCATGTTTGAAGTCACATAAACTCCAGGGAAAGAGGATCAAGGATAATATTAATGGAATTAGTGGAAGGCAGGACCTCCAGGAAGACTAACATGGGCATGGCCTACACAGCGAATGGTAGGTTTCTGGAGAGTGTTGTGGAGCAGAGGGATCTAGGAGTACAGGTAGACACAAAATGCAGGAGTAACTCAGTGGGACAGGCAGCATCTCTGGAGAAAAGGAATGGGTGACATTTCAGGTCGAAACCCTTCTTCAGACAGGTGCAGGTACATAGTTCTTTGAAAGTGGCATCATAGGTAGATAGGGTGGTTTGAAAAGGCTTCTGGTGTTGTAAGACAGTGACTCTACCGCTGCGCCACCGTTCTGCCCTTTCAACACATAGGCCTTCATCAGTCTGAGTATTGAGTAGAGAGGTTGGGTGGTCATATTGCAGTTATATAGTACTTCGGTGAGGCCACATTTAGAGTGTTGTGTTAAGTTCTGGGCACCATGTTATAGGATAGATGTTGTCAAGCTGGAAAAAGTGGAGACAAGATTTACAACATCCTTGCGAGGACTCGAGGGACTGAGCTATAGGAAGAGGTTGAGCACGGTATGACTCTATTCCTTGGAGTGCAGGACGATGAGGGGTGATATTAAGGAGGCATATCAAATCATGAAAGGAATAGATCGGGTAGACGCACAGTCTTTTGTCCGAATCAAGAACCAGAGGACATAGGTTTAAGGTGAGGAGGGAAAGATTTCATAGGAATCTGAGGGGTAAATTTCCCACAGAGGGTGGTGGGTGTATGGAACAACATTTTGGAGGAGGTAGTTGAGGCAGGTAGTATTACACCGTTTAAGAAACATTTGGACAGGTACATGGTTAGAACAGGTTTAGAGGGCTGTGGGCCAAACACAGGCAGGTGAGACTAGTGTAGATGGGGTTTGTTGGTCAGTGTGGGCAAGTTAGGGTTCTATGTTGCTATGACAGCAAAGTCAAAGTAGTTAAAACCATAAGACTGTAAACCATAGGAGCAGAATTAGGCCATTCGGCCCATCGAGTCTGCTTTGTCATTCGATCTTGGCTAATTTATTTTTCCCTCTCAAGCCCACTCTTGGTATTTGGAACAGGTTTATCAGTCACATGTACTGAGATACAGTGAACAGCTTTGTTTTGCAAGCTATTCAGGCATCTCACAACATACACAAATATAACAGTGCAAAGAAGTGTTTGGAGGAGGCATGGCCATTTCTGGGCAAAGACCCATTCTGAGTTCACCAGAAGTTTGAGATGTTCTCTGAGCGCAGATTTTCTCCAATCTCAGGTTACGTTAAGCCATGCCTGTTTTGCAGGGGAATGTTGTCAAGCAATACCGTAGAATTGGTTTGTGGAAATGTCTGCTCACTCGGCCCTGCCAGTCTTTAGACTTTAGAGATACAGCGCCCTTCGGCCCACCGGGTCTGTGCTGACCAGCAATCACCATCCTGCACACTCGGGACAATTTACCATTGACAGATTCCAATTAAGCTACAAGCCTGTACATCTTTGGAATGTGGGAGGAAATCAAAGCACCCAGAGAAAACCCACGCAGTCACAGGGAGAATGTACAAACTCCACACAGACAGCACCTGTAGTCAGGATCGAACCTGGGTCTCTTGTGCTGTGAGGCAGCAACTCTACCGCGGCACCACTGTGCTGTCCCTTATGAGACCTGAATTATTTGTATCCATGAGGAAGGCGGTGATTCTTAGCAGCAAAATCCTACTCCCTGTGGCTCAGTTCGACACTGAGAAGGGTGGCTACTAATCCAGTCTTCGGGAAATCTATAAAGTTGATGAATAAAACGATTTATATTGGGACTGATTATCATTGTCAGCTGCTCCCATTGATTTTTTTTAAAGTCTGATTTTCCGGCGTAATTGAACATTAAATAGAGGTTAGATCACAGAACATAATCAAATAAGAACTTAATCAGCAAGTGTATGGAAACATGATAAGGCATAAGTAAAAAGCATTATTACATTGAGAACACACATAGGCCACGATCAGGTGCTCCAGCTAAGTCCTAAATAAACTAAACCCAAAATCTTAACCTATACTCAACTCGCATAGACTGAGGCCATTTGGATAAGTTATTTATCATCCCCATCCCTGTCCACGTAAAATTAATAATGTCTCTTGATCACCACTTTGCGGCATTGAGTGACCTTTGCAAACCCCTTCAGAACTCAGGTTTACAAAATAAATTAACAGATTAAAATAATAAAACTGAGTGAGCTCAAATGTTCAAAGAAAATATGGCGTACAAAAACATTTCTCAGTGGCTCTGGACAAAGTGAATCAGGATAAAATAATCCCTCCCCTGGGAAGAGAAAGGTGCATTTCTGATGGGCGGCACAGTTGCGTAGCCATAGAGTTGCTGCCTCACAGCGCCAGGGACCCGGGTTCCACCCCGACTATGGGTGCTGTCTGTACGGAGGTTACACTGCAATTTAGAAGGATGAGAGGGAATCTTATCGAAACGTATAAGATTATTAAGGGATTGGACACGTTAGAGGCAGGAAACATGTTCCCAATGTCGGGGGAGTCCAGAACCAGGGGCCACAGTTTAAGAATAAGGGGTAGGCCATTTAGAACTAAGATGAGCAAAAACTTTTTCAGTCAGAGAGTTGTGAATCTGTGGAATTCTCTGCCTCAGAAGGCAGTGGAGGCCAATTCTCTGAATGCATTCAAGAGAGAGCTAGATAGAGCTCTTAAGGATAGCGGAGTCAGAGGGTATGGGGAGAAGGCAGGAACAGGGTACTGATCGAGAATGATCAGCCATGATCACATTGAATGGCGGTGCTGGCTGGAAGGGCCGAATGGCCTCCTCCTGCACCTATTGTCTATTGAGGTTGTACGTTCTCCCTGTGACCGTGTGGGTTTTCTCCGGGAGCTCCGGTTTTCCTCCCACTCTCCAAAGATGTACAGATTTGTAGGTTAATAGGCTTGGTAAAAATTGCTAATTGCCCCTCTTGCGTAGGATGGTGTTAGTGTGCAGGAATCGCTGGTCGGCGCGGACACGGTGGGCCGAGGCACCTGTTTCTGCGCTGTATCACTAAACTAAACTAAACTAAACACACACAAGAGGGATGGAAGCTTATATTCACGAAGAGACACACAGTCTTTCCACCTGCTCTGCTCTGCAGTGAAAGAAACTTATGGTCAGCAAGCATTAGGAAGGATGTGAAGGTTCCAGAGAGGTTACAGTTTAGTTTAGTTTAGAGATACAGTATAGAAACAGGCCCTTCGGCGCACCGAGTCTGTGCCAACCATCAATCACCCAGTACACGAGTCTATGTTATTTCACTTTTGTATCCTACACACTCCGTGCGACACGGTGGCGCAGCGGTAGAGTTGCTGCCTTGCAGCGAATGCAGCGCCGGAGACCCGGGTTCGCTCCCGACTACGAGTGCTGTCTGTACGGAGTTTGTACGTTCTCCCCGTGACCTGAGTGGGTTTTCTATCGGTTTGGACCAGACGGGATAGCCTTCGTTCCCTTCACGCATCGATGAGCCTTGGGCGCCCAACACCCTGTCACCGGTTTGTGGTTTGTCCCTCCTCGGACCACTGTCAGTAAGTACTCACCGCTGTTAACCGGGAGCCTTGCCTTGCCTTGCTGCAAACCCACAAGCCTTGCTGTTTCAGAGATGCTCTGACCCAGTCATCTGGCCATAACAATTTGGGCCTTGTCAAAGTCGCACTCCTGCCCATTTCTCTTGCATCCAACACATCAACTTCAAGAACTGACTGTTCACTTGCTGCCTAATATATCCCACCCCTTGACAGGTGCCATTGTAACAAGATAATCAATATTATTCACTTCATCTGTCAGTGGTCATAATGTTTTGTCGTGGAGCTCTACTGCACAGAAACAAGCTCTTCAACTCGACTTGTCCACACTGACCAAGCTGCCATTGTGGGCTAGTCAATCTGCCAGCATTTGGCCCATACCCCTCAAAACTCCCCCCGTCCATATATCTGTCAAAATGTGTTTTGTTTTGCACTAATTGTTTAGTTTAGTTCATTATTGTTGCGTGTACCAAGGTACTGTGAAAAGCTTTTTTGTTGCATGCTATCCAGTCAGACATGTTTACAATCAAGCTGTCCACAGTGTGTAGATACAGGATGATATTAGGTTTGATTTGCATTAATTTTGTTTTTTTCATTTATAGACCTTCTTTCATGTTTATTTTAGTATGAGGTTTGTTTACTCTATTTACAGACCTCTCATGCTGCTGCGTAAGAATTTAATTGTTCCATTAGTCGTCACCCTTCTAAGTGTCGAACTGAGCCACAGTAAGTAGGATTTTGCTGCTAAGAATCATTGCCTACGTCAAGGGTGCAAATGATTCAGATCTCATAAAGGACGGCACAGTGGTGCTGTTGGAAATTTGCTGCCTCACATCGCCAGAGACCCGGGTTCGATCCTGTCTACGGATGCTTATTTGTATGGAGTTTGTACATTCTTCCTGTGTCGGCGTGGGTTTTCTCCAGATGCTCTGGAGTCATAGTCATAGCCATAGAGTCATACAGCAGGGAAACAGGCCCTTCGGCCCATTCGTCCATGTTGGCCAAGATACCCCATCTAAGCCACAATGCTGTATCGAAGCTCCCTCATTCATCAGCATTTGGCCCATATCCCTCTAAATCTTTTCCAAACAATATACCTAAAGGTTTTTAAATGATTACTCCCCACTATGAGCTTAACAATTCAAGGCTCACTCCCGACAATAGGGATCCGAGTTCAGTTTATAGAAGCTGCACATCAAAAAAGTACTTCAATTATCATATAATAACATTGTGAGGCTGAAAGGTAGCATATCTCTCTTTTTGCAGTGTATAATAGAAAGGATATATGAGAATGTGCAAACTCCGTACAGACAGCACCTGTGGTCAGGATAGACCCGGGTCTCTGGCGCTGTAAGGCAGTAACTCTACCGCTGTGTCATTGTGTCACCCAGTTCTATGGAACCGCAGAAAGGTGAGCCAGAAATCTTTGCAGAGCCAAACTGGGGTCTATGCCTGCTTGTGCTATTTAAATTTGCAAATCAGTAAACAGCAAGCCTGTGTCCAACACATCTGACAGACGGTAATAATAATAATGTAATAAAAATGAACTGCAGATGCTGGTTTATACCAAAGATAGACAAAATCACAAAATACCGGAGTAGCTCAGCGGGTCAGGCATCATCTTTTTTTTAACCTCAGAATAAAAGGACATACTTTTAGAATGGAAGTGAGGAGGAATTTCTTCAGGCAGAGAGTGGTGAATCTGTGGAATTCAGTGTCGCAGATGGCTGTGGAGGGATGAGATTGACAGATTCTTGATTCGTAAGTGTAAAGGAGTGTTCTCTGACACACTGTAACCTTTACTGGTAGTTTATTATAGCACATGGCACACACGTCCCAGCACTGACTGCATCCAGCCTTCAGACGTACCGGGACCTAAAAGGGTGGAACAAAGGGAGGAGACTACAGTTGTACTAATAGGATGGGGCGTGGTTAGTGGTGATAAGGTAGCTACAGTATAGGTTGCATGCATAACCATCTACATCCTTCCCCTTACAATTCAAACAAGTTACTACAGTAGCAGGATTATTATACAGTACCTGCAAAGCTAGACATATTCTCCGTAGCGAGCCGGAGGTTTTACAATCCGACCCGAGCGAGTGCGCACAGCACCTTCACCCTCCCCGCCCGAAAGAGTAGGAGGGGGGACAAGAACAGAAACAGGAGGAGAGAAGCTGGGTGGAGAACCCAGCTTGCAGGGGGAACGGAGAGACACAGGAGAGCCAGGCGAAAATGAAGGGGTAGAACGAGTTGAAGTTGGAGAGAGAGAAGATTTTGCAGGGGACAACAGAGCCTGGGGAGCAAGCCCGGGAGGAGCAGGGGGGGCTACCCGAGGCAAAAGGACCGACCGTGGCATGCAGGGAGCAGAGGGTACGTTAGTGGAGGAAGGCTCGACACGCGATGGAGGGGTATACGGAACCGCAGGAGGTGGTTTGGGCTCGTTAACCGCCAACAGGTGCTGGCGGCTGCGTCTGTAGACAGTCCCTTCGAAATCCACGAGGTAGGAACGTGGCGCGGTGTCAAACCCGACGACGGTGGCAAGTCGGGAATAGCCGGTGGACGTCTGCAAACGGACGACCTGTCCCGGCATCAGTGGAGAAAGAGGGCGGCAGGATTTATCATGCGACCGTCGCTGGATCTCGTGTTTTTTGGCAATACGTTTCTGGACATCAGCAGGCTGCAGGACTTTAGGCATCAGGGACTGCTGGGCAATAGGCATCGGAGGGCGGACAACTCGGGACATGAGTCGCTGGGCAGGGGATCCCATGGAAATGTCTCGAGAAATGTTGCGAAGGTTCAGGAGACACTGATAGAAATCCCCGTTCGAGAGGCGGGTTTGTTCAAGCAGGTGCTTAGCGCTCCGGACCGCCCGTTCCGCTAGACCATTGCTTTGAGGGTACTCCGGGCTGCTAGTGAAATGATTAAAGTTCCACTTTGTGGCAAACGCTCGAAACTCAGCGCTGGTGAACTGGCGACCGTTGTCTGTCTGCAGCCGGACAGGGGAACCAAACGTGGCAAAGTGGCGGCGAAGCTTGCTGATCACCATCTCGGAGGTGATGGCAGGGAGGAAGTCCACCTCGAACCAATTCGAGTAAGAGTCTACTAGCACAAGGTATTGCTTACCACGCCAGTCGAAAATGTCGGCAGCCAGAGAAGTCCAGGGCATTTCAGGTGCAGGCTGCTGCAAAAGTGGCTGTCTTTGCTGATGCGGGGCAAGCGAGTGACAGTCCGGACAGGAATCGACTCGGGCTTGGATGTATTTAGCCATGGCCGGCCAGTAGTACTGGTCCTGGGCATGTGAGATGGTGGCATCTGCACCGGGATGTCCCATGTGGGCGGCATCAAAATACAAGCCACGCAGTGATTCCGGGATGACAACTTTGTGCCCTTTGATAATAATACCATCCCGGAGGACTAACTCATCGCGGACCAAAAAATAGGGGTGGACGCTGGCAGGCAACGAATTCCGCTTGGTGGGCCACCCGCGCTTGATGACAGCAGCAAGCTGCTGCAGGTCGGGGTCGTTTGCGGTGTGTTCAACCAGGCATTTCAGCTGGTGAGAAGGGACGAAGTTGACGTTCAGTACCTGTAAGTCCGACTGCTCGAAGGGGTGCTGGTCGCAGGAGGTCCGGGGGGCCCGGGACAGTGCATCAGCCACATGCATCTCGGTGCCCCTCTTATATACGATCTTAAAGTCAAAGCGCTGTAGCTGCAGCATCATCCGCTGTAGTCTGGCAGGAGCGCAGTGTATCGGTTTATTAAGTATTGTCACCAGTGGCTGGTGATCCGTTTCAATGGTGAACCTGGTGCCGAATAAGAAGTCTCTAAACTTCGAACACGCGAAAACCACCGCCAGCAGCTCCTTCTCTATCTGAGCATAGCGTTGCTCTGTGGCCGTCATTGTCCTAGAGGCATAGGAGATAGGCTGCAGCGAGTCGTCAGCGTGGAGTTGCAGGCAGGCAGCACCCAGTCCAAATCGGGAGGCGTCGCAGGTGACCACGATTGGAAGCAGCAGATCAAAAAACCTTAGTGTTGGTGTGCTGACCAGCCTCGTCTTCAGCAGGTCGAACGCCTGCTGGTGGTGTGGAAACCATGCCCAGGCAATGTCCTTCTTTGTGAGTTGTCTCAGGGGTGCGCTCAACTCGCTGAGGTCGGGGATAAACTTCCCCAGGTAGTTCACCATGCCCAGGAAGCGCTGCAGACTGACAGCGTCAGTCGGGGCCGGCAGCTCAGAGATGGCGCTGGTCTTTTGCGGGTCTGGCTTTAACCCTTGGGCTGTGAAGATGTGTCCGACGTATGTGACCTCAGGCACCCGGAACTTGCACTTTGACCGATTGAGCTTCAAATTTATCTGCCGGGCACGGTCCAAAATCCGCCGGAGGTTGTGGTCATGTTCGGCCACGTCCCTCCCATAGACCAGAATGTCATCCACAATAATCGCGCAGGGCAGACCTGCAAATAGTTGTTCCATAGAACGCTGAAATACCTCGCTGGCAGAGTTGATGCCGAACGGCATCCGTAAAAACTTAAACCTGCCGAAGGGCGTGCTGAACGTGGTCAGATCCGTGGAGCGTTTGTCCAGGGGTATCTGCCAAAACGAGCTCCTTGCATCGAGGACGGAGAACACAGTAGCTTGTCCCACCTGGGCGGCAACATCTTCGACAGTCCTCATGGGGTAGTGGGGCCGTTTAATTGCCATATTTAAGTCCTTGGGGTTAATGCACACCCGTATCTCATTTTTTCCTTTCTTCAACGTGGCGACCATGGTGGAGACCCATACGGTTGGATCGCTGACAGCCTCCAGCACTCCCATGTTGACCATGTCCTTGAGCATATTCTCCACTTTGCCCTTCATGGCAAAAGACACCCTGTGGGGTGGACGGATCACGGGCTCCACAGATGGGTCTGTCGCGATCTTGTACACCACCGGCAGCTTCCCCAGCTTGTCGTCAAACAGGTCTGGGTACTCACATAGTGGATCCATCACAGGTTGCACCTTGTGGACCGTATGGTTAAACGACACCAGCCCAAGATCCTGGCATGCCCGGTTGCTAAGCAACGTCACACAGTCACTGTCCAGAATGAAGAAAGACAGGTCCTGGGAACCTTCCTGCAGCACGCAGTGGAAGGTCGCCCTCCCCACAGGTGTTAGTTCCTCTCCCCCATAGGCACGCAAAACAGAGCGGTCGGCAATCAGCAGCTCATTATTCCTTATCCGGTGGAACAGCTTTGTTGACATTACGTTCACCTTCGCCCCCGTGTCAAGTTTAGCAGAGAAACACTTATTGTTGACAGTTATGTTCACAGAAGGATCGGGGAGGCGAGATCGGCTGTGGAGGAGAGTGTAAATACTTACATCTCCCGTGGAAAAGCTGGGCTCAGAGTCCATCTCGCTATCAACCTGCAAAAGATTGTCTAGGAGTTGTCTGGGAGCTGAGGGAACTTTCCCACGGGATCGGCAGGCAGCTGCAAAATGGTTTCTTCTCCCGCAGAAATTGCATGTCTTCCCAAGGGCTGGGCACTGTGATTCTGAGGAGTGTACGTAGCTGCAGTTAGGACACTTGTTAGATCTTGGGTCCCGGGGTGTGCGAACGGGCCGCTGTGGAGGGCGAAAGTTCTCCCTCATCCGTCGTTGTCCAGCAACTCCAGTTAAATTTACGGCTCGGTTGTCAGACCCCCTCTGTCCGTGAGGATGGTGGACCACTTCGGCAATGCGGCACGCATGCATTGCTTGAGTCAGGGTTAGGTCAGGCCGTTGCAGCAGGTCGGCACGCAGCTTCTGATCGACCATACCGGTAACGAGAATGTCTCTGACGAGCTGGTCGCGCATGGTTTCGAATCGGCACCGCTGGGCAAGGTGTCGCAGGTCGGCAATGAAGCATTCAACAGGTTCATCCGGCTGTTGCTTGCGTGAGAAGAACCTGGCCCGCTCCAGTATACGGTTGGAGGGCAGGTCGCATAGCTCCGCGAATTTGCGCAAAAGACATACCGGGTCGTCGGCCGATTCAGCTGGCTCGACCGGCTGGTCGTTGTCATCCAGGACCGCTGGTGCATAGACAAAGGCTTGAGCTCTCTTCATTGCGTCGGGACCGGCCAGGTTGAGCAAAAGTGATGCTTTGACCGCGGCTGGGTCGTTCCGGTTCGCAATATTGACGTAGTGAGTGTAGTCCATCACAAAAGTCGACCATCGTTCCGCAATGTCGGCATCGAAGACAAGGGGAGATGGCTTTCGGCATGAGGACGCCATATCGAGGGAAACCCGAAACTGGGCACTAACGGGAACAAAATAAATGAAAACCGGTAAACGGGAAACGCTCGCATCCCACTTCTGACACCATGTAAAGGAGTGTTCTCTGACACACTGTAACCTTTACTGGTAGTTTATTATAGCACATGGCACACACGTCCCAGCACTGACTGCATCCAGCCTTCAGACGTACCGGGACCTAAAAGGGTGGAACAAAGGGAGGAGACTACAGTTGTACTAATAGGATGGGGCGTGGTTAGTGGTGATAAGGTAGCTACAGTATAGGTTGCATGCATAACCATCTACAGTAAGGGTGTCAAGGGTTACGGAGAGAAGACAAGAGAATAGGTTTCAGAAGGAACAATAGATCCGGCATGACTGAATGACAGAAAATACTTGATCGGCCAAATGGCCTTATCCTGCATCCCTGGGGAAAATGGATGTGGCGTTTTGGATCAGGACCCTCCTTCAGAGTCTGAGGAAGTGTCCCAAACCTATCCATGTTCTCCAGAGATGCTGCCTGACCCACTGAATTACTCCAGCACTTTGTGTCTATCCACCTACCACTCCTCGGGCTTTGTCCCGCCCCCTCTTCTCCACCAGCTTTCTCTCCCCTTCCCAGTACAATCCGTCCGAAGAAGGGTCCCGACCAAAAATGTCACCTGTCCATGTTCTCCGGAGATGGTGCTCGGCCCACTGTGTGACTCCAGAACTGTGTGTCTTTCTTTGAGACCTTTCTTTGAGCCTGCCCACGCTGTCTGTCTGAAACCAATACAATGGTAAAGTCTACAGTCATAAGAATGTATAAAAGCAATCCCGTTTCGTTTTAAGCTAGCACGCCGGAGACTTGTTACACCGTGTTATTTTCTGAGTGATGTCCAGGTTACTTGTGCAATGCCCAAGGCTTCCGAAACAAGCAATTGAAAGATGGCATTTGGTTTATTATGTGAAAGGAACAATCACCTTCAAAGACACTCGGAGAATACCATTCCCGGCTGTACGAATTACAATCCTACCACACAAATCTTACAGCATTTATAAATCTAAATATACATACATTCATGCAGGCTAAACTACTGTATAAGTACTATATATCCATTATAACAAAGTGCTGTTGTCTTTCCACGGTGCTATTGTGTTGCTATTGCAAGTAATCGTTCAGCGTTGTTCAGCTGGAAGTCTAGCCTGACTATATCATTCACACAAAGTGCTTTCATTTCATTGCATTGTTGCTTTCTAGGGTTGGTTACTTGATGTCCACTGCTCAATAGAATAGGTGAGACCCAGATGCATCCATCCTCCAGCCCACCGTCCCACGTTTAGCCCACATCCCTCTCAACCTACCCTATCCATATACCTATCCAAATATCCTTTAAATGCTGTTGTACCTAGTACCTACCTCAACTACCTCCTCTGGTAGCTCACTCCATATATACACCACCCTCTTGTGAAAGGGCTGCCCCTCAGGTTCCTATTAAATCTTTCCCCTCTCACCCTAAACCTATGTCCTCTGGCTCTTGATTCCCCTACTCTGGGTAAAAGACTGTGCATTCACCTTATATATTCACCTTGTGATTTTGTACACCTCTATAAGATCACCCTCAGGCTCCTGCACTCCAAGGAATAAAGTCCTAGCCTGCTCAACCTCTCCCTACAGCTCGGACCATTGAGTCCTGTAAACATTCTTGTAAATCTTCTCTGCACTTAATGCTTAATGACATCCTACCCATAGCAGAGTGGCCAAAACTGAACGCAATACTCCAAATGTGGCCCCACCCAACCTCTTGTACCAACTTCATTACTCAGTTCCCTGACTGATGAAAGCCAATTTATTCACTCGTATTGACACAAAATGCTGGAGTAACTCAGCGGGACAGGCAGCATCTCTGGATTGAAGGAATGGGTGGCGTTTCGGGTCAAGACCCTTCTTCAGACTTTCAGACCCTTCTTCTGAAGAAGGGTCTCAACCCGAAACATCACCCATTCCTTCTATCCAGAGATGCCGCCTGTCCTGCTGAGTTACTCCAGCATTTTGTGTCTATCTTCGGTTTAAACCAGCATCTGCAGTTCCTTCCTACAACATTTATTCACTCAATAACATGACTCCACAGGAGTTGGAAGAGAGTGATTTGTCTTCCATTGCAGGCTGCATAGATAGGAGTGGTGCAACTAACAGAGTCACTGTCTCACAGTGCCATAGACCCGGGTTCGATGCTGACCTTAAGAGCTCTCTACATAGAGTTTGCATGTTCTCCCTGTGACCACGTGGGTTTCCTCCGGGTGCTCTGGATCCCGCCCACACTACAAAGAGACGTACATGTTTGTTGGTCAATTGGCCTCTGTAAATTGTCCCTAGTGTGTAGGATAGATTAAGTATATGGGTGATTGCTGGTCACAGACTCAGTGGGCTGAAGGGCCTGTTTCCATGTCGAATCTCTAAACTATCTCTAAACAATCTTGGCTTTTCATTATTTGGTAGGTTTCAATGAGATCCATCTCATTCTTCTAAACTCCAGCGAATGCAGGCCCAGAGCCATCTAATGCTCCTCATACATGTAACCATTAACCCAATCATTATGGCGATCATGGGCGGCACATGGTGGTGCAGCGGTAGAGTTGCTGCCTTACAGCGAATGCCGCGTCGGCAACCCTGGTTTGATCCTGACTAATGGTGCTGTCTGTACGGAGTTTGTACGTTTATCCCGCGACTGCGTGGGTTTTCTCCGAGATCGTCGGTTCCCTCCCACACTCCAAAGACGTACAGGTTTGTAGGTTAATTGGCTTGATAAATGTAAAAATTGTCCTCAGTGTGTGTAGGATAGTGTTAATATGCAGGGATCGCAGGTCGGCACGGACCCGGTGGGCCGAAAGGGCTCGTTTCCGCGCTGTATCTCTAAAACAAAAAAAACCATTCCCACAAGGATTGATGTAGGATCTGTATAAATGATTAGTTGGCGGTTAGTGCAGACCTGGTGGGCCAAATGGCCTTTCTCCGTGCCGTGTCTCTCGATTATCCTACGATTGATTTGAGCGGCTAGGCTGAATGCTAGCCATTGCCTGAACTCACATGTACTCAATGGGAAGTCACAGTCTCTATTTCTCTCTGGTGTTTCCCAGGTAAATCAAAAAATATTCTGCTGTGAAACTCACAATCAAAATGTCCTCCCGCGAGACTTTTATAGCCAGCATTCTGATGGTGAACAGTGCATTGTTAATAACCCCTCCTCACCCTACCTCACACCCAGAAGCTTAGAACATAGAACAATACAGCACCGGAACAGGCCCTTCAGCCCACCATGCCCTCACTGAGTTAAACCAATCCCCTCTGCCTGCACATATTGACACAGTGGTAGAGTTGTTACCTTATAGTACTAGAGACCCAGGTTCGATCCTGACTGTGGGTGGTGTCTGTACAGAGTTTATACTTTCTCTCTGTGACCGCATTGGTTTTCCCCGGGTGCTCCGGTTTCCTCCCACACTCCAAAGCTGGGTCCCAATTGTGTAGGCCAGTGCTAGTGCTCAGGATATTCACTGATTGGCATGGAATCGGTGGGCTGAAGGGCCAGTTTCCATTGCTATAACTCTAAAATATAAAGAACCCGATCCGGCTTTAGTTTCTTTAGCTGATTTACAGCATATCTTCTTGACCAGTTCACCCGCCAGAAGAATTTTTATCCCTTCTTGTTCTTGTCCTTACAAAGACTTCATCTGTGCATCGATGTAGAAATTCACCTTCAGTCAAATAACTAAACATACAGTACATGCATTGAATTCCACTAAAACCAGTGGGACTGAATTTCAGAGGCAGAAGCTGATGCATATACAGCTTTGGCGCAGTGGTAGAGTTGCTGCCTCACAGCGTCAGAGGCTTGTGTTCTGACTATGCCTGCAGTCTGTATAGAGTTTGTACCCTGTGGGTTTTCTCTGGGTGCTCCGGTTTCCTCCCACACTCCAAAGAGATGCAGGCTTGCAGGTTAATTGGCTTCGATAAAATTGCTAACTGTCCCTAATTTGTAGGATAGTGGTAGTACACGGGCTCGGAGGGCCGAAGGGCCTGTTTCCATGCTGCAAGTTTAACATAGAACAATACAGCACAAGACAGGCTCTTTGCCCCACAATGTTTGTGCTGAACATGATGCCAAGACCAACTCTTATCTGCCTGCACATAACTCATATCCCGTCATTCCCTGCATATCCATATGCCTATCCAAAGGTTGTTATGTTGGTATATTGAACACCTGGCTCATGCAACCAAGAATACATCCCAACCCTATACAATGTTAGAGATGACAAATAGACAGGGTTTATTCAGCACAGGCACTCCCTGACTTATGTAATAGCTGATTTAGGAAAACTCGCACTGTGAGTTGCGTGTCCCGGTAGTCTCGGCAGTAATGCGTTACTGTAACCTTAAACTTTCAGTCTTAAATTATCATTCTCTTTTTCAGAACTCCAATGTTAGCTTTCATGTCCTCCCCAAAATGAATCACTCCCCGAATGGTGACTGTGTGTTCAGCTGTAAAGGCCTCACTCACAGTCACACACACACCGACATGCATATGCACACAGTCTGAAGAAGGGTCTCGACCCGAATTGTCACCCATTCCTTCTCTCCAGAGATGCTGCCTGACCTCCTGAGTTACTCCAGCTTTTTGTGTCTATCTTCGCACATATACACACACCTATGTTCACTTTGCGCACGTACACACATGCACATACATACACACATGCACGCACATACACACATGCACGCACATGTTCATACATAGACACACACATACATACACAAACACACATGCTGGCACAAGGGGCGTGGCTGTGTTCTGCAGCTGCGGCTCACCGGCAGTCTCCGTTTTTTTTTTGTGTTTTTTTGTCATTGTTGATGTTAAATGTACGTTTTGTTTTATTTTTAATTCTGTGTATGTAGGGGGGTGGTGGGGGGGTTGGGGGAAACCTTATTTAAAATCTCCTCCTCAACGGAGATGCGACCTTTACCGTGTCGTATCTCCGTTCGCGCTACGGCCTAACATCGTGGAGTCGGCGGCCTCCAGCTGGGATCGACCTCGAAGACTCCGGTCGCAGGGCCTGGACTTACCATCTCGGAGGCTTCGGCCGTGGGCCCTGCAGACCGCAACATCGGGAGCTCGCAGGTCCCTGGCTGGCGACCGGCTTTTGGGAGCTCCAGCCGTAGCAGCTTCGACCGCCCCGAAGCACGAGGCACGATCAACCCGCCCGCAGGCCCTTCATCGCCCTGCGTGGCCTGGCCGCGGCACTTTACATCACCCGGTGGGGGCTCAGGACTCTCGTCGCCCTGCGTGGCTCGGCCGCGGCATTTTCCATCGCCCGGTGGGGGCTCAGGACTTTCATCGGCCTGCTCGGCTCGACCCTGGGACTTTCCATCGCCCGGTGGGGGCTTCAAGGGGTTGGGAGCCTCGATCGCCTCGTGGCGCCACGGGAGAAGAACGAGGAGGAGATAAGACTTTGCCTTCCATCACAGTGAGGGTATGCCTAGAGCAATCACTGTGATGGCTGTTTTGTGTAAAAAATTGTATCTGTGTGTCTTGTGTTCTTTAATGTCTACTGCCGGACCCTGACGTGAGAGGACGCTGGCGTTGAGTATTCGCCGCTTTTCCGTCAGGATAGTTTGTCTGTTTGTCTGTTTGTTTCTATGTTAATTGTATTTGTAAAGCGCTTTGTGCATGTGTTAAGGCGCTATATAAAATAAATATATTATTATTATTATTATACACACGTATGCACACTCACACTGACACAGACTCGCACAGACACCGGTCGACACCGACAGGCACACACTCTCACGCACACTCTCACGCGCACTTACACACAGACACACACTCTCACACAGGCGCACACTCTCACACAGGTGCACACTCTCACAGACAGGCACGCACGCATGCACACAGGCGCACACTCTCACACAGGCGCACACTCTCACAGACAGGCACGCACGCACGCACACAGACACACACTCTCACACAGGCGCACACTCTCACACAGACACATACTCTCACACAGGCGCACACTCTCACACAGGCACTCACTCACACAGACAGGCACGCACGCACACAGGCGCACACTCTCACACAGGCGCGCACTTTCACACAGGCGCACACTCTCACACACAGGCGCACACTTTCACACAGGCACACACTCTCACACAGGCGCACACTCTCACACAGGCACTCTCTCACACAGGCACTCTCTCACACACAGGCGCACACTCACACACAGGCGCACACTCTCACACACGCTCTCACACAGGCACTCACTCACACACAGGCGCACACACACACACACAGACGCACACACACACACACAGACGCACACACTCTCACACAGACGCACACTCTCACACAGGCACACACTCTCACACAGGCGCACACACACACAGGCACACACTCTCACACAGGCACACACTCTCACACAGGCACACACTCTCACACAGGCGCTCACTCACACAGGCGCTCACTCACACACAGACGCACACACACACAGACGCACACACTCACACACAGACGCACACACACACAGGCGCACACACACACAGGTGCACACTCACACACAGGCACACACTCTCACACACGCTCTCACACAGGCGCTCACTCACACACAGGTGCACACTCTCACACAGACGCATACACACACAGGCGCACACTCACACACAGGCGCACACACACAGGCGCACACTCTCACACACGCTCTCACACAGGCGCTCACTCACACACAGGCGCACACTCTCACACAGACGCATACACACACAGGTACACACTCTCACACAGGCGCACACTCTCACACAGGCGCACACTCACACACAGGCACACACTCTCACACAGGCGCACACTCTCACACAGGCGCACACTCTCACACAGGCGCACACTCACACACAGGCACACACTCTCACACAGGCGCACACTCTCACACAGGCGCACACTCACACACAGGCACACACTCTCACACAGGCGCACACTCACACACAGGCGCACACTCTCACACAGGCGCACACTCTCACACACAGGCGCACACTTTCACACAGGCACACACTCTCACACAGGCGCACACTCTCACACAGGCACTCTCTCACACAGGCACTCTCTCACACACAGGCGCACACTCACACACAGGCGCACACTCTCACACACGCTCTCACACAGGCGCTCACTCACACACAGGCGCACACTCTCACACAGGCACTCACTCACACACAGGCGCACACACACACACACAGACGCACACACACACACACAGACGCACACACTCTCACACAGACGCACACTCTCACACAGGCACACACTCTCACACAGGCGCACACACACACAGGCACACACTCTCACACAGGCACACACTCTCACACAGGCACACACTCTCACACAGGCACACACTCTCACACAGGCGCTCACTCACACAGGCGCTCACTCACACACAGACGCACACACACACAGACGCACACACTCACACACAGACGCACACACACACAGGCGCACACACACACAGGTGCACACTCACACACAGGCACACACTCTCACACACGCTCTCACACAGGCGCTCACTCACACACAGGTGCACACTCTCACACAGACGCATACACACACAGGCGCACACTCACACACAGGCGCACACACACAGGCGCACACTCTCACACAGGCACACACTCTCACACACGCTCTCACACAGGCGCTCACTCACACACAGGCGCACACTCTCACACAGACGCATACACACACAGGTACACACTCTCACACAGGCGCACACTCTCACACAGGCGCACACTCACACACAGGCGCACACTCTCACACAGGCGCACACTCTCACACAGGCGCACACTCACACACAGGCGCACACTCACACACAGGCACACACTCTCACACAGGCGCACACTCTCACACAGGCGCACACTCTCACACAGGCGCACACTCACACACAGGCACACACTCTCACACAGGCGCACACTCACACACAGGCGCACACTCTCACACAGGCGCACACTCTCACACAGGCACTCTCTCACACAGGCACACACTCTCACACAGGCGCACACTCTCACACAGGCGCACACTCTCACACAGGCGCACACTCTCACACAGGCGCACACTCACACACAGGCACACACTCTCACACAGGCGCACACTCTCACACAGGCACACACTCTCACACAGGCGCACACTCTCACACACACTCTCACACAGGCACACACTCTCACACAGGCGCACACTCTCACACAGGCACTCTCTCACACAGGCACTCTCTCACACACAGGCGCACACTCACACACAGGCGCACACTCTCACACACGCTCTCACACAGGCGCTCACTCACACACAGGCGCACACTCTCACACAGGCACTCACTCACACACAGGCGCACACACACACACACACAGACGCACACACACACACACAGACGCACACACTCTCACACAGACGCACACTCTCACACAGGCACACACTCTCACACAGGCGCACACACACACAGGCACACACTCTCACACAGGCACACACTCTCACACAGGCACACACTCTCACACAGGCACACACTCTCACACAGGCGCTCACTCACACAGGCGCTCACTCACACACAGACGCACACACACACAGACGCACACACTCACACACAGACGCACACACACACAGGCGCACACACACACAGGTGCACACTCACACACAGGCACACACTCTCACACACGCTCTCACACAGGCGCTCACTCACACACAGGTGCACACTCTCACACAGACGCATACACACACAGGCGCACACTCACACACAGGCGCACACACACAGGCGCACACTCTCACACAGGCACACACTCTCACACACGCTCTCACACAGGCGCTCACTCACACACAGGCGCACACACACACAGGCGCACACTCTCACACAGGCACACACTCTCACACACGCTCTCACACAGGCGCTCACTCACACACAGGCGCACACTCTCACACAGACGCATACACACACAGGTACACACTCTCACACAGGCGCACACTCTCACACAGGCGCACACTCACACACAGGCACACACTCTCACACAGGCGCACACTCTCACACAGGCGCACACTCTCACACAGGCGCACACTCACACACAGGCACACACTCTCACACAGGCGCACACTCTCACACAGGCGCACACTCACACACAGGCACACACTCTCACACAGGCGCACACTCACACACAGGCGCACACTCTCACACAGGCGCACACTCACACACAGGCGCACACTCTCACACACACTCTCACACAGGCGCACACTCTCACACAGGCGCACACTCACACACAGGCACACACTCTCACACACGCTCTCACACAGGCACTCACTCAAACACAGGCGCACACTCTCACACAGGCGCTCACTCACACAGGCAGACAGGCACGCACACAGGCGCACACTCACACACAGGCGCACACTCTCACACACACTCTCACACACACTCTCACACAGACGCACACTCTCACACAGGCACGCACACACACAGACTTGCAAGCTACACCAGGCAAGAAGAAGTAAACAGCTGTTTCCATTCATTGCTAAATATCAGTCTTCATAACGAGGTTGGAAGTTGTGCAGACTGCCAGTTAGTCTAGGCACTGATGATAAATTTGCCAATTCCGTTAAATTGTTTCCTTGTTCCTCTATCTGTTAATTATCCTTAATTTAATTTGTCGCATCCTGATTCCTTTGGCTTCTGCAATCTCTTTCCCTCTTTAACCCTTTCCTATTCTTGGTGCCAACTGTTAGTGCAGGGAAAAACAAGGAACTGCAGATGCTGGTTTATAATTAAAGACACAAAGTGCTGGAGTAACTCAGTGGGACAGTCAGCATCTCCGGAGAACATGGATAGATGACGTTTTGGGTCAGGAGCTTTCTTCGGAGATTGATACTGGTGGGGGAGGGGGGAAGAAAGCTGGAAGAGAGGAGGGGCAGGACAAAGTCTGGCAAGTGATAGGTGGATACAGGTGCAAATACAACATCTTCTATCCTTATCTCACACTTTTTTTCTTTTTATATCTAGCCTGTGTCCATCCACCTGCCTATCAAGGTGTATAAAATCACGAGGCGAATAGGTTGGGTGAACGCACAGAGTCTGTTTCCCAGAGTAGGGGAATCAATAATTAGAATGCATAGGTTTAAGGAGAAAGGGGAAAAAATAAGAACTTTTCCACACAGAAGGTGGTGGGTATATATAAGAGGTGCCTGAGGAAGTAGTTGAGTTAGGTGATAATAACAGCATTTAAAAGACAAAAGGACATAAATTGCTGTGGTAATTCAATGGGTCAGGCAGCATCTCTGGAGAACATGGATAGGTAACATTTTGGATTGGAACATCTGAAATAGGCTCCCGACTCAAAATGGCACCTATCCATGTTCTCCATGGATGCTGCCGGACCTGCTGAGTTATTCCAGCACTTTGTGTCCTTTTATGTCACCCAGCATCTGCTATTCCTTGTTTCAACATTTAAAAGACATTTGGACAGGTACATGGATAGGGAAAGGCAGAGGGATATGGGCCAAAGGCAGATAAATGGGATTAGTTTAGATGGTCCATCTTGGTCGGCATGGACGAGTTGAGCTGAAGGGCCTGTTACCATGCTCTATGACTCAAAAGATAATTAAGGATATAAAAATGTTTCACTTAGACTTTAGAGATACTGCACAGAAACAGACCCTTCTGCCCATCAAATCCGTGCTGACAAGCGATCCCACCACACTAACAATATCACTCCCTACACACAAGGGACAAATTACAATTTTACCAAAGATAATTAACCTACAAACTTTTATGTCTTTGGAGTGTGGGAGGAAACCGGAGCACCCGGAGAAAACCCACGGGGAGAACGTACAAACTCCGTACAGACAGCACCTGTAGTCAGGATTGAACCCGTGTCTTTGGCGCTGTGAGGCAGCAACTCTATTGCCGTGCCACTGTGCTGCCCCCCCAAAGAACTTAAAGGATAACGGGGAGCCTGAAAGAAGGTGGGAGATTAAGCTATTTGTAACACTTGCTCACCAAGTATCTGGATGAGCAATTATAGAATCGCATAGCACCTGAGGTCAGTAACTAATAATTATGGATGTAGAAGGAAGAATAAATGAGGGTAGGATGAACACCTGCTGGCAAACCCTCCCAGCTGAGGGAAGGTCTGAATATTGTAAAGAGCTGTGAGGTTTTAAAAGTGCCACTGCAGTAAAAAAGTAACTAAAAACTGGGAAGAAAAATGAGAACAACATTTAGTTCGGAGAAAGCTTCGTTAATTGAATGAGCTTAGTTGGCAAGCAGCCAGTTAAATTGTTCCACTGTAGCAAGTTAATTAACAAGTATAATACAAAACTGAAATATCATTGGAAACGGTGCATAAATGTATATATTTTGATCAGCGTCAGGATTTCACTCATTATTTTTTCTCTCCTCTGGCAGAGCAAGTGAATCCCATCAAGAATGACAAGTAAAATAGGTCCCAGTGCTGTAAAGGGTCAAAACAAAATTATCCATGGGTCAGACTCTCTTCAATGTATTTGCCTGTGATTGATCAGAAATTCTCAGGGACCTTAATCTCACCAACGGTTAATGCAGTTCTTAATCAGCTAAGTAGTTGGGGAGGAGTGGGTGGACTGAACTCCACTGTGATGCTTCCATAAAATCATACGGTCATAAGTGATAAGGAGCAGAATTAGGCCATTCGGCCCATTAAGTCTACTCCGCCATTCAATTATGGCTGTTCTGTCTCTACCTCCCAACCCCATTCTCCTGCCTTCTCCACAAGACACCCGTACTAATCAAGAATCTATCCATCTCTGCATTGAATGGCCATCTTCCGCTGGCCATTCATTGGTTTAATAGTTCAATGGTGCTTTGTTGTCACGGTCGGCATGGTGGCGCAGCGGTAGAGTTGCTGTCTAACGATGCCAGAGACCCGGGTTTGATCCTGACTATGGGTGCTGTCTGTATGGTTCACATGTTCTCCCTTTGACCAAGTGCTCCAGTTTGCTCCCACACTCTAAAGACATGCAGGTTTGTAGGCTAAATGACTTGGTAAAGATTGTTCATTGTCCGCAGTGTCACTAATGTGTGTGCGATAGTGTTATTGTGCAGGAGTTGTAGGCTGGCTTGGACTCTGTGGGCCGAAGAGCTTGTTTCCGCGCTGTATCTCTAAACTAAACTAAACCAAAAATGGGCAAAGTGCTAACACAGTGAAATTATTTTCTTACAAACAGTCCAGTAGAGTATTGCCATACCCTTTGATCCTCGATTAGCAAGTGGACAGAAATAGTCTAAGAGTGTAAGAAGGAACTGCAGATGCTGGTTTAAACTGAAGATGGGCACAGAAAGCTGGAGTAACTCAGCGGGACCGGCAGCATCTCTGGAGAAAAGGAAAGGGCGATGTTTCGGGTCGAGACCCTCACAAAAACCTGGAGTAACTCAAGATGCAACACCAGTCCCTATACCTCCTCCCTCGACTCTGTCCAGGGACCCCAACAGTCCTTTCAGGTTAGGCAGAGGATCGTGGGGGAAGAGAGAGGGGGGGAAGAGAGAGAGGGGGGAGGGAAGAAAGAGAGAGTGGGGGAAGAGAGAAAGGGGGAAGAGAGAGAGGAGGAAGAGAGAGAGGGGGGAAGAAAAAGAGTGGGGAAGAGAGAGAGGAGGGGAAGAGAGAGAGGGGGAAGAGGGAGGGGGGAAGAGAGAGAGGGGGAAGAGAGAGAGGAAGAGAGAGAGGGGGGAAGAAAGAGAGGAGGAAGATAGAGAGGGGGGAAGAAAGAGAGGGGGGAAGAGAGAGAGGGGCGGAAGAGAGAGGGGGGGAAGAGAGAGAGGGGGAAGAAAGAGAGGGGGAAGAGAGAGAGGAGGGGAAGAGAGAGAGGAGGGGAAGAGAGAGAGGAGGGGAAGAGAGAGAGGAGGGGAAGAGGGAGAGGGGGGGAAGAGAGAGGGGAAGAGAGAGAGGGGAAGAGAGAGAGGGGGAGAGAGAGAGGAGGAAGAGAGAGAGGAGGGGAAGAGAGAGAGGGGGGAAGAGAGAGAGGGGGAGGGAAGAGTGAGAGGGTAGGGGAGAAGAGAGAGAGGGGGAAGAGAGAGAGGGGGAGGGAAGGGAGAGAGGGGGAGAGAGAGGGGGGAAGAGAGAGAGAAGGGGAAGAGAGAGGAGGGGAAGAGAGAGAGGGGGAAGAGAGCGAGGGGGAGGGAAGAGTGAGAGGGTGGGGAGAAGAGAGAGAGGGGGGAAGAGAAAGAGGGGGAGGGAAGAGAGAGGGGGGGAGAGAGAGGGGGGAGAGAGGTGGGGGTAAGTCGGGGTAGAGGGAGCAGCAGGTGAGAGCAGGAGCACGGAGAGGGGGAGGGTGTCAGAGGGTCCAGTGAAGGAGCGCCGCCACTTGCTCCCTCCCTCTCTATTTCGCTTTCTCCCCTCTCCCTCTCTCCCAGAGCCAGCGAGATCTGCGCCGCTCCTCCACTCTCTTCCCCGGCCCCGTCTCCCTCTAACGCAGCGAAATCAGAACAAACACAAGTGTAGTTGTTGTTCGGAAGCCCCGCATCCCCGGGGTGAGCGGCGGCGGCGGCGGCGGTGGCGACGAGGAGGAGGAGGGAAGTTTCACTTGTGTTTGTTCTTATTTCGCTGCGTTAGAGGGAGACGGGGCCGGGGAAGAGAGTGGATCAGCGGCGTAGATCTCGCTGGCGCTGGGAGAGAGGGAGAGGGGAAGGGAGGGAGAGAGAGAGAGGGAGCGAGCAGCCCCTGCAAGTGGCGGCGCTCCTTCACCGGACCCTCCGACACCGTCCCCCTCCCCGTGCTCCCGCTCTCACCCGCTGCTCCCTCTACCCCGACTCTCCCCCCCCCCCCCCCCCCCCCTCTCCTCTCTCTCTCTCTCTCTCCCCGGGGTGAGCGGCGGTGGGCGGCCGCGAGGAGGGACGCTTCCTTGAGTTTGTTGTTTGCGAGGGGGCGCTGCCATCTCTCGCTTTGCATTCAAGGGAGAGCTAGATAGAGTTAAGGATAGCGGAGTCAGGGGGTCTGGGGAGAAGGCAGGAGCGGGGTACTGATTGAGAATGATCAGCCATGATCACATTGAATGGCGGTGCTGGCTCAAAGGGCCGAATGGCCTCCTCCTGCACCTATTGTCTATTGTCCCGGCTCTGGGTCGGTGGCGATCTGCTCTCCGGTGAACCTTCGCCGGCAGCTTCTGCCTCCAGTCCCTGCCCCCTAAAGGCCGGATGTGGCCCGTGGGCCATAGTTTGGAGATCCCTGCCTTATTGTATTTGAGTTTGGCTTGATTGTATTTATGTATCGTGGTAAAGGTTTAGAGGGATACTAGACCAAGTGGACCCGTTGGGCCCAAACCTCTCCCGCATTGGTGCAGCACCCTCTCCTCCCCCCCTCCCCTCTCCCCCTCTCCCCCTCTCCCCCTCTAACCCCTACCCCCTCCCCTCTCCAACCCACTCTCCCCTCCCCCTCACCCTCCCCCCTCTCCCTCTCCCCCCTCTCTCCTCCCCCCATCCCCTCTCCCCCTCTACCCCTACCCCCTCCCCTCTCCAACCCACTCTCCCCTCCCCCTCACCCTCCCCCCTCTCCCTCTCCCCCCTCTCTCCTCCCCCCTCCCTCCCTCCACCCCTCCAACCCTCACGTCGCTCCACCCTCCCTCCTCGCCCCTCCACCCCCTCCCCTCCCCCTCCCCCCTTCCCCTCACCCTCCCCTTGCCCCCATTCCATCCCCCTCAACCCCCCTTCTCCTCCCCCCTCCCTCCCCACTCCCTCCCTAGGAGATAGATTTAAACTTTAAAATGTGAATAACGTTAAAAATATAACACCGATTTCAATGAAACTTCTTCCATTGGCACCACAGTGAGTAAGGTGGGCCTAAAATTGTCACGCTATCGTGTACCTTTTTGACTGTAGTTCTAGAACAAACAAACGCGAGTTTTAATATATAGATGAGCTAAACACAGGCAAATGGAACTAGCTTAGAACGGGAAGGTTTGTAGGTTAATTGGCTTCGGCAAAAATTGTAAATTGTCCCTGGTGTGCAGAACAGTGTTAGTGTGCGGGGATCGCTGGTTGGCGGTGGGTCAAAGGGCTTGTTCCACACTGTATGTCTAAAACTAGAAGGAAAACTTTATAAGCTGCAGATGGTTTTGCTGTCACAAGTGGGTTTTCTCCGAGATCTTCGTTTTCCTCCCACACTCCAAAGACGTACAGGTATGTAGGTAAATTGGCTGGGTAAATGTAAAAATTGTCCCTAGTGTGTAGGATAGTGTTAATAGTGTTAGTGTGCGGGGATCGCTGGGCGGCGCGGACTTGGTGGGCCGAAAAGGCCTGTTTCCGCGCTGTATATATATGATATGATATGATATGATAATTGGATTACTGCATCTCCACGTGACAAGTGTTGGCTGACAGACGAAGCTGGAAGGTCTGAAGGTGTAATATTGCCACTAGCTTCCCGGCTCTGCATTGATCTGGTCTGCAATGACTTGTAGCAGCAGGCGACAGGCTGATCTAAACTGACCAGCAGTCAGTTGCCTGGAAGGTTGCTTTGACTGTGCGACAAACTGCCACAGTCTTCACCGAGATTGCAGAGGGAATCAGACAGCGGGGAAGGTAAAGGCCACTAGTGAATGTCACAGTCGTGACATCCTGTCACAGGTTGTGCGACTCTTTTAGAAACCTTGGTCGAGGTTTTGCAGTTTAAAAAAGCTATCACCTTGCTTCTAAAGGCGCGGCAGTAGAGTTGCTGCCTTGCAGCACCAGAGACCCGCTGCTCAGCAACCTGACTATGGTTGCTCTCTGTACGGAGTTTGTACGTTCTCCCCGTGACCTGCGTGGGTTTTCTCCGGGCGCTCTGGTTTCCTCGCTCATTCCAAAGACGTGCAGATTTGTAGGTTAATTGGCTTCGGTAAAAATTGAAAAATTGCCCCCAGTGTGTAGGGCTGATTGATTGGTACTTTATTGCCATGTGTACTTGGTATTTTTTGTTTGCGTACATTGCAAGTATGCAAGAGTCACTACGTAAAGGGTGCCGACAAAGTTACAAAAGTATTCAATATTGTTCCTCTTCTTCATGCAAAGATGGACTTGTTGGGAAGTCCTAATTATTTCCTAAAGGGGGCATGGGACATAAATGTGCTGCAACCTGCTCTGGTTTTAGTTCGCTGATCAATGGAAAAGGTGAAACTTAGTAGGAATCTGAGGGGTAACTTGTTCACACAAAGGGTTGTCACGGGTGAATGTGACAAGCTGCCAGAGGAGGTAGTTGAGGCAGGAACTATCCCAACATTTAAGAAACAGTTAGACAGGTACATGGATAGGACAGTTTTTGAGTGATATGGACCAAACGCGGGCAGGTGGGACGAGTGTAGCTGGGATATGTTGGCTGGTGTGGGCAAGTTGGGCCGAAGGGCCTGTTTGCACACTGCATCACTCTAGATGTAATTGAAGGATGGCTTTTTGTAACCACACCTTACCACCCCCCCCCCCCTCACCACCCCCCCCCCCATTGCCCAAGATGTTTGTTAGAGTGGATTCAAAACCGCGATAACATAGAACTAGTGTGAACAGGTGATCGATGGGCAAGGTGTACTTCTTGGACCGAAGGGCCTATTTCAGATTGTATCTTTCAATCAATCAAGCAAAAGCATTATTAAAAAAGGACTAATCACACTCTACATTTTTGCCGAAGATTTTAAATCTGTGCCTTAGTGTCCTTGGAGTTTCTCGTAATGGAAACAGTTTCACCTATTGAATCTGGAGAAAAAGAAGTCAAGGAAAATGTCAAGATTTCACTGATAATTGGGTAGTTGTGTAGTGTCAGACTCAAAGGTTTTATTCTCATTAAAGAAAAAAAGACACATAGAGTTGGCTAACTCATCGGGTCAGGCAGCATCCCTGGAGAACATGGACAGATGATGTTTCGGGTCGGGACTCTTCTTCAGACTGTCTCAGACACATAATGCCGGAGTAACTCAGAGGGTCAGGCAGGGTCCCTGGAGAACGTGGATGGATGATGCTTCGGGTCGGGTCACTTCTTCAGACTGATCATCTTTCACAGTTGTCTAACGTTTATAGTCATAGTCATGTGGCATGGAGACAGGCCCTTCAGCTCAACATGCCCACACTGACCAACATGCCCCATTTATCCATGTCCCACCTGCCTGCATTTAGCCCATATCCCTCTAAACCTGTCCTATTCATGTACCTGTCCAAATGTTTCTTAAACGATGCAATAGTACCTGCCTCAGCCACCTCCTGTGGCAGCTCGTACCATACACCCACCACCCTCTGTAAGAAAAAGTTTCCCATTCAGGTTCCTATTAAATTTATCCCCCTCACCTTGAACTTATGTCTGGTTCTCGATTCCTCTACTCTTGGCAAGGGACTCTGTGTGACTCTTCCAATCTATTCCTCTCAAGATTTTGTATAAGATCACCCCTCATCCTCCTGCACTCCGAGGAGTAAAGTCCTCGCCTGCTCAAGCTTTATGACCAAAGTAACACAGGAAATGCCCTCCACTAAAAGTCACTCTGTGATATGAAATGATTTTTAACCTGCTGAAAGATGTCAGAAAGTTTTAGTAAAAGATTTTATAGGAAATCTGTAAACTTTTTAATTCATAAGTTGCATAAACATATTGCCCATCCAAAAGAAATGCAATAAATTATTGTTAAATCCTCTGCAAATAAACTGCTGGAAGAACTCAGTAGGTCAGGCAACATCTGTGGAGGCAGACATTACACGTCAATACTTTGCATCAGAATGTCTTCATTTAATACCATTTGAGTCATTTTGGTGTGATTATAGAGTCATACAGCATGGACACAGGCCCTTCGGCCCAACTTTCCCATATTGACCAAGGTGCCCCATCAAGGCTAGTCCCACCTGCCCTTGCATCACTTTCTCCGGGGCTCTGCAGAATTACGAATGTTGAGCAATAATCTCAGTTGTCATAGAGTCAGAAACAAGCCCTTCGGTCCACTTTCCGTAGTCATAGAGTCGTTGAGTCATACAACATGGAAACAGGCTCTTCAGCCCAACACACCCACGCCGACCATCATGCCCCATCTACACTAGGCCCATTTGCCTGCATTTGGCCCATATACCTCTCAACTGTTCCTATCCATGTATCTGGCCAAGTGGTTTTTGAATATTGTTATTTTATCTGCACTATAGTAACTTTATTAACTTTATTTATATGCTGTAACTGTGGCGCGTCGATAGAGGCCCGAAATAAAGGCAAGGAGCCAGGTATTTCGGGGGCGTTATGTTTTATTATACATCGGTTATCAGACGGGTCGAGTCTGCCGGAATGGCTTCGCGCCCAAAACCTTGTCCTTATATACATGGTACCGGACCGCCTCCCTGGACTGGTCCATTCCCGTGCCGAGGGGTCGGTAGTAGTATGGCCCGATCCTTGGGAGCCGCCACATAACTGTAATTCTTTTTTGTGCACAATCCGCAGGCATTGCCACTTTCATTTCACTGCACATCGTGTATGTGTATGTGACAAATAAACTTGACTTGACTTGACTTAACTATTTCCACTGGCAGCTAGTCCCGTTTACTCACAACCCTTTTGTGTGAAAAAGTTGTGCCTCAGGTTCTTATTAAATTTTTCCCCTCTCACCTTAAACCTATGTCCTCTGGTTCTTGATACCCCTACTCTGGGTAAAATACTCCTTGCATTCACCCTATTTATTCCCCTCATGATTTTATACGCATAAGGTCACCCCTCATCCTCCTGCACTCCAAGGAATAGTCCGAGCCTCCCTATAGCACAGGCACTCAAATTCTGGCAACCCCCTCGTAAATCTTTACTGCACTCTTGCAATCTTCACTGCAGTCCTGAACTTTGTAATCTTCAAACAAAGAAAGTTTATGATTTTTTACCGAACTCTCAGGTCCTTTATGAGATTTACACTCAGTGAAGACGTTATTGAAGGTTGAGCCTGAGTAGTGATCGGCAAGATGGCAAATTTCTCAAACAATATGAGGTTGGGCAATGTATCAGGGCTTTGATGATTCTAATGGAAGGAGATATCTACACTGAGACACCAACAGAAGATATCTTCACTGAGGTATCCACAGAAACTCTCTTGCCCTTCTTCAAAATAGCACCATGCCATCTCTTACATTCACCCGAGAGAGCAGACCAGACCTGGGAAGCACAGTGGCACAGTGGTAGAGTTGCTGCCTTACAGCGCCAGACACCCGGATTCCAACCTGACTACGGGTGCAGTCTGTTAGGTGTTTGTACGTTCCCCCTGTGACCACATGAGTTATTTCCGGGTGCTCCGGTTTCTTCCCACATTCCAAAGATGTGCAGGTTTGTAGGTTAATTAGCTGTAAATTGTCCCTAGGTGTGTGGAACAGTGCTAGTGTACGGGCATGTTGGTCAGCATGGACTTGGTGGGCCGAAGGGCCTGTTTCCACACTGTATCTCCAAAGTCTAAAGTGTAAAATCATACCACCTGACCACACTTCAAAGACATACAGATTACCCAAAGCTGGTTAATTGGCTTCTATAAATTGTACATTGTTCCTAGTGTGTGGGATAGCGCTGGTGTATGGGGTGATCGCTTGTCGGCACGGACTCGGTGGACCAAAGGGCCTGTTTTCACACTGTATCTCTAAAGCTTCAAATCTTAAAGACTTGCTTTAATGTAACATCTGTGTACCGCATAGCTATACGTACAAATAGATTTAGATTTAGAGATACAGCGCGGAAACAGGCCCTTCGGCCCACTGAGTCCGTGCCGCCCAGCGATCCCTGCACATTAACACTATCCTACACACACTAGGGACAATTTTTTCATTTACCCAGTCAATTAACCTACATACCTGTACGTCTTTGGAGTGTGGGAGGAAACCGAAGATCTCGGAGAAAACCCACGCAGGTCACGGGGAGAACGTACAAACTCCGTACAGACGGCGCCCGTAGTCAGGATCGAACCTGAGTCTCCGGCGCTGCATTCGCTGTAAGGCAGCAACTCTACCGCCACAATACAATGATTTCAAAATTGTATTGTGCATGAATTAGTTAGTAGATTGGCATTTGTATGTAAAATTGAACAATTTTGCACTTTAATGCATGTTACAACCGATTACTTTTAATAGAATGAACACCTGGACAAAATTAACAAATTAAGTTTCATGAAAAGCTTAACATATCTCTTTCAAAATTCGTATGGCTTTAATCCATTAGTAAAATAGGCACTGACAAATGAACAATTATCCACAGACTCATAATTGCTCCCTATTAAAAAATATAAATTGCATTTAACTAACATCTTTTACATCAATGGTACATCACAAATACTTTACATCAATCAAGTATTGTTTTGACTGTTTGATTTAGAGACACAGCACAGAAACAGGCCCATCTGGTCACCGAGTCCTGTGCCGACCAGCGATCCCTGTACACTAGCACTATCCTACACAGTAGTGACAATTTACAATTTTTACCGAAGGCAATTATCCTACAAACCTGTACGTCTTTGGAGTGTAGGAAGAAACCGGAGCCCCTGGAGAAAGCCCACACGGTCACGGGAAGAATGTACAAACATACAGACAGCACCCGTTGTCAGGATCGAACCCGGGTTTCTGAAACCGTAAGGTAGATTTATTGTAGGCAGATTTATTTTAGATTCCTCCCACACTCCAAAGACATATAGGTTTGTATTCTATTTGATTTGGTAAAATTGTAAATTGTCCCTGGTGTGTGTAAGACAGTGTTAGTGTGTGGGGATCGCCACTCTCGAAGGGCCTGTTTTCATGCAGTATCTCTAAACTAAACTAAACTAAACTAAACTAAACTAAACTAAACTAAACTAAACTAAACTAAACTAAACTAAACTAAACTAAACTAAACTAAACTAAACTAAACTAAACTAAACTAAACTAAACTAAACCAAATTAAACTAAATTAAACTAAACTAAACTAAACTAAACTAAACTAAACTAAACTAAACTAAACTAAACTAAACTAAACTAAACTAAACTAAACTAAACTAAACTAAACTAAACTAAACTAAACTAAACTATACAGTCTGTTCCACCATTCAATCACATTCTCCTACCTTCTCCCCATAACCTTTGACACCCTTATCTGTCTCTCCCTTGAAAATGCATGATGGTATATCAATCTGAAGAAGGACCCAATCTTAAACGTTGCCTGTTCATTCCCTCCACATATGTTGCCTGGTTTACTAAGTTTTTCCAGCACTTTGTTTTTGCTCAAGATTCCAGCGTTAGGTGTCTCTCTTTTGTCCCCACTTTACCGTTCCACTGCAAAGTTTTCTCAAAGTGTGGTTACTTACAAGGAGATCTACTCTCCGAGAATCAGTCCGAAGAAGGATCCTGATACAAAACGTCTTTGTCCATTCCCTCCATAGCTGCTGCTTGACCTGCTGAGTTCCTCAAACACTTTTTGCTCAAGATTCCAGCATCTGTAGTCTCTTTGTGTCTCCAAGGTTTAGCCTCTACAGTGGGCGGCACTCTTAGAGGGCGTCATGGTAGCACAACATCCCGTTACTTCCTTACGGTGCCGGAAACCCAGGTTCCATCCTGACTAAGGGTGCTGTCTGTATGGAGTTTGCACGTTCTCACTGCGACTGGGTGGGGTTTCTCCGAGTGCTCCAGTTTCCTCCCACATCTCAAAGACATGCAGGTTTGAAGGTTAATTGGCTTCTGTAAATTGTCCCTAGAGTGTAGGATAGAACTAGTGTACAGGCAATTGTTGGTCGGCGTGACTCGATGGGCTAAAGGGCCTGTTTCCAAGCTGCATATCTAAACAAAAACAAATTAATGTTCTTTGGGAAAGAAAATTCCAAAAATTTGCAATCCCCCTAGAGGAAAGAAGAATTAAACAAGTTTCCAATGAGAATTCAAGAGGGTTACATCTTGCAATCCAATGATGGAATGATTTATGTTGAGAATTAACAAGATGCCATCATTGTAAAGAACGTGGATATGTCAGGAATTATAAGCCGAGAGGAGATTGCATAGTTTGGGAGAGCCAAGACCACAGGGGCTTATGAAAACAAGTATTTGACCGGATTCAGAAAGAAAAAGGAAAGCATGTGAAGAAAATTCAAATGCAAAATAAGCCATTTAGCCATGTAATCTTTCCTTTGCAAATCTCCTTCCCATTACATCATTCAACCCTTGCTGAAATGAATCCATGGGCTTGATATTAAATATCATTTCCAGTAATTTGCCTCTGCTTTTGTGTGCCCTCTGTGTAAAGAATACTTCCTGTATTCGGTTCCAGATTTGTCTATAACAACCTTGAACGCATGTGCTTCAATAACTGTTGTGATTTTAGCTTTCTAGTCCAATAAGAGTTTGATATAATTCTGTCTGAAAGTTATCGAAGGCTTTACACTTTACTTTTAGACTTTAGAGATACAGTGTGAAAATGGACTCTTTGGCCACTGAGTCCGCGCCGACCAGCGATACCCACACACTTGCACTACCCTACACACTATGGACCATTTACAATTTTACCAAAGGCAATTAACCTACAAACCTGCACGTCTTTGGAGTGTGGGAGGAAACTCAAGTGCCTGGGGAATAACCACACTGCCACGGGGAGAATGTACAAACTTTGTTCAGTCAACGCCCGTAGTCTAGATCGATCCAGGGTCTCTAGCGCTGTAAAACAACAGATCTATCGCTGCTGCCCTTTTGGTGCATTGGTCTTCATCAGTCAGAGTATTGAGTGAAGAAGTTGGGAGGTCATGTTACCAGTAGTACAAGACATTGGTGAGGCCACATTTAGAGTATTGTGTTCACCTTTGGTCACCTTGTTATAGGATTGATATTGTTAAGCTGGAAAGGGTGCAGAGAAGATTTTCCATGACATGAAGGCCTGAGCTGTAGGGAGAGGTTGAGCAGGCTAAGACTTTAGTCTTTGGAGCACAGGGGGATGAGGGGTGATCTTATAGATAACACCATGAAAGGAATAGAGAGAGTAAATGCACAGAGTCTTTAACCCAGAGTAAGGAAATCAAGAACCAGAGAGCATGGGTTTAAGGTGAGGGAGGAAATATTTAAGAGGAACCTGAGGGGCAACCTCTATACGCAAATGGTGCTGGATGTATGGAACGAGCTGCCAGAGGAGTTATTGAGGCAGGTACAATGTTTAAAAAACATTCAGACAGGTACATGGATAGGATAGGTTTAAAGGGATATGGGCCAAACACAGTCAGGTGGGACTAGTGTAGATGGGGTATGTTGGTTGGTGTAGCCAAGTTGAGCTGAAGGCCCTGTTTCAATGCTGTATTACTATAAGTATGACTGGTTCGATGAATAAATTGTATTTTCTATGAATAGTTTATTTGCCTTGTCATCGATGCTTGTGTTTTGTTGACAAATTTCTGTAATGGATTGAAGTCACCGATCTGTTTTTGTGGCAGCACAGTGGTGGGGCACAGTGGTGGAGCAGAGTCGTGGAGCACAGTGGTGGGGCACAGTGGTGGAGCACAGTGGTGGGGCACAGTGGTGGGGCAGAGTGGTGGGGCTGAGTGGTGGGGCAGAGTGGTGGGGCAGAGTGGTGGGGCAGAGTGGTGGAGCACAGTGGTGGGGCACAGTGGTGGGGCACAGTGGTGGGGCAGAGTGGTGGGGCAGAGTGGTGGGGCAGAGTGGTGGGGCAGAGTGGTGGGGCAGAGTGGTGGGGCACACTGGTGGAGCACAGTGGTGGAGCACAGTGGTGGAGCACAGTGGTGGGGCACAGTGGTGGGGCAGAGTGGTGGGGCAGAGTGGTGGGGCACAGTGGTGGGGCAGAGTGGTGGGGCAGAGTGGTGGGGCAGAGTGGTGGGGCAGAGTGGTGGGGCAGAGTGGTGGGGCAGAGTGGTGGGGCACACTGGTGGAGCACAGTGGTGGAGCACAGTGGTGGAGCACAGTGGTGGAGCACAGTGGTGGGGCACAGTGGTGGGGCACAGTGGTGGAGCACAGTGGTGGGGCAGAGTGGTGGGGCACAGAGGTGGGGCACAGTGGTGGGGCACAGTGGTGGGGCACAGAGGTGGGGCACAGTGGTGGGGCACAGTGGTGGGGCACAGAGGTGGGGCACAGTGGTGGGGCACAGTGATGGAGCACAGTGATGGAACACAGTGATGGGGCACAGTGGTGGGGCACAGAGGTGGGGCAGAGTGGTGGAGCAGAGTGGTGGAGCATGGTGGTGGAGCACAGTGGTGGAGCAGGGTGGTGGAGCACGGTGGTGGAGCACGGTGGTGGAGCACGGTGGTGGAGCAGGGTGGTGGAGCACGGTGGTGGAGCACGGTGGTGGAGCACGGTGGTGGAGCACAGTGGTGGAGCAGGGTGGTGGAGCACGGTGGTGGAGCACAGTGGTGGAGCAGGGTGGTGGAGCACAGTGGTGGAGCAGCACCAGAAACCTGAGTTTGATCCTAAATTTGGGTGTGGTCAGTGTGGAGTTTGTACGTTCTCCCTGTGACCTCGTGGATTTCCTTCGGGTGCTCCGGATTCCTCTCACATGGCAAAGACGTGCGATTTTACAGGTTAATTGGCCTCTGTAATTTAACCCTCAGGCACACGGAAAGGAAAGTTTTCAAGGCATAAGGACCAAATGCAGGTGAATGGGACTAGCTTAGATGGGGCATCTTGGTTGGCGTGACGTGTTGTGTCAGAGGGGTTGTTTCTGTGCTGTATGACTCTAAGGCTGCAGGGGGTGAATGAGAAAGTGGCATAATGTAGAACTAATGTGAACGGTGATCAATGGTGGGTATGAGCCAGGTGAGCCGAAGGGCCTGTTTCCATGCTGTATCTCTAAACAAAATATTTAGGCTTTAATGAGTTCAATGGATCACATCCTCAGAACTGTGAGGGAGAAACTGCAGCGGTAGAGTTGCTGTCTTACAGCACCAGAGACCCAGTTTTGATCCTGACTATGGGTGCTGTCTGAACAGAGTTTGTACATTCGCCCCTGTGACCACGTGGGCTTTCTCCGGGTGCTCCGGTTTCCTCCTACACTCCAAAGACATACAGGTTTGTAGGTTAATTGCCTTCAGTAAAAGTTGTAAATTGCGCCTCGTGTGTAGGATAGCAGTGCTAATATACGGAGTGGTCGCTAGTTGGAGCGGACTCGATGGGCTGAAGGGCATATTTACAAGCTGTATCACTAAACTAAACTAAACTAAACACCGCACCCATAATTCAGAGTTATGGAGCTAAAATGTTGTACAGCAGAGAAAAAGGCCCTTCGGTCCATTATATCCATGCTGATCATTTGTGAAAATCCCATTTTTCAGCACTTGGTTTTCTGTCCCTTGGAAACAAGGTCACTGTACCACAGGTTCTTGGTTAATAAGGGTGTCAAAGGTTAGGGGAAAAAAGGCAGGAGAATGGGGTTGAGAGGGAAAGATAGATCAGCCATGATTGAATGGAGGGATAGTTGCGATGGGCTGAATGGCCTAATTCTGCTCCGATGACATGAACAGAAGCAAATAAGTACGAGTGCTAACGAGAAAAATACGCTTTTCTGGAGATGGGTGTGATTTTGCCTTCCATTATAAACAGAGCAGTGATATTGCATCAACTTCAATTAGGCTCGTTAATTTGCCCCACTTCTGTCAGTTTGAAATTATATATAACGAAGATGAAAGCTAGTGGGCTTAATACAATGGGAAGATTTTGTCAACACCTCGGTTATCTTGGCGTTCAAAAAGCTAAGGCTTTCTCCTCCGACAAGCTCGCTGTGGTGGGTGGGGGAACTGCCGAGCAAGGTTTCCAGCCTCTGTCAAAGGTGCAGTTTTCGTTTTCATCCCAGGTGTCAGCGTTGAGCAGAGTAAACGTTGCTCAAGGGGCCCACAAGAGACTGCAGACGCCGGAGTCCTTGAACAAAATGAAACAAACTGCGGTTGGAACCCAGCGGGACAGGCACCATCGGTGGAGGAGAATGGACAGACAGCTTTGACTTTTCTTAAAGTTCTCCTCGTCTGATGCTTTACATTATAGAGTCATACAACACGGAAACTGCCCATGCCCACCAAGGTACACCGAGAAGATGTGTACAAAATCATGAGAGGAAAAGATCGGGTAGACGCACAGAGTTTCCTGACCAGTGTAGGGGAATCGAGAACCCACGGACAAAGATTTAAGGTGAGGGGAGAAGGATTTAATGGGAACCGGAGGGGCAACTATGTCACACAAAGAGTGGTGGGTGTATGGAACAAGCTGCTGTAGGAGGTAGTTGTTGCAGGTATTATCATAACATTTAAGAAACGTTTAGACAGCACATGGAAAGGGCAGATTTAGAGGGAAATGGGCCAAACACAGACAGATATAGATGGGACACCTTTCCTATCTATGTGGTCGTAGAGTATTCCGGGTCAAGATGTGGTCGTAGAGTATTCTGGGTCAAGATGTGGTCGTAGAGTATTCCGGGTCAAGATGTGGTCGTAGAGTACATAGATAGTTTCCTATCTATGTACCTGTCCAAATGTCTTTTAAACGTTGGTATTGTACTTGCCTCAAATACCTCCTCTGGCAGCTCATTCCATATACCCACCACACTCTGAGTGTTGTTGCCCTCGGGTTCCTATTAAATCTTTCCCCTCTCACCTTAAACCGATGTCCGCTGGTTCTTAATTCCCCTACCCTAGGAGTGTCAGAGCCAAGCAAATATTTTGCTCCTTTAATATGAAATAGCAGCTGTCTTTGACATACCATTGATGACCTTATTGAAAGCAATTAAACAGAGAATATTTTAAAAATACAGCACAGGAACAGGCCCTTCGGCCCACAATGTCTGCTCCAAACATTGATGCCAAGCTAAACTAATGTTATCTGCCAGCACTTGATCCATATCCATCCATTGCCTCAATCTCCATGTGTCTATCTAAAAGCCCCTTAAATGTCACTGTCATATCTGCCTCCACCATCACCCCTGGCAGCGTGTTTAAGGTACCCACCACCCTCAGTGTACATCTCCTTTAACCAATGGCCTTTCCTGGACACTGCGCATGGACACAACAACAAAGAAGGCCCACCAGCGGCTCTTTTCCCTGAGAAGACTGAGGAAGTTTGGCATGAACGCCAGCATCCTCACAAACTTCTACAGATGCACCATCGAGAGCCTGCTGACGGGCTGCATTACAGTCTGGTACGGGAACTGTTCTGTCCACAGCCACAAATCACTACAGAGAGTGGTGAAGACGGCACAGCACATCACTGGCAACTGTCTCCCGGCCATTCAGGACACTTTCTACCGGCGGTGCCTGCGGAAGGCACATAGCATCATCAAGGACCACAGCCACCCAGCACGCAGGCTGTTCTCCTTGTTACCGTCAGGCAGACGATACAGGAGTATGGCCGCGCGTACCACCAGACTTAAGAACAGTTTCTACCATCAGGCCATCAGGCTTCTGAACTCATAATCACATTTCAAATCATATATTTATTCACAAAATGCTGGGGTAACTCAGCAGGTCAGGCAGCATCTCGGGAGAGAAGGAATGGGTGACGTTTCGGGTCGAGACCCTTCTTCCTCGACCCGAAACATCGCCCATTCCTTCTCTCCCGAGATGCTGCCTGACCTGCTGAGTTACTCCAGCATTTTGTGAATAAATACCTTTGATTTGTACCAGCATCTGCAGTTATTTTCTTATATTTCAAATCATATATGTTGATTATTTTTAATATTGTCTTTTTACCTATTTTTAATATTGTCTTTTTACCTTAATAATGTCATTTTTTAAATCTTATTTATCTTTGGAATATTACTGCTGAGGTGACCCGTTGTCTTGTCAAATACATTTCATTGTACCGTTGACCCTGTGCCAACCTACATCTGACAAATAAAATGTATTATTATTATTACATTTCGGCACAGTGGTGCAGCTGGTACAGTTGCTGCCTCACAGCACCAGGGGCCCAGGTTTGATCCTGACCTCAGGTGCTGTCTGTTTGGGGTTTGCACGTTCTCTCTCTGACCAGGTGCTCCGGTTTTCTCCCACATCCCAAAGACATTGCAGGACTGTAGCTTAATTGACCTCTGCAAAAGGCCCCTAGTATGTAAGGAGTGGTAGAGAAAGTGGGATAGCACAGAAACAATGTGAACGAGTGATTAATGGTCAGCCTGGAGTCAGTGGGCGGAAGGACCGGTTTCCATGCTTTACCTCTAAATGCGTGCCGTTATTTTAGAGATACAGTGCGGAAACTGGCCCTTTAGCCCACATGACAACCAACGACCACCCCGTACACTAGCATTATCCTACATACCGACCGCCCCGACGTGGCAATTTCAACAGCCTGACCGCGGGAGAAGACGGCAGGGAAGAGAAAGACATTCTGGCCTTCCATCACAGTGAGGAGGTGACTGGAGGAGACTCACTGTGATGGATGTTTTTTTTGTTTTGTGTTGGTTTTGTGATTGTATGTGTTATTGCTTTATTTTTATTGCTTCTTATTGTTGACTGTGGGCAACGGAATTTCATCCAAAAACATGTTTTTGAATGACAATAAAGGCTATTCTATTGTATTCTTCTATACAAGGGACAATTTATAATTTACAAAATCCAATTAACTTACAAACCCTTACGTGTTTGGAATGTGAGCGGAAACCAGAGCACCCGGAGAAAACCCATGTGGTCCTAGGGTGGTCGAACAAACCCTGTGTGACTCATAGTCAGGACAAACTCGGGTCTCTGGCGCTGTAAGGCAGTAACTCTACAACTGCGCAAGTGTGCGGCATTCTATTCTTTGACAGCTCTTCCCATCTTTAAGGGAATGAAGAAGCATCATAAAAATTCTACAGTAACTCAGCGTGCCAAACAGCATTCCTGGAGAAAAGAAATAGGTGACGTTTCGGGTCGAGACCATTCCTCAGAATGAGAGTCAGGGGTAAGGAAAACTACAGACATGAAGAGGTGCAAAGAACAAATAAATGAAAGGTATGCAAAAATGACAAATACAAGACGCTAATGATGATCAAGGGAATGTGGAGCCCACAATGGTCCATTGTTGGCTGTGGAGAAGTCATCTTGAGAAATCTATTGGCATTTTAAGGCGATTTTAAATGGCATCCTTGTTTCAAACAGATCATCGATGCAAAAAGTACATTAGATTCAGAGTCATTCTCTCATTACAGAATTCCAAGGGTCTAAAATGTGAAGCATGTTCATCAGGCTAAAGATATTTTTTTTATTTGTACGCACTATAATTAATTTTGATTGTCCTCTGTAAGCAGGTCAGAAATTTAATTTAATTTCCCAATATCTCGCCCGATAGTAATATGACACAGTATTAGGAACTAGATTGGATATCTTCACTTTATATTTCATCCGAGATCATTTTCTGTAATGTGTGTCATCTGCAATGAGATGCCACAATCAGACGTATTTTCACTCCTCTGTCTTCCCCAGCTTTCAGAAAGGACCATTCCTTCCTGAGTTCATCTTCCCTGGATTAATCTTCCATCTCTACCACGGCAAAAAGAAACACAAGGAACTGCAGATGCTGGTTTACAAAACAAAACACAAAGCGCTGGAGTAACTAACCAAGACAAAATTGAAATGGAGATAAAGTCTGAATGGTCTCGACCCCAAACATCACCTATCCATGTTGTCCAGAGATGCTGCCTGCTTATTCCAGCTTTTTGTGTCTCTATTCGGTGTAAATCAGCACCTGCAGTTCCTTCCTACACATGACAATACCACATCCATAATTCGAAGAATATTAATTTTGAGTTTTTTGTTTTTCAGTTTAGTTTCTCTTCATGTGTACTGAAGTACAGTGAAAAGCTTTTGTTGTATGCTATCCAGCCAGTGGAAATATCAATACACGATTACAATCAAGCCATTCCCAATATACAGTTGTAGGATAAAGGGGATAACATGAATAACGTTTAGTGCAAGATGAAGTCGAGTGATGTCCCATCAAATATAGTCCGAGGGTCGTGAATGAGTTAGACAGTAGTTCAGGACTGCTCTCTGGTTGTTAGTAGGAAAATAACAGCAGATGCTGGTACAAATCGAAGGTACCACAAAAGGCTGGAGTAACTCAGCGGGTCAGGCAGCATCTCAGGAGAGAAGGAATGGGTGACGTTTCGGGTGAAGACCCTTCTTCAGACTGATGTCAAACTTGACATCAGTCTGAAGAAGGGTCTCGACCCGAAACATCACCCATTTCTTCTCTCCTGAGATGCTGGCTGACCTGCTGAGTTACTCCAGCATTTTGTGATACCTCTGATTGTTAGTAAGATGGTTCAATTGCCCGATAACAGCTGGGAACAAACTGTCCCTGAATCTGGAGGTGTGACCATGTGGGTTTTCTTCGGGTGCTCCGGTTTCCTCCCACATTCTAACAACATACAGGGTTGTAGGTTAATTGGCATCGGTAAAAATTGTAAGTTGTTCCTAGTGTGTAGGATAGTGTTAGTGTGCGGGGATCGCTGGTCGGCGGGGACTCGGTGGGGCGCAGGGCCTGATCACGCCATTCACAGTGCACAGATAAAGGATAAAGAGTGCAACATTAACTCTAAACTAGACTAAGTTAAACTAAATTAAAAGATTCAAGAAGAGCTTTTTCCCTGGAAATATCATGGTCTTGAACGGACTTCTTATAAGCTAATGATGTGTTCCCCATCCTCCAATCTACGTGTAGTGCTCTTTCTTTTCTCTGCACTATCTCTGCAGATGAAGCACCACATTCTGCACTCTGTTTCGGGGAACAAAGGTGGGGGGGGGGGGGGGAGGTTGCTGGACATCCCAGGATGTAGGCCCCGGAGGGGGGGGGCAAGAGCAACCCAGCGGGGGGCAAAGAGGGACTCGACAGGGGGCCACTGAGAATGAAGAGGGACCTGACAGGCCGCTCACAGCCATGTGCAGGGACTGGCCTAGTTCACTGCCGCAAAAAGAATAGACTCGAGAAGATAAGACTGTTCCAAGAACTATTGTAACTTTGTCAGTGCCAGAAGCATGGCGACTCTCTTTGTACCGCCTAGGGGAAGCCTGCTGTATGATTTTGTATGCAAAAACAAAGAATTTCACTGTACCTAGGTACAGGTGACAATAAAGTATCATTGAATCATTGAATTGAATTCTGTTGTACACATGTATGGTTTGATTGCGTTCAATTTATTTTAATTGTATCTCTTGACAATAATAATAAACCGATACCAGGTTCCATCATTTTCAATCATTTTAAACAACTGAACACTCTGTTGTTATTGCAAAATGTTGCCACGTTGAATTAAGACAGGACAGGTTTATCATATTATATCATATATATACAGCCGGAAACAGGCCTTTTCGGCCCTCCAAGTCCGTGCCGCCCAGCGATCCCCGTACATTAACACTATCCTACACCCACTAGGGACAATTTTTACATTTACCCAGCCAATTAACCTACATACCTGTACGTCTTTGGAGTGTGGGAGGAAACCGAAGATCTCGGAGAAAACCCACGCAGGTCACGGGGAGAACGTACAAACTCCTTACAGTGCAGCACCCGTAGTCAGGATCGAACCTGAGTCTCCGGCGCTGCATTCGCTGTAAAGCAGCAACTCTACCGCTGCGCTACCGTGCGTTTGTCTGTTTGAAGCAGGATCATAGAGGAGAAAGTGTTCTTTCTCTCTATCTGTACATTGTGTTCAAAAAAGACATTGACATCCAGTATCCCATTATCATGGCCCTTTCCAACTCACCCCTCACCTCCATTCACCTTCCACCTATATCTCTGGCTTTACATTTCACTCTTCCATTCCTCTTCTCACCTTATAGATGGAGTCATAAAATAACACAGCGTGGAAACAAGCCCTTCGGCCAAACTTACCCGCGATGACCAACATGCCCAATCTACACGAGTCCTACCAGGCCCTGCTTGGCCCATATCCCTCTAAACATATCCTATTCATGTACATGTCCAAATGTCCCTTCAAAGATATGATAGTACCTACCTCAACTATCACCTCTGGCAGCTCGGGTAGGGGAGAAACCGGTGGGAGGGGGAGGGGAGAAACCGGTGCAAGGTCAGCCAGGGTTCAGGGGAAATAAAGCTATTTGTAGTTTGAGCTCGGTAACTTATCTAGGATTGTGTACGATGCAAAACTGGGATAACTTGTGTATGGGCGATCATTGGTCGGCGTGGTCTTGATGGGCCAAAGGGCCTGTTTCCACGCTGCATTTTCAAAGTAAAATAAAGAAAACCTCATGACTCCAGCATAAAAAAACAGAAAAAACAAAAATTAAGACGTTGTTGTATATCATTTTTCACAAGAGGAGAACGTTGTACCAGAATATACTGTCCTCGTATTAGACCCTGGAGAATGCATTTGATGCATTTGATGCATTGCTGGTCTTTGCAACCCTCCTAGAAATGAAACAGTTGACCTCCAGCAGTACTTTCCTTGGAGCCAATAGCGGGGAAAATCCGATGGTACTTTCTTAATGGAGGGAGGATCAGGAGCGGGAAATTGCAGTTTTATGGATTTGAAGGACTCGTTCATCAAAGGTTAGATTATTCATGGAACCAGGAGTTCAGCTTATACATGCAAAGCTGTGGTGTGCCTAACACCAAAGAGAAACATTGGATAACGAGCAGAAGGAAGTTGTTGTGGCAGTACAGTTTTAGAGATACAGCGTGGAAATATGCCCTTCGGCCCACCGGGTCCATGCCAACTTGCAATCCCTGCATATTATCCCTGTAAATTTCCCCGGTGTGGGACGAAGAAAGGAATATATTATTATTAACACTATCCTGCACACACTGAGGACAATTTTTACATTTACCAAGCCAATTTACCTCCATACCTGGACATCTTTGGAGTGTGGGAGTAAACTGCAAATCTGGAAGAAAAGCCACGCAGGTCACAGGGGAGAACGTACAAACTCCGCACTGACAGCACCCATAGTTAGGATTGTGCCCGAGGCTCTGGCGCTGCAAGCACTGCGAGGCAGCAACTCTACCGCTGCACCACTGTGCCACAGGATTAGGGGTCAATTATTTAAAACTCAGGTGTGCAGAAACCTACTGTATTGTAGATGATGATAAATTCTCTAGCCTACAGTATTGTGAAAGGTAAATTATTTGGGTTTTTTATACACTTAGTGTATAAATCAGCAGGTAATTGGATGGCACACAGGCACATTCATGGACACATTCACTGCAAGTTCCAGACTCTGGAGAAAAGGTTCACAATTTGGGCAGCAGAGTGCCACAGTGTTTTACAACAAGGAGTTGCTGCCTCACAGCACCCAGGTTCAATCTTGATTACGGGTGCTGTCTCTGCGGAGTTTGGACGTTCTTCCTGTGACCCCGTGGGTTTTCTCCGGGTGCTCTGGTTTCCTCCCGCACTCCAAAGACGAGCAGGTTTGTAGGTTAATTGGCTTCTGTAAATAGTCATGAGTTCATAACTTCATAAGTTATAGGAGCAGAATTAAGCCCATAGTCTACTCTGCCATTCAATTCTGGCTGGTCTATCTTTTCCTCTCAACCCCATTCTCCTGCTTTCTCCCCATAACCCTTGAGACATTTAATCAAGAATCTGTCAAATTCCACTGTAAAAATGCCCAGTGACCTGGCCTCCGCAATGAATTCCACAAATTCACCAACCACTTGTATACTTAGGCTTGTATACACTGGAATTTAGAAGGATGAGGGGGGATCTTATTGAAACATATAAGATAATTAGGGGATTGGACACATTAGAGGCAGGAAACATGTTCCCAATGTTGGGGGAGTCCAGAACAAGGGGCCACAGTTTGAGAATAAGGGGTAGGCCATTTAGAACGGAGATGAGGAGGAACTTTTTCAGTCAGAGAGTGGTGAAGGTGTGGAATTCTCTGCCTCAGAAGGCAGTGGAGGCCAGTTCGTTGGATGCTTTCAAGAGAGAGCTGGATAGAGCTCTTAAGGATAGCGGAGTGAGGGGGTATGGGGAGAAGGCAGGAACGGGGTACTGATTGAGAGTGATCAGCCATGATCGCATTGAATGGTGGTGCTGGCTTGAAGGGCTGAATGGCCTACTCCTGCACCTATTGTCTATTGTCTATTGTCACTGACTAAAGAAATTCCTACCTCATTTCCTTTCTAAAGGTGTGTCCTTTTATTCTGAGGCTATGCCCTCTGGTCCTCGACTCTCCCAGTAGTGGAAACCTCCTCTCCACATCCAGTCCCTAGCATGAATTGGGGAAAACCCACGCAGGTCAGGTGGAGAACGTATACACTCCATACATGGTCAGAATCACACCATGGTCTCTGGCGCTGCAAGGCAGCCCCTCTACCGCTGTGCCGCCCAAATTGTGCACCTTCTCTCCAGAGTCTGGGACTTGCAAATAATTTTTTTGTTTGCAGCAAGATCTTTAATTAAATGAGCCAATGTTGAAACAAGGAGTGATTTGTATTACCTCCTGGGTGATTGATTACACAAGGATGTCTATTGCTGCTGGTACAGCAGATATAACCAGCAAAGTGCATTAGGCTGTAATGAACTAGGCTGGCACACGGTATCATATACCTGTATTAATTATGCATCATATGCCAAAGCTGTAACTAATATGGCTGTGACTAGCAGTTCCTCTTTCTGAAAAAGGTTAATCATAAAACTGAGACCCAGAGAGAGTTGGATTAAAAGAAACAGAGTTATTATGTGTAGGAAGGAACTGCAGATGCTGGTTTACACTGAAGAGAGGCACGAAATGGTGGAGTAACCCAACGGGTCAGGCAGCATCTCTGGGGAAAAGGAGCAGTTGCTGTTTCAGGTTTGAGACTCTTCTTCAGACTGAGAGTCAAGGGAGAGGGGTTATGGGTGTAAAACTGTAAAATGTAATGTAGGTACAAGATCGCCACAGTAACAACAGCTTGTGCAGGTGCTGCCGAACCGCGTCAGTGAGCAGGTTTCAATCCTAGCCTCTGTCACTGCCTTGTGAGTTTACAGCTTCACCTTGAAATTGTGTGGGTTTACTCTGGGTGCTACTTTAATTTAGTTTAGAGGTACAGTGTGGAAACAGGTCCTTCGGCCCAATGAGTCCTCGTCGACCATCGATTCCGTACACTAGCACTACCAATTAACCTACAAACCTGTACGACTTGAGTGCAGACCTCCATTTGGCCAATATCCTACAAAACCTGTCCTCTCCATGTCAAGTCAAGTCAAGTCAAGTCAATTTTATTTGTATAGCACATTTAAAAACAACCCACGTTGACCAAAGTGCTGCACATCTGATTAGGAAAAAAAAAAAGAAACATACAGTGGCAGGCAGCCAAACACAACGGCGCGGCCACCTTGAACAAAATGTTTAACTAAAGCAGAATGGTGTCCCGCGGCCGCGTACCAGTCCAAATGTTTTTCAAAAGTTGTAATTGTACCTGCCTCAACTTCCTCCTGTGGCAGCTCATTCCATACACCTACCACCTTTTGTACAAAAAATGTTGCCCCTCGGGGTCCTATTAAATCTCCCTCACGTTAAATCTAGATCCACTGGTTCTTGATTCCCCTCACCTGGGTAAAAGACTCTGTGCATTTACCCTATCAATTCCTCTCATGATCTTATACTGTGGTATCTTATGTGCACAGTTAGCACGCAACAAAAGCTTTTCAATTCCTCGGCACACATGACAATGGACTAAGTGCAGGCAAGCGCGACTAGTGTAGCTGGGACATTGTTGGCCAGTGCGGGCGAGTTGGGTCAAAGGGCCTGTTTCCACACTGTATCACTCTGTCACTCTATGACTCTATCTGTCGGGGGCATTGAGTACAAGTCATGTTGCAGCTTTATCGGACTTTGCTCAGGTTGCACTTGGAGTATTGCATGCAGTTCTGGTCGCCCCATTACAGGGAAGTGCAGGAAGGATTTGCAGATGCTGGTTTTAACCGAAGATAAATGCAAAAAGCTGGAGTAACACAGCGAGTCAGACAGCATCTCTGGAGAAAAGGCATAGTTAATGTTACAGGTCGAGAACCTGAGAAATGTTCTGTTTCGTTGAGGGCAGCGGTAGAGTTGCTGCCTCACAGCGCCAAAGCCCCAGGTCCTGGGTTCAATCCTAACTACGGGTGCTGTCTGTACGGAGTTTGTACATTCTCCCTGTTTCCTGCGTGGGTTTCTACCAAGATCTTTGGTTTCCCCCCACACTCCAAAGATGGTTAATTGGCTTGGTTTAATGTAAAATCATCCCCAGTGTGTGTTGGGTAGCGTTAATGTGCAGGGATTGATGGTCATCAAGGACTCGGTTGGCCGAAGGGCCTGTTTCCACGCTGTATCCCTAAACTAAACTAAAAGTGGGAAGAAAAGGAGAAATCCCACACGGTCACAGGGAGAACGTACAAACTCCATACAGACAGCCCCCGTAGTCCGGATGAACCAGGGTCTCTGGCCCTGTAAGGCAGCAACTCTACTGCTGAGCCACTGTGCAGACTTGCTAGGTTTTAAAATATAAAAATGAACTGAATCCTGAGCAGAAAACAAAGTCCCTGGAGTAAATCCAAAGTTTCACTTACCAAGTAATTTCCAATCATTTTTGATTGTGAAGTCAGCAGATTCAATCTTGCTTTAGAAATATAGAAAGTAGGTGCAGGAGTAGGCTATTCGGCCCTTCGTGCCAGCACAGCCATTCAATATGATCATGGCTGATCAAACAAAATCAGTACACTGTTCCTGTTTTCTCCCTATATCTATTGATTCGATTAGCCCCAAGAGTTTTGAGTTTAATAGTTAGGGTATGCCATGCAAGTACCTTCAGCTATGTTAGGCTGCCTTTGAAAGCAGTTCATGTGTAGTCATGTTGCAGTTATACAAGACATTGGTGAGGCCATGTTGTTCTGTTCTGGGCACCATGTTATAAGAAAGATGTTGTCAAACTGGAAAGGGTATAGGAAAGATTTATGAGGACGTTACCAGGACTCGAGGTACAGGGAAAGGTTGAGCAGGCTAGGGCTCTTGAAGTGCAGGAGCATATAATGTGATACGATAGAACTTTATTTATCCCAGGAGGGAGATTGGATGAGGGGTGATCTTATGGAGGTGTACAAAATCATGAGAGGAATAGATCGGGTAGACACAGAGTGCCCTGCCCAGAGTTGGGGAAATGAGAACCAGAGGGCACAGTATTAAGATGAGGAGGGGGGAGGGGGAGGGGGAAGAGATTTAATAGGAACCAGAGCAGTAAATTTTTCACACAAAGGGTGGTGGGTATATGGAACAAGCTGCCGGAGGAGGTAATTGAAGCAGGGACTATCACAACATTTAAGAAACAATTAGACAGGTACGTGGACGGGACAGGTTTAGAGGGATATGCGCCAAAAGCAGGCAGGTGAGACTAGTATAGATGGGACATATTGGTGAGTGTGGACAAGTTGGGCCAAAGGGCCTGTTTCCACTCTATGACTACAAGTTTCTCACAGCTTGAGAGATTGAAGGGGGGAGGAAATAACAGGATATTCAGGAGAACAATGTAGATTCTGGCAATCTGGCAACCGAAATGTAGACTTCAAGAACTACAGATGCTGGAACCTTCCACAGAACACAAGAAAATTGGCCCTTCAGCCCACAACAGCCAGCAAACACCCCATACACTAGCACTATCCTACACACTAGGGACAATTTATCATTTTTACCAAAGTCAAACTAACCTACAAACCTGTACATCTTTAGAGTGTGGGTAGAGATCAGAACCACCCAGAGAAAATCCACAAAATCACAGGAAGAACATGCAAAATCCATACAGAGAGCACATATAGTCAGGATCCAACCTAGGTCCCTGGTGCTGTAAGGCAGCAACACTACCACTACACCATCCAAAAGACACAGGAGTAAATTAAACTCAAACTCAGAGTTCAAAGAAGGGTCTCAACCCAAAACACCACCTATTACTTTTCTCCAGAGACGTTGCCTGAACCACTGGGTTACTATAGCATTTTGTGTCTATCAAAAAGGCATTTACTAGAATCACCATAAGCAAAAACCCAGACCATATGGAGTTTAAAAAAATAAAAAATAAAATAAAAATATATAAATGAAAAAAATTAATTAAAAAAAAATCCCTAAGCAAAGAGAGAAATAGACATCAGCACTTAAATAGGGAACTCAACATGTGCCACAAATGACACACAGGTGAAATAGAGTTGCTGCTTTACAGCGAATGCAGCGCCGGAGACTCAGGTTCGATCCTGACTACGGGTGCTGCACTGTAAGGAGTTTGTACGTTCTCCCCGTGACTTTCGTGGGTTTTCTCCGAGATCTTCGGTTTCCTCCCACACTCCAAAGACGTACAGGTATGTAGGTTAATTGGCTGGGTAAATGTCAAAATTGTCCCTAGTGGGTGTAGGATAGTGTTAATGTGCGGGGATCGCTGGGCGGCACGGACTTGGAGGGCCGAAAAGGCCTGTTTCCGGCTGTAAATATATGATATGATATGATATGATATGAATACAAGACAACACAGTCTATGGCGCCCTCGGTGGCCAGTAGAGGTATCAGCAGCCACTACAAAC